>NC_048298.1:179479532-179843860 GCF_013100865.1 Trachemys scripta elegans | reverse complement strand
GGGGGGGCAGCACGGGGCTCGGCGCTCGGGGTTCCGGCGGCGCTCGGCACGGGGGGAGGGCAGGCTGCGGCGCTCGGCGGGGGGGCAGCGCGGGCGCGATGCTGGAGGGGGGGTCCGGCGGCACTCGGCAGGGGACGGGGGCGGGCTCCGGCGGGGCAGCGCGGGGCGGGGGGGGGGGGGGGGGGGGGGGGGGGCTCGGGGGCGGCACTTTTTTTTGCTGCTTGGGGCAGCAAAAAAAGTTAGAGCCTGCCCTGGCTGTGGTGCATTACTAAATCTATGACACCCACCTGAGGGTGGGAAATGCCCAAGTAGAGAGCAAGACAACTGCTTAGGAGATGGTAAAGGATCCTGAGCCGCATGGGAGAGGGAATCCTGCTCACCTAGACTCAGTGTGTGGGGAACAAAAGGCTACCCCACTGGGGGTGGGGTATCAATATTCCTTCCCCCAGAAAAGCTGAGGTTAGCAGAGTCCCTGGGTCCCAACCTCAGGGGAGGTAGGGTAGAGAAAGGAATTAGGCTATAGAGAAGTGTGACGTGATGGGGAAATTCTGTCCAGTGCACGGTGAGTTCACCCCATCCTTGAAGCTGCCCTCTGTCTCCAGGCCATGAGACCTAAGGGCAGGAATCCCTAGAGATGCCCTGATCTGCAGGGTTTTAAGGCCCAATGGCTGGAGTCTATGGGATCTCCTTGATCCACAGGGCAATAGGGTCAAGTGACCCACTTCCGGGGTGTACCTCTTCTCTGCTGTGCAGTAAAGACTAGTGGCCAGACTCCATAGAGGTACATCAGGGTTTTCAAGGCAGTAAGGCCCAATGCCCAAAGTCAATAGAGATACCCTGGGTCTACAGGGCAGTAAGGCCTAGTGGCCAGAGTCATTAATGGTACTCTGGGTTCGCTGGCAGCCTGATCTAGCAGCCAGAGTCAATGGAGATACCCCTCCGGGCGTGGCTGTTTGGCCTAGTGGCCAGAGTCCATAAAGTCACCCTCCAGGCGAGGCTGTATGGCCAGGCAGCTGGAGCCACCTTCTCAGTGTGGCTGTATGGCCTAGTGGATAGAGTCAGTAGGATAGCCCTCTGGGCGGGGTTGTACAACCTAGTGGGCAGAGTCACTAAAATTGCCCTCTGAACAGGGCTGGATGGTCAAGCGGCTGCTTGGAGTGGGAGGAGTTGGCTGCCACCCAAGTGGGGACGGGAGGGTTGGCAGCCAGGTAGGGGGACCCAGGCCCTCTCTGCTTCACCGGGTCACAGCCTAGGCCCCTTGCAGTGACAAGTGTGTCTGCCACTGGGTCAGTGAGGAATCCGTCTGCAACACGCTGACCAGTCTCGGGACAATAGCTTGTCCCCCCCCAGGGCTACTTCCTACCTTGTTGCTCCAGTCAGCGATCTGAGCGTCTTTGGGGTCTCTGGGTTCTTTGGCCGGTGCAATTCCCTGTAGCTCTGACTTCCCTGGGGTGTCCACCGGTAGCTGGCCGTCTGTGTGGGTCTGGGCTTCTCTGGCTTCCACGGTCCGCTGCTCCAGTGGTTCCTGAGCAGGAGCCAGCAAGGAGCGTCCTTCCTGTCTGGCAGTCAGTGAGAGTCCATGGAGGGTCCCAATCCTTAGGGTAGGGTTGGAAGGACTGGGCCTACTGACAGCTCATAAAACGAGATAACTGTTCAAAGCTGCAACTCTGATGAGCTTGTAACCACAAAGAAACAGCTAGGGTGGGTGTCCGTTCTCTTATTGTTTTTAATATGTTTTCTCTGTAATGCTTTTCACCTTAAGAATTAAGTAGGCTTGCTTAGGAAGAGCTGTGTGGTAACTTATCTCTGTGCAAATCACTCTGTTATCAGTCTCTAAAGAAAAAGCAAGGAGGCCTGTTTAGACAGACTGTCTTTGCTGGGAGTAACACAGTGAAGGCAGGGAGCTGTTCAGCCTGGAAATAAGCCAGTCAGAAGGGAGTGAGATGTGGGTCTCCCCCAGCCATTGTCCTTGTCGGGTGAGCTGGAAGCCTGAATGTGGGTGCCCTTGCTAGACCACTGAAGGGAGAAACAGGTGCAGTTGCCCTGAACTGAGACGGTTTGGTCCCAGCATTTGAATACATGAATTTAACAGAATTAATAACTCAGCATGCTCTCATCAAACCAGGCGCTCCTAGGTCTTGATAATCTATTCTGCTTAGAATTATAGTACATTTTCTATAAATATAGAGCATCTGTTCCAATAAGGCCTGAATTCTGATTGGGGTCTTTGGGCATCACCATTATACAAATAATAATTAATAGTATATCCAAATCCTCTCCAAAATCTAATCAGTTAGTCTGGCTGTTCTCCTCTACATTTCAATGATCCCAAAGCCCACTTAGTTCATCCCTGCATATGGATTAAAGAAAACATTTGGTTATAATGAGCAAAAGAGTATAAACCAGTTCTTTTGGTGAATCTCTTAATGAGGTAGTGGAGTACCATGAGGTTATTTTTATTGTGATATGAGACATTATACAGTTTACTATGTATCTAGTCAACAAGCTGCACGCAGTTATAAAAAGACTATACGTTTCTACTTTATCTAGTATGAACCTTCCAATAATCCCTGACAGCCTGCAATCTCTGCAGCTTGTTGTTAAAAGATGCATTAAACAAGCCTGTCATCAGTCTTGCCTCTTACTGCTATAACTCCAACATTCAGTAGCTACATTGACTTGGAAGAAACTCTAGTTTTGAAAAGCATATCTCACGGTCATACTGATGATCTATTGTACAGATCTTAACTAACTCAAGCAGGTTTTATTTGTTTGCACACACTATTTTCAAGTTAGATATACCGTAGAATTTCAGAGTTATGAACACCAGAGTTACAAACTGACTGGTCAACCACACACCTCATTTGGAACCGGAAGTATGCAACCAGGCAACACCAACACACACAGAGCAAAGACAATACGGTGTTAAAAGTAAACTACAAAAAAAAAAGGCTTGACAAGGTACGGAAACTGTTACTGTACTTGGTTTCATTTAAATTAAGATGGGTTAAAAGCAGCATTTTTCTTCTGCATAGTAATGTTTCAAAGCTGTATTAAGTCAACATTCAGTTGAAAACTTTTGAAAGAACAACCATTATGTTTTGTTCAGAGTTATGAACACGCCGGGAACGGAGGTTGTTCATAATCTGAGATTCTACTGTACCTTCACAAGTTGAACAGTGAAGTAAAGAAACTGTGCTGTATTTATCTAGGCAGATTTCTTATTTAGGATGGCGGAAGGGAGTATAACAAAAGAAATGTAGATAGAATGATGGAGAATAATTCCTAAGGGTAAGATCTGTTCAGCTTTTAGAGTGAAATAGTCTCCTGAGGGAATGATTGTTTTTTTAAAAAAAATAGTAATCTAACAAAAATACTCTCAAGTGAATACTATGGAGGGATGATGGGTGAGAGGGAAATGCATATACCTTGTTTGAAGGGAAACTTGTTAAGATCACAAAAATGAATGAAAAGGATCATGAATATGAATATTCATATGAGTAATGTCATTGTTCACAAAAAGTTCTCATACCCCTACCTGAGGATGCAGATAGGTCTCAAACTCTCATTTTGCATCCCCTTTTTGTTGTCTGGTCTACTAAAGGTTAAGTCCATTAGTTCAAATGATATAGGTTTCTAATGAAAGGCTATGTTCAAGCCCTGCTGAAGATGCACAAGGGTGGTGCTACGGTTACCGGTGATAGAATTTTGTTTTTTTCTTCCAGTTTCCTTGAAAATGCTATATGTAATTCACAATCAACATAGTTGTTTTTAAAAGACACTAGAAAACATCAGGCATTTTATAGTGCAATGTGCAAGAAAATCCAGGTGTTCTACATCATGGTCAACTGTCACACGTTTCTTTTTACTTATGTCATGCATGGGCAGGTTTGACATTAGAGAGGTATGGTTCAGTGCCAAGGCAACATTATTTCCCAGAACAGAAGACTATCATAAAGGTCTTTCACTGGTTTAAAGGGATATGGTTGAAATACTTCTTCTCTCTTAAAGAATATTTGAAATGATACGGAGACCTACTAAAAACTGTTGCTATAGTGGTTCCTCATTTAAAAAGAAATCTACCAGTTGCCTTCGATAAGTGAATAAAAGTTTCTGATTATTGCTTATGTTACATACAGAAAATACTATATTGGTTTTTATTAATGTGGGAGATTTTCTATTGACTTCAACAGGCTTTGAATCAGACTGGTTTGTCTTGGTTATATTTCCATTATTGAACAATTACCCATGGGTCTCTGAATTCCTGTAAATTTTGAACATGTTATTTTTTGTCTTGGCATAACCATACTTTCAGAATAACAAATATAATTAGCTCATGATTACTTGTGCCAAGATTTCCCTCTCTCTTGTAATTTCCTCTCTTTCATTGTTGACCAAGCCCAAAGGCGTCTCACTTTAACTTGTTTCAAAGAAGAGAGAAATCAATTATGTTTACACAGTTCAAATGCTTCCTAATAATTCTGCCTTATGCAAAATTTATAGTTTGTTCCTCAGTGGCATTCAAACTCATGACCCATGATTGACAAAACCAGTACAATAATAAGTGAGCTCTATAGACTCGTGCCTCAGAGTTAATATGCCAGTTTGCTACCTCACATTTAGTATGAATTAGTACAACACATCACACATATATTTCATGCAACATCAACCAGATGAGAAGAAAAGGCATGTCCTCTCTAAGACACATATATTAGAAACATCTATTATACAATGAATAATGAAGCCTCATTTTTAATTGTTAACAGTTGGGTATTTCATAATATGTAACAATAAGTGAGAGGAAGCACACCTCACTACAAAATTAAATCTCACAACATACCTTTGAAGTAGGTCTTTTCATTCCCCTTTTACAGATGGATACATGAAGCATAAACTGTGAGACTTGCTCAGGGTCATCACTCAAGTCAGTGAAAGCACTGAGATTAAAAACCAAGGCCCCTGATCCTGCAAAGATTCATGCACATGCTTTAACTACATATGCTGTGAGTAGCCCCATAGAAGTGTTTAAAAAGAAACCCTGAAATAAAACCTACAATAAAAGAATATTAAGGTTTAAAAACCAAGCACTTAAAAGTTAGGAAATGCCAGAATCAAGATTGCTGTGTGTTGCCTTAGCTCAGCTCCCTTGTGAATATCCATACAGTCTTTAACTACATGTTGAATGCTATTTGTTTTCCACTGGATCCCTGCCTTGCTCAATGCACAGAGTTGACAGTGCTCAATGAATGGGCAACCAATCTATATTTCTTTTTATCATCTTCATAATCATTCACTCTGTTATCCCACATCTTACTGACTGCAATTGTTGGAAATAGGCATGCAGCCATTCTGCAAAAAGGGCCATATTTTTGAAGTTTAATTAACCCATCCTACCTAGCCCCACATCATATATCATTTGAAATCTTATTTTATGCATATATAGATGAGGTATAATGTGGAGCTGTCAAGTACTGCCATAAGCCTTCAGACAAGGTGAAACAATGGAACCCAAAATAAGAAAGTGTCATTGTTTTGTATGAAGTGTTGTTGTAGTTGTGTCGGTACCAGGATATTAGAGAGCCGAGGGTGAGGTAATATATTTTATTGGACCAACTTCTGTTGGGGAGACAGTTGGTCCAATAAGAGATATTACCTCACCCTCTACTTTATTTATTTTTGTACAATTGCAGAGACACTGCAACAGGACTATGACTACAGCCTTTATTGTTTAATTTCCACACTTTAGTGTGCTGTTTATTTGTCAAAGCTACCAAATGACAATGTATTAAAATATTTGTATTGGTTTTGCAAGGGAATTCCCACCCCCAAAAATGAAGAAGTTGTCTGGCATGTGGCAAAAATGGCAAACAACAACATTTTGCAATATACCAACATAAAATGTTTTCACATGGCATTCTTAATTTTCAAAGTATCTCATTATAGGTTTCTATATTTTCAATTGCAAGTTGCTGACCAGATCAATCTCACTCTGAAAGCTGTGCACCAGTAGCAGTAGATTGCGTACCCATAATTTGTTCTGCATAGTGGATAGATATAAATGTATGTGAACTCCTAATGTAACACTTCTCTATTTGTAAACTTTTGTACATATGCTGTAGGATCTAGTCTGCCCGGTAGAAGGTTTTAATTTGTAATTGCTGTCATGCAGTACTAGTGTTTGAAATATTCTAGAAACTGATTTTTTAATTCAGGTCAGTATTAGTGTCAGAGATGATTGTACAGAACTTCATATTATGAATATGCAAAAGCTATTACAGAAAGTGCCCTAGCAAGAATTAGTGAAGATAAATCCACAGACAAGTCCTTGTTTCTGCACTGAAGAGGGAAGAAAAGCATGTTACAATTTTTATCAATCATGTCATCAACAATATGACAAACCCATTTGACCATGAACCATATCCAGAGGTCCTTATCAACATATCTACTGGACTGTACATAAACACCAGATGTACCAATAGTCTCTGCTGAAAATAGCAGATGTTGGTTCACTTGATTCTGATGGACCACATAGCTTCTTCAGCCCACCTGGCATCAAAACATTTGCTGACACGATCAAGACCACCAAATATAAGTCTAGCAAGGGAGGACAGTCACAGCAACTATCAGTTCAGAAACTGTTTCCCACAAAGAAACTATTCTTAGAAACTCAATAGGACCTGTGCCTATGTCCCTCTTCCATTTTGATGGAACAATGAGAAGAACACACAAAGCTAAATTAGGGCATCATCTGGAAGCTCAGGCTGAAAGAATCCATGAGCTAAAAAATCATAGTGCACATCAGAGGTGACATGACTGTAATACAAATGATGGCTGGGGACAAATTCCACGCATTTGATGAATTGGCTGCTGAATACTCGAGGCAGATCCTAAAAAGATTTCACAAAGCTAATTCTATAATCAAAGTCTGACGGACATGACAACATAACTCTGTGAAAATCTGCAGAAAGACAGCACAGGACAGGATTTAAGATTGGATGCAAGAAATACCAGGTGATTGGTGGACACCTTATGCCTCCATGGAAAGTTTCTAAATATGTCACCCAAAAAGCAGTTACTTGTAAAATTCCTCTATGGGCTCAAATTGCACCTGAGAGCATAGGACAGAATACTTCCTGTATTCTACACGGACCCAATGGCATCTGAGCTTCCACAAGATCCTATTTGTGCCTGTACCAGTAGGGGTTGCTGCACAGCCAACTGTGTTTGTTCTCAGAACAATCGTCTCTGCACAGAACTGTGCACGTGCCAAGGCAATGAAGACTGTAGTAACTCACATAGTCTTCAACAGCAATCATAATGATGAATAAGATGATGATATTGCCTAGAAATGTCACCATACCTATTACACAACAACAATACCTATAAATATTATTATTAGATTTTTTTTACCCTTTAAATTGTTATGATGAATTGAGGTCACAAATAAATCCGATGTTATGTCTTGAAATAATACACAGAGTCATTAAACTATCACAAGAATGCTAATATTTAAAGTGGTTATTTTAATGTGTTGATGGTGTCATCATTTAGTCCAGTTTCTATGGTAATGGCACCATTTGACAGCTCCACATCATACCTCATCTTAAAGTAGATATAATCAGCTTTCAAATAATGTATGATGTGCATCTGTGTACAGAGGATATAGTAAGTCAACTAAATATATGTTGTCTGCTGCTTGCTTGAAAAGTCCTGCTCAGCCCAAGAGTCCAGGGTTAGACCATGATCAGCTGCTCTGTGAGGATGGTGCAGCTGATCAGTCAGAACATGTGAGCTGGGAGATATGGAGTATGCTCAGTGAAGATGGACTCTCCAGAGAATTTAGCTGTCAAACTTTAACAATTCTCAATTGAGCATGTGCGAACTAGGATTTGCAGTGGCATAAAAGTTGGCCAACTTTGGGTGAATTTCATGGGGACAGCAAAAGATTGATGTCATCACATTACAGCCCCACTATTTCTACTCCCAAGGTCAGGTCCTTGCTCCAAAGTAAGGATGTGTTAGAGCGTCTCAAATGGTTGTAAGACTTTCTAATATGGTCAAAGAAAATATTTTCCCTTAACTTTGTTTTTGGAAAAAGCAGAACCATTCTAATTGCAATGGGCATAGGCGCCGACTCCGTGGGTGCTCAGGGGCTGGAGCACCCACAGGGAAAAATTGGTGGGTGCTTAGCACCCACCGTCAGCTCCCTGACCCAGCCCCCCACCCCAGCTCACCTCTACCTCCTCCCCTGAGCATACCGCGTGCCTGCTTTTCCCCCCTAGCTCCCAGCGCATGCACTGTGAAACAGCTGTTTCATGCGGCAAGCGCTGAGAGGGAGGGGGAAAGAGGAGGAACGCGGCACGCTCGGGGAAGAGGCGGGGCTAGGGTGGGGATTTGGGGAAGGGGTTGGAATGGGGGCATGGCAGGGTGGGGAAAGGGTGGAGTCAGGGCAGGGCCAGGGGCGGGGGGGGGCACGAGCACCCACCGGTGCCGGGGAAAGTTGTCGCCTATTGCGATGGGTCATGGAGCTGATCTGCTCTGCACTCAACCCACTGCAGCAGCGCCTGTCCCATGGGGCTGGGCCCAGCTCCCCACTCCAGATGTTTTGACCTGGCATATGGGTTTGCAGAGCCACTCAGGGCTGGCCCAGCTACCTCTCCGTCAGAATGGAGGGCAGATGGTGCAAACAGGAGTGGCACTCTGACCCTGTGTGCAAGGTCACAACATCATTCACTCAGATTTGACCTGGCTGGCCCGTCATCAGGCTGGAGGAGCAGCCAATCCAAACCTGAGTGATGCTGTAATCCCATGAGCCAGGATGCAATGCCTGGAACACCCTGTGCGACAGGAGCTACAGCTGTGGGGTGAGCTTGCTCTCCAACCCTACCCCAGGGGTCTTCCCTCTGCACTGGGACAGTATTAGGATTGTTGTAGTACCAGGGGAAAAGGTGTTGATGCAAGTGGCCAGTGCCCCTTCAGCTGAGTGAGGAGGGAGAAGTTGACCTATGATTTGGGGCATCCCCACAAATTTGGGCTGTGGGTGGGTCACAAAAAAAGAATGTATTAATAAAAAAAAGTTTGTGAACCACTGATATAGTTAAAGCTGACCGGGACATCAAGTGATATCCCATTATATGAAATGTGACAGATCACATAACTAAACTGTCTGCAGATTCAGGCAGATATGACTACTTTGGTGATACTCTCTTCACCCCCCACCTCCTTTAAATGAAAGTTGAGATTCTGGAGCACAACTATGTGATAAAACATGGATTATGTGACAAATCTGGCAGCTATGGATTAATACAATACATGGAACCCTCAGTATAATCTAAAACTCTCCATTGCAAATCTGAATGTTTCTGTGTGGTCAATCTTAAAGAAAAACACTGACAAGATCATTCACTAGATCTGAAAAGTTGGCTTCAAATGTTTAGTTTGTTACTTTTATTCATATGTAACTGCTGTACTGTCAGAGTAAAATAATTAGAATAAGAATGAAAGTAATTTTACTGCCTGTAATACGACAAATTCTGTTGTTCTTATCGTATGTAACAAATAGCAAAGGTCTTTATAAGAGAAATGAAGAGCAAAGTAAATCTCATGTATAGGGATTACAGAACTATTTTGTTATCAGCCATCAGGACTACAGGGAATGAATTCAACTTCATATTGTCACAATAAAATGCAGAATAAAATAAAATGTGCATTTATGAACCTTGTCTCTTGGTGGTTGTTTCATGTTAATGACTTTATTAGCTTAAGTGCCTTTGGCATTTTGTAGTACTGCAATTACAACAAACTCGGAGCTGTAAGTGCCCAACAATTTTATTGGTAGGAAAAGCTTTTTAAAAGTTATCATCTTAATGATTTCAGCCATTCAGTGGGAGTGAAAAAATAATGGGGGGGGGGGCATGAAGAGCAACTATTAATTATGTAGTTATGTTTTGTAAAATAGTTAGGAAAAAGCTCAGTTACAAAGAAATGAGAAATATTTTAAATTTAATAAAAATGTGCTTTCTCAAATCCTTTATAATCTCATTAGAGTATGGTAGCTGCGCAAAGCCTGTTCACCTTTAACAAAGAAAACAAAAGGTGACAAGTAAAATGTGCTTAATGGGCAGCTTATTAAACTAACATAAGAATAGCAACACAATTGTACAACACCAGGCTAAGGGCTACAGCTGTTTTTTTTTTTTTAGCAAAGGAAGCAAGATCATTCCGATTTCTGTAGCAAAGGAATTAACTTCATGATTGTCATTTTATTTGTCAATACCATTCTTTGTTAAGAAAGGCAGGCTTGGTAAAATGTGAAGAAAAGGAGATGGAACATAGAATATGTTGGCTAAAGAAGTTTTCTCAGATGCAGTAAGCTATTCTGGCCAAGTTCAGTCCTTGCAAATGGAACTTAATTAAACTGAAGGGATTTGCACCAATTTCTAGCAAAGCTGAATATGACTCTGTCAGTAAAAATGAAAGTGGGAAAGCTATTTGTTGTGAATTCGGGCATCCCCGCCCTTTGGTCTCATCTGATTCACTGAAAACAGACTCAGATGAACACTTAAAGTCTAATCCATCAACCAGCTTTTGTGCGTGTGTGTGTGCGCGGGGGGGGGAGGCATTTATCCATGAAATATCAAATGGCAATGCTGCTGCATCACTTCCAGTATAGTCCACCTGTAAGAAAGATCATTGTTAATTGGCCTATCTAGCCACCTTAATCCCTTTGTGTTTTGTATGAGGTAGGGTGTCTACCTCACACAAACACGAAGGGATTAAGGTGGCTAGGTAGGCCAATTAACCATCTATGCTGCACCTGGAGGAGGTCCCAGGGTGTAATAAGGGTTAATTAAAGATGAAGCTCAGCTGGCCATGAAGAGGAGAGGCCTGTATAAATTCCAGTAGCTGAGTGAGGCTATAGTCACTGTTAGGGTGGGAAAGCAAGGTTGGAAGTAGCCCAGGAATACAGCGGTAAGGCTAGTACTATGCAGACCATGACTGCTAGTTATAGGGTCTCTGGACAAGAACTCAGTGAAGAAGGAGGGCCTGGGTTCCCCTGGAGAAGTGGAGCCATTAAGGAGGCAGTGGGTCTGGAGAGACTTTCATGTATGTAATTTTCCCAGAAGGGGAAAGCCACAGTGATCTGGCTGAAGGACAAGCCAGGAAGTGGGAGCAGTTGAGTCCTGAAAGAGGGGGACAGAGAGAGAGAGTGTGTGCAACTGCAGGAAGGGGTGTTGTTGCTCTGGTAGAGCTAATCCCCCTGATGTGGCCAACAGACAGTGAGTAGCGCATGATTTGATAATTCTTAGGAGTAATAAAAAACACTTAAAGTGAGTAAAATAATTGAGGTAGGGGGAGGGGAAAAAGAACAGGCTAGATAAATGAGCAGTGGAGCCTCTGTAGAGGCTGGAATCAGGTGCTGGAAGCAGGAATTGCTGCATGATAGCAAATCCACAGCCCAGAGGAGAGGGATAGGAGGAGGACCTGGGAACTAAGTAGCGTGTATGTGGCTTACTCTTATAAACACTGATATCCCTGAAGAATTTGCTGCAGTGTTTAAGAGTGGGATGCTGAGAGAGATTCCCCGTGTGGTGACAAAAATACAAGCGCTATGGAAATCTCATTGGCAATGAGAGGGGAAGTAAGAACTGGACTTGCACAGATGGTAATAATATATTGTAGAGCAAAATTAGATGCCAGCTGATTGGCATAACAGTATTGTCAACATAATAGACTCAAGATAAAGATTCTTATAGCTCTGAATAAAGGAAATCAGACAAAGTACAATCCTTCAAACACTTGTGCACAAACTCCTCTCAATGCTATTTGTGTGAATGTTCAAGAATAGTGAATCAAAGCATATGAATGAACTAGAATTGGTCAGAAAATGTTTATTTTTAATTGTCAAGTTGTTGGTTAAACTGAAAACAAATATTTTTAATGCTACTTCCAGTAAGTAGAAGTTTCTTGGTGGAAAAATCATAACTTTCTGTGGAAAACAGATATTTAAATTCTTTTTTAGTCATAAACCTGATGCCCTGGGGTGGGGGGAAGCTATTTTGACAGAATATTTTTTTAACCAGTCTTTATGATACATTTAACTAGATATTTGGAATTCAGACCTATTTGTTGTGCAGGCATCAAACAGTTGTGTTAGTGATACTAATTTTATAGTCCTTTTGGTAGAAGATGTGGATTACTCTCACTCAACATTTAGAAAACAACTTAAGAAAACTGTTCCCCATAACTGAAGCACATTTTGGAATTTTTCATTTACCTAAATGTTTAGGTATGACTAGTCAAACAAAACAGTATATAAACTTATTTAACAGACAAATTCATAATAGAATGACAGAAAAGTTATGAGGGGTGGGACCTTTTATGAAGTGAAATAAGTCCTATGACACATTTTCTAGGATATTGTTAGTGAGACCTAACAACTCTGGTATAGATCGAATCAGATTGGGTTACCCTTTTCTGATATCTGATCGTTTGTTACCCTATACATTCCCACGTAGTCATTCGGTGACTTATATCTTGGAACCTAGATCTAGTCATTCATTTAAACTATTACAAGAAAACAAGATCACTCATCCTTTCTAAAATCAATCACTATGCCCACACACACAGAAGACAGTAGCTATACAAACACAGAACAAATGGGTAAATGCATTGATTGTATTAGTGCTCAAGGCAACAGTAATTAAGTGGGAAAATACATCTATTTAATTTGAAGGCTGAGACTGACTTTATAAACTCCAAGACAATTGCTGTTGAAAATCACGTACTTTGCATAAACATAAAGGAAAAAATATATTGATCTGTGTAGATGGAGCATTAAGGCCAACTTAATGTTAGCTCAACATATTTACTTTTGTTTGCAGTTCTAAATATTTTATGTATACATGGTTTGACACTCACTGATTTGAATGAGTTTTGGAAAAGGCTATTAGAAAAGATAGAAACTCAAAGTAAATAGACAAGTAGTTATGGAAAACTTTGTAGTAATGAAGGGGGGGGGTGGGAGGGTGGATGTGGAATAGATAAGATAAAATTTTATATTAAGAAACTAATCCTAAAGTTTCAGGAGACAATGGCCACCTTACTGCCTTAGCTATGTTGACAAATGTGAATTTCCTACATTTTATATAGTAGTGCTATATGTATATGTCAAAATGCCTATACTCAGTCTTTTGTACTATTTATTCTTATGCTTTTATTTTTTTACTCAATTTTATGTTTTAGAAAATTCAGTCAAATCAATGGAATGGTGGAGAGGAATGTGGGCCAAATTCATCCTCCATTATGCTCAATGGAGTTGTGCTAGGAATAAATCTCAAATTGTAGTTTTATGCTGTTATGCTTTTATGTTCTCTGCCATTCAGTGAATTCTCCCTTTAATGACAGGCACAATGGCTTCAAGACAGCAAAAAAGCAGAACACGGAGAAAGCAGAACACTGCATTTTTGGGCTTTAAAACAGCTAATTGTTAAAAATGAAATTATAGTTTCTATAAAAAATTCTGAGAATGAGGAACTAAGTTATGTACAACTTTGTGAACTTGTGTACCACTGATCTAATCTGAAACTTTTTGGAATGGAGGCCTGTTCCTAAGGAAGTATTTTTAAACTGTGAGAAACCATCACTTCTCCATGTAAATCCTGTGAACTTATGTGAAAAGGGAATGAGGGTTCTCAAACTACTACTTGTCTCTTTGGGCAGATCATAATTATTCAAATACCTAAATTATTTCTTGGCAATGTTTCAAATTAATATAGATAACCTCCTCTTCTGTTGAGCATAGTCCATTGCTCTTTTTTTCTGATGTTAGTTTCTGTGTCATGGAGTCTTTTGTACATGTAAAATCAAACTCAGGAGTAGCAGAAAGCTGAACCATGCTGCATGCTCTAGCATCTGGTACATAATTACTGCACATGGATATTCTTAGAATTGTGATATGACTATGCCTTCTGTAACCACATCCATATGTGACAATGAATAGATGACATATCAGGCACAGATTCCATCCAGTTGGATTTCATCTGTGGTGATAAACCTGTTCAGGTGAGATGACCGATTAAATCAAACAAATGTGGTTTAAGCAGAGTTCATCCTAAAAATATATATTTATCTAATCAGCTTGCTGTAGTGTAAAAATATTTGTAATTACAAGAATAACAAATTCACAATGCTATCATTTAATATACTTTTACTGACACCATTAATGGAATGGTAAATTATATACAACTAAGAACTATCAGTTTGGGAGTGGGGGGAATTACAGTTGTTCCTACATCTCCAAATTCTCCTGATGAGTTTGGAAAGCAGTTGCTTCCAGTAGTAAAACCGTCAGCTGATTTTTAGTAACCTATTGAGAATACAGATACACATTTCTCTTTTATTGCTGTGATAAAAATGTCAGAGAAAAAAGCATGCAGCCTTAAATAGGCATTAGAGACGGCCATTCTTAAAGCACCAAAGGCAATTGCTTTCATAAGGTAGGCATCAGCATTCATAGTTAATCTAAAATAAACTTCTTATTGAAATGTTAATAGTTACAGGGGGAAAGGATTTTAAAAAAATACTTCCAGAAGCTGAACATGGGGCTCATCTAGAGATGGACTCATAATAACTAAATCATATACACAAACCACTATATTGTCACTCCAGCCTCCCTCATGAAGTGTGCAATTATTCTGACATGTTAAAGGCACTTGCAGCTGTATTTATGGAAAGACTAATAAACTTGATCCAGGTGTGTTTTCCTCTTGGAGGATGATGGGGATCCTCCACATCAACTTCTAATAACATGTGCTTCTAACTATTCAAGTGGGTGTCAACTAGCTGCTGCATTCAGTGGATGCTTACATAAAGTAGATGTACTTACTATATTTGTTTCCACCACTGTGATGTTCATACACATTCTTTACTAAGTGTGTATTGAGTTTATATGTACTGAAACATTCTGACTATAGCTTTTTTCCTCTAGCCCCCAAAGACTTCTCCAACAGTGCTATATAGCTGGAGTGCAGAGACCATCCCCTCACCTCCAGCCTCATGCCTACACTAGTGGTTGTGGAGGTGGGATGGAGTTTTTGCAACCATTTGGTGAATTTCCTCTACTATCAGGGTAGTCCCTGATAACCAGACCCTATGACATAAGGGCCTCTTTCTACCTCTAAAGCAGGATAAAGGGGCCAGAATGCAGCAGGTAATTTGTCCATAATAATCCTATTGCTTATTACATGTTAAGCATAGATAAAATGAGACAATTGCTGCCCTGAAAAGAAGACTGTTTAGGACTCAAACTAAACAAGCACACTGGGAGGCCCAGAGGGTGGTGTGCTCTCATGCATAGAGAGAATGGGAGCGGTGATATTTTGTTGACATGAGTTATCTCTGATAGGCCTAGTGAATGAAATGCGTTTTCAAGCAGGGTGAATTGTAAAATTACTCATGTTTTCTGTGAACTATAAAATCCCATGGTTTGGGAGGCACCCAGGTTATTACCCCAGCATTGCCACTGATAAAAACTTCAATATTCTAATTCCTATTTTTAAAATTCTGTGCAAATACTACACACAGGGACGAGAGTAACATAATTCTAAGGAGCTTTGCTCCTGAAGCAAGAGCACATATTTAGTGAGTACAGCTACATTGGGTAATTGGCATGCAGGTGAGTATTTATACATGAATGATAAAATCTTTTTCCCTCTTAAATCAGTTTCTAGCTGAATTTTCATATGCCTTAAAATACATTTTAAATATGCATTGAGAGAGAATAAAGAGAAATTTCCTGTCAAAGATATAAAGGAATGAAATAGGGCATGTTTTTTCTTTATACAGTATTGAGGGAGGAAACCTAATTAAACATTTAATGAATAAGATCATATCTTTCTAAGTGTGTTCCTAAATGTCAATGTATAACAGATTTGATTACTGAGGGGTAAAAGAAGAAAAACACTTCTATCTTCACTTGAGTTGAGATGTTTTTTATATGGGATTTGCATGTTTGGGACCAAATCAGAACAACCCATGTATAGTAGGAGAGAACAGACACAGATTTGTCTAGTGTCCCCAAGGAGGAGATTACTATGATGTACTCCCTGATCCAAAGCCCATTGACCTCAATGGGCTTTGGATCAGATATCTTTTGTCAAAAGTGGCCTTGCTAACATCACTGATAGGACTGCTCTCTCCAAAGAAGGTCTGGAGAGGATGGAGATGGTCTAACACAAGTAAATAGTGTGGGAGGGCACTGTATTTAAGACCTACTGTGTAGAAATTCTTACTGCTGCCTATAAGTGAAAAGGAGAAAGTGAATGGAGTGTTTACAATTAGCATATGCATGGCATTGGAGTAATTGCGATGTTTATGAGCAGGGTATTTTGCATTTATTCTGATCTGGAGATTGGGAAAAATTCATTCTAGTCATCAGAAGTTATAAAAAAGTGTTAGCAAGATGAAGTCTTGAGCTAATGGGGATTTTGCCATCATGTGGATGGATAGTGGATCTGCTTCTCCAATATGTTAGAAGGATAGTCACAATAATAGCAAGGGGAAGTTTGAAAGGCCTAAGATGACTGTGAGAAGAACAGGATCAACCTGGAGTATTTGCGAGTTCCTGAGGAAAAATGAGTGGTGCTTGTTCTAGGCTGGGCATTACTAAAATGTGCTAGTAGGAACTTTGTATTTGAAGTGGTTAGGAAGGATTTCCTATTGTGATACTGACTCAAACAACAGGGTTTTTTAAGGGATTATTTAGGAATTGTTAAATTTTAACGCTGAAATTCCTCTAGCATATGGTTTTGGAAGGATGCTTGTGAATAAAGTAGGTATGATATGAACTTGGCCTTGTGGTTAATATACTTCTTGCAATGGTTTCAGAAACTCTTGCTCTGGGTATACTACTAATGTAAAATTGTCTCTTGCATATATTCAGACACTGATGGGAAAGAAGACTACCCAGCTTTTGTTACATTTTGTTATGTTTACAGGCCTGATTTCCTAAATATTGTAATTCTATTACAGCTTTCAGTTCATAAGTACCTGGGTATTCTGCTGATATGGCACCATTCCTAGAGATCTCCATCCTAATGACTTCATGCTTTGAGGAGCATGTGTATGACATGAGAAACAAGCTTACCTTACAATAAAAGTTACTCTTCCATGTACTGTGTCCTCAGTTTCATGTACAGTAGCCTCATGCAATAACAGATTCTCAGGTGCACGATGGAATTAAAAAACCTTACGCTACAGGAGTTAACACTAAGATAACTTGTGTGTGTGGAACTGTGCAAAACTTTTGTTAAATTCTTACTACTTTTAGTTTTGTAATGAAATCTAACTTGCCTGCTAGGTCAAAATTCACTGTTTAAATTAAGCTGGGCTATTTGACAGAATTTCAGCTAAAACCAGGCAAATTTGACTGCATCAGTTGATTATTTAGCTTCCAGTTTATGGGGTTGATTCAGCTGTCTGGGAGGTTCTTCAATTATATCAGTAGTTTTACTAGCATTTTCTCTTCTAATGAAGACCTGTAGAAATACAGATGTTAAAAACAAAATAACTTTGTAAATCTACCTCTCAACACTTGATCCAGTTAAGTGTGCTGAAGTAATATAAATTCACTGCACTACAGAGGTAAGATGACTTATGTATTCTGGAAATGTTCTCCAGTGTTTCAGTTTCAAAAATCTATGCTAAATTAGAAATGATCCACAGAGAACACTGGCAGAGCACCTCCTACAAGGAAGAAATGAAATATTATCGTGGGAGGAACAAAGTACCTAGTAGCTAGCCATTGGCTAGAGTATAAAGTGTGAACTGAAGGACATTGGTCCAAAAGAGCAGTTTTTATTCTACAAAGCACTTTCTAAATGTAATCCTGTTACACATTTATCACATGTGAAGCAAAGGTGAATTCCTTTCATATTAAATATTCATATCTTATGTTTGATTAAATCACCACTTCACAAAAAGCAGCTCTTCCAACTGACCCTAGTTGGCAGTCTCAGCACTGAGTCTATGGATTGAATGAATAGGCATAAAAATGCTGTAATATTTCACTTTCTGTATTTCAAGTGAGGTTTGTGGCTCATTAGTGTTGTGATGCTTCTATTGTTACTACCCAAACGATGTAAATTCAGTGGCTAAATTCTGAGTACACACTGAAATACTGAGTACCCCCGCTATTAAATATGTCACTTAAGTCCATACCATTAACTGACATATACTAGTGGACTTGTACCATTTTTTGTCTCCTCAACTGCAAGATGGTATTTCTTCTTTCTCTACACCCTCTTGCTTGTAAGGAAAAATGGAGATATCCGAGGAATTTGTCATTTTCTTTAATGGAACAGCAATATATTTTCCTATGCTAATAAATAAATTATGGCTTTCTGGCTGAGTGCTGCTTTGACCTTTTAATGTTTTAAAGCTCTAAATTGTGTACAGTATGTATAAAATAAACATAATTAACACAGTTTCTAAAAAGACTCAGCCTACTGTTTTTAAAAGCTTTTAAAGCAGTAGGCTATGTATAACTACTAAACAGCTGAAAACCATTGTGTTTAGCTCAAAATCTAGATTTCCTAAGAATATACTTCAAAGAAATAAAACTAGTAAAGCAAAAAAGCTTTCTCCGTGTTGGGTCAGATGCTATGAAAACTAAATTGATATGAGTGTCTTACTAATATGAAACATACATAAATCAGCAGGAACAAACCACCTCATCAAAATACCATACATTCTCTTCAGGGTGCAATATTACAGTCTCTATCCTTAATTGCTACTTTATTCAAATGGGAATATTCTTCTATTTCTCAACAAAACCCATCCCTCCCCTACTCCCAGGAATAGGTGTATGGCCCAGAGTCATGGGTAGTGGTGGGGAGCAGGGCAGGACCCAACAAACAGCCATACTGTATACTCCCCATGGCTGGATTGGCCATGCTGTAGATCTGCTGGGACCTTCTGGTCATGACAGAGGGATGCTGGGCCAAATTTGAGTGAGTGACATAGAAACCTGGTGCATGGGGTTGCAGCGCACTCAGGTTTGGCCTCTATCAGGTTGAGCAGCTAGTCCAAGCAGATCTACACCATAGCCAGCCTGCCCACAGTGGGAATACTGTGTGGCTGGCTGTTCTTCTTAAGGCATCAAGGGCCAAGCTATTTTTGGCAAAGGCCCTGCCTGTTCCTCCAAAGTGAAGTCTGGTCTTAGATCATCTTTTTTTAAACTATTTTCATGATCAATATCATGAAATTTGGATCCAGTAATTCTAAAACTAAAGGAGTTACTGCCTACTGAGGGCAAAAATCTTCCTCCCTATAATACTCAATGAGAATGCTCCCACTGACTTCAATAGGGCAAGGCTTTGGGGCTCTTGTTTCAAGCCATAAAACTATGAGTTGTATTTTGATATGTACCCTCCAAGATTTTTTTTGGTCTCTTGGAGATGCTTTCAGCATTCTGGCGGCTAGCCCTCCTGTGATGCTTTCTGCACAGATCACCTGCAACCAGTTTGAGTGAGCCTCCTCAGCCAGTATAAATGGATGAGGCTCAAGAATAACATCCTTGTTCAGTATGTCAGATAAAGACTCAACCAGACCTTTCAAACAAAGAAAATCCCAGAATGAGCTAAAAAACAAAATCTCTTGCAAAGACAGATACCCAACATTAAAGTGAAAGAATTAATCTGTTACTTTACCAGAGTGAAATAGGTCTCATGGAGGAGAATGTAACTTAAAATTCTTAAGTCTACATTTTGCTGGCTTATCTCACACATAGGTCAAAAATCCTGAACTGTTTATACAGTAACTGTTTTTGTACAATTTGCAAACATGAGATAGTGTCACTTGTTTTGTGTGGACAGTTTTTCAAATGTTATGCTTGAGTTGTCATCTGTAGTTCACACCCCAGTGCATTCTGGCTGTAATTAGGGCACAAATAACAGGAAAAGCCTTAGAGTGTCGGTGGAGTGGGGGGGAAATGAATCCAAGTAGGATGCAACACTCAGTTTGGAATGGACTAGGACAACAATTGTAAAGGTCATCAGTATTATTGACAGCACATGCTGAAAGGCCTATGCTCTCCATTAATAGATTCCTCTAAACCCCTAATACCAGAATACACACCAGGGGCCAAATTCTGCACTTAGTTACTCCCATGCAACTCCATTAGCTTGAGCGGCATTTCATTGTAAAATGAGGGCAGACTTTGGTCTAGTTTCATTTTTTTTCCCCTTGAGGCTTATTGAGGCTAAAATCCAAAGTCTGCTTGTTTACCATTGTATAGCTTGTGATGCATTTTTAAAGCATAATTAGTACTGATCATTTTTCTGACTTAATGTACCTATACTATCATGAAATTAGTACCTATACAATGTGTGAATGACTTTTTTTTTTTTTAATTTCAGCCTCCTTTGTCTTTAAACTGTTTTGAAGAAGCCATTTAAATGATGGTCAGAGCTGTAGGCACCTATATAAAGGCATTTCTCTTTACCACTAACCCCTCAGTCTCTTCTAACATAGGTTATATTGATCTGCACACCACTGAATCTTCCTCTTCTTAGGCAGAGTGCGTTATGCTTTAGGTGGACTTTGATCTCATTTTAATTGATTTGTCTAACTCAAAGGACTGATTATTGAGGTTTTTGCTTTGTCCACATATATATACACACACTATGGTTTTTAGCTATCTTACCGCTCCTTTAGAAGTGGTCATTCACTCAGATCTACAATAGAAGTGCTACAGTGGCACAGCCACAGTGCTGCAGCTACACTGCAGTAGTGTAGATGACAGTGATGGAAGGAATCTTTCCATAGCTTAGTGAGGCAATAGCTAGGTTGATGGAAGAATTCTAGCTGCATCTACAAACACTGTCATAGGAATGATGATGATCCAAAAAAGAGGTAATGAATAAATATACTCAGGAAGCAAAGTTAAACAGCCTCTCACCTGGTACACGTGCCAGGAATCTTCATATTGTAAATTTGTTAGCAATGCATTGCTGAAACGGACCTGTAACTTCAGTTATGTACTGAACTAAACACAGCTCTGACTGTATACTTCCTGTGGGTTGTATTAAAAGTTACAAGGTGCATTCATGTAGATGTAACTTTCAACTCTACTTTTTATGCTGGTATGTTTTTTTTTTTTTTCTTCAAATTTAGCAAGGGTCATCCTTCTCACTAAAGTCTATGGATATACTAAGTCTACCCCCACCCACACACACACACTTGAGTTATTTGATCTTAAATGAAAACTCAGAACAATTTTTCAAAAGTACAGCATATATTGTTCATGCTCATCACTCAAACAGCTAAATCAATTTTGCCTCAAACTTGCTAGCAGAATTAATCTTTGAGTTTGCATCAAGCATGTGACATTTCAGTCTAAAAGGAAAGTGGGTGTGGGATTTTTTGTTTTTGTTTTTTTTAAGATAGAGGTGTGAATAAAAAGGTGTTGGCTATTTTCTATTGTCTCCTTCTCTAGGGAATTCACTACCCTGATGCATTTTCTGGTAGAAACTATACAATGTGTCCACAGGTTATAGGGCTTAGAAGGCCAAGTTGAGTTATACCTTTTGCCAGTCATCTTGACAGGTTTACGTAAGGATAAGGCATCATTATTGTATTGACTCGCTCCCATTTCTTAGTCATGCTTCACTTAATTCTTTTTATCCAATGTTTGTTCAATCTTATCTTTTAAAGATTGTTTCAGTATCTAACCTGAAATTGACAATTGTGTTCACCATATGTCCCTCATACCACTATGAACAACTTCCCCTGAGGTTTTGTCATTTTAGCTGTAGCTTAAGCAAGGTAAGACAGACAAATGTGGCATTTTAAAGGTATAGTAAAAAGAACAAAGGATGTGCCAGATTAATATTTGTCTGCCATAGATATGTTTAACTTGTAGGTAAATATAAAGAAGGCCCAGATGGAAATGGAATAAGGAATTCTCTAATTTTTTTTCATTTAAGGTACTTGGAAATATATTGGGGAAACTCCAAAGCAACAAATTTACATGTATTGTGTCCATCCTCCCAGTTCATGTGTTTAGTGCCTTCTGTGATATGACCTCCAGGATTAACTTGTAGCCAGTAAGTGTGTTCTATGCCGTAAACTTCAAAAAATCTCAGCCTCTAGGCTAAGTGGGGTCCTGCTCAAATGCATTGCTGAAACGGACCTGTAACTTCAGTCCTTTTGAAATGGACACAGTGATCCCAATTTATCTCTAGCTGGAGCCAGTTGGAGTTGGCTGTGACATAAAAATGGGAATGGCCAACAGTGGTGAACAGTGCCTTCTTAGTAGGGAGCCTCCATCGATGTTGGTAATACTTAATCCTTAACATATTCAAAGCACTATGGGTGCTTGTGGGTGCTCACGTGAACCCATCCAAAATTAAAACTAAAGTAAAGCTAGTTCTGAAAAACTGTCTGAATCTGGATTAAAATGAACGTCCCAAAATGTGGAAAAGGTATATATTTGATATTTTTCAATCCAAGACCAACTATTCTCAAGGCTCTGCATCGCTAGCTTTGTATCTGAAGGGTGATATACAGTACGCCAAACTGTACAAATGAAAATAAAGTTATAGTATATTTGGAGAAGAAAGATGGCAGCTGTTACTCAGAGGGAGTAGCATTAAGATTTCCAAAGTAAATAAAAATTAGACTGGGAGCCACTTAACAGCCTAATCTAGTTAAAGACAAAGCATGACAATGACAAATATACATGGTTACACAAAAACAGAAAACTACAATAAGATGAAAGATCAATTCTGCAATTACCTACAAACTCTGTCAATATTACCAACCATAACATCTGCTAACTAATGAGGGACTAATAGTGCCAAGGCTGGAGATAAGAATGGAATGCAGAAAGCAATTGACAGACACAGTCTTGATTCCCAAAATCAGAATGGTGATCAACTGGTATAGCTGTGCCTGGTATCCGGGTCCATAACTGGTGGAACACACAGATAGCCAAAAGTAACTTGAAATTCTCCAGACAGTCTCCAGGAACCAGACTAACCATTATGTTTTGGAAGGAAATGTAGATAAACTCTTCAGGACATTGGAACATGTAGAGAAGCAATTCCAGAAGTGATTGCAACTTATGTATGTCAAGACTTAAAATTAAACTCAAGAAAAAACAAGTCCCCCCAAAATTGACAAGATGTTACAGAATCAGTCCACCACACCCATAAAAAAAATCAAATGTCATTCTCCTTTCTGCATGAACAGATTCCGTAATAGATTCTGCAATAACTGTAGTTTGCTTCCAGTCAAGCAAACATAAAGTCTAGATAAGTGAGCATAAGTGGAACTGTGTAAAAGAAAAACAAGCCAAAGAAAACATTAACTCATATATATATAAAATAAAGAACAAATAGTAAAAAAGCAGAGTGAAAGAACAAAAGGAAATGCACATGGACAACATTGCCAAAGAAACTTAAGTGGCTGCTGAAAGAACCTTTTCTGAATTGATAGGGTGTAGTGAGCCGGTGTGGCACCCCTCCGTCTCCGATAGGGCCGAGCTTCCTCCAACCCCAGCGAGGGCACAGCCACCAGGTTCTGGGCCCACCCCTCCGAGGTCACGGCCCCGACCCAGAAGTATAAAAGCCCACTGGCAGAGCTCAGGGAGGCCCAGACCGCCAGATAGAGCAGATGTCCCGGGCCGAGCTCCCGCTTGGGAGACAGCCGCAGGCTGCGAGCCGCCTGCTACCCCCCCGCGCCGGTCGAGCCTACCTCTCGCCAGGTACCCTGAGGACGACTGGCCAAGCCTGCCCCATGCCAGCTACCCCGAGGAGGAGCCAAGCCTGCCCCGTGCCAGCTACCCTGGGGGAGAGCTGCCGGACCGGCCCCCAAGCCCCGCACCAGAGGAACCGATGCTGCTGGACTGGCCCGAACTCGGCATCGCCAACGAGGTAGGCCCCGAGGGGGAAAACGGAAGTAGCCCAGGGTTAGCCAACCCCGGTCAGGCTGTAGAGGCCTGTGAGCCGATGTCAGTGTGTTTCGGTCAGGCCACCCCACTGACCAGCAGCGACAGTAACCGCTGCTAGGGCCCCGGGCTGGAACGCAGTGGAGTGGGTGGGCCTGCGTTCCCCCCTGCCACCCCGCTCATGGGTGGCAGGTTTCCCCCTCACCCGACGCTCAGGTGTAAGACCCTGGGCTTACCTTAACTGCTTGTCTGCTCAGCCCCTGCATCCAAGGGCCTGAGCTGTGACTGTTTGTGCCCCGCCCTGATCCAGGGCCTGGGCCTGCTTAAACCGCTGATTAGCACTCAGCCCCTACCTAAGGGCCTGAGCTCCCGGAACTGCGGGCCGCTCAGCCCCTGCGTATTATTATTATTCAGTGACTGTTTAATGTATAGCAATTTATATTTCCTAAAATCCAGATCAGTTTGCAAATGATTCACTAACCACAAGGGGGCTAAATTCATAACCACTATCATGCACCCAGCTCTAAAGTTGTGTTACTTTTATGTATCAACTATATCCAAACACTTTGTAGCGCTGTTGAGTGCTGGGCTTTTGGTTTTGTGTTTATTTGCATTTAAGTTACACCATAAATACTATGGATCAGGGTCTGTCTGCTTGTGTTACAATGACTGCCACAATGGGGATTCTGATCCTGTATAAGGTGAGAAGGTGGTAGGATTGCATGCTGTAAATAAACTACACCACTGGATGCTCAAACCAGATAGGGAGCAGAGGTAATGGACTAGCACCAGGAGCAGGTGTGTTCCTGCTCATCTTAACTAGTGCAGATGTCTGGCCTCAGTATACTGCTTGTTAAACCCTTATTAACAACTTAACCTTCAATTCACCTTCCCAGTCATGCCCACTAAGAAATGAGGCAAGTTACTTATGTCAAGCCAGGCCTACGATATGTCCATAAATCACAACAACAGCTGTAATATTAGTGAACAAACAAGTCCTTCCTCACTGAGGGAGGTTTGGATCCAATTTGCCGGTATGCACTACTGAATATAGAAAAGATTTGGGAAAAAATGAAGGCTCTAAAATAAAATAAACATGGGATTACTTCAAACGAATAGGGTAAACCAGGCTCAGAACTGCATCAGTTGTGGGAGTGATATGTCATTACTATAACTACAATAGATACTTGTGGGATGTTGAATAAGCTTCTCTATTAACATCGACACAGATTCAGGGATAAAAGTCAAAAGCATGCTTCCAGGTAATTTGTCAATAACAAACCAATAAATCCAGTTTGTCTGAGAACATCATATATTTGATGTATATGTTAAACCTTTAATAGATATTTATAAAAGATTTATCCTTCAGGGAAAAAATAGGCAGAACTACCCAAAACTCTTTTATGAAACTAAGACAGGAATGTCATGAAAATTATTTCAAGGATCAGAAACATTCTAACTAGACTAGAGTGCAAAGAGGGGCATTACATAATTAATGCAGTAACTCTTGTCTTCAGTATTATACAATGTAAGCTGATACTCATGCTTATATGAAAACATCATTAAAATACAAAGATAAAATAATGGAGTAATTAACAGGACTTGCTCATGTGGAAGCAAGTTGCCCAACAATTCACTTTGTGCAATGTATTCTGGAATCCGCAAGAGACTACATAATCTAATCCTCCTGACCCCTAACTTGCAACAATAATAATTAAGAAAAGGTATTTACAAGTCTGTTTCCAGGATCTGAGAATACTGCATATACCTCTAACTATTCCCTTGGGCTTCAGAAAAATTGTGTGACGTTTTAGCAAACTTGAAATTCATACTGATACATTGCAGAAAAGACAGCATGAGGGTTATGGCACAGATTAATGCAAGGAAATGTATGTAATCTACAGAGAATCCTTTCAAACCCATGCCCAACAGGGTGTCAATTAATGCCTTTTTATTTAACTGATCAAGATGATACACTTCAGTTTTTACAATTAAGTCTTGCTTTTGTAGGCTTGTGTTGTACCCTTAATTTTTTTCAATTCAGCTTTTTAAAAGTGTGACTCTAATCAAATGAAAATTCTGAATCTTGTCATTCCTTTTGACAGTAATATAATGAAGGCAGCAGTTATATTTCCTGTGTTAAAGGGTTTCCTGAAAATATTTCTGGTGAAGTAATATCTATTTCATTTGAGAACTACACATATATCACTGCATCAAATGTCTATATATAAAATTGTCATAGTTGACTGTACATAAGACAACATGGCAGAAGTATGGCTATGAGCATGTGAAATGCACAACATAAACTTGGTGAGCTCTCTGGCTATGAACAGATTAGATGAATTAGATTTAGAAAGGATGACATTATCATAAGATGTTGGATCTTGCATACAATTCTGCACTTTTGACCTAAGTTTATTGAAGTCTGACACTGCACCTATATTCCTCACAATCATATCATATACTAATATCTCTATGGCATAATTCTGATGCAAGATAGGTCATGTGAGATAATTGAAAAGGTTATGGTTTATGAATATTTGTATGCATGTTTCATTTTTGTATCTGAAGTTAGGAATATTGTTTATGTATCCATTACAAATGTGTTTACACATAGAGAAGGCCCACTAGGCAGAATATAGTCAGTCTAGATCAGGGGTTTTCAGGACAACATTTTGGTGGCCGTTCTCATACTTTTTCCTAACTTATTTATTGCTAGCTAGTAAGTCTGCTGTGGAAAAGTGGTATAAACAAACCTACAAGTATCACTTTTCACAGCAGACTTAACTTGTCCCCAGGGCAGGGCTGAGTAAGCCCCAGATGGGGGATCGCAAGGGGCTGGAGCCCAAAGCCCCATGGCCAGAGCCCTGCATCCGGAGCCTGGGGCCTGCCATTGTGCAGCTGGAATCTGGGGATGGAGTCTGAAGCCCTCAGCCAGAGCCTGCCATCCTAGGGCTGAAGCCCAAAGCCTGAACCCCTGGGAAGGTGGGAACTCGTCAGCTGCCTGGTTCACCAGCATTGTGCTCCAAGTGTCTCCAGAGGGTGGCAGGACCCAACCCTGCAGGTGGTCCCAGCAATCAACACCAAGATGGTGCATCTAGGAGCAAAAGGGAGAGGGAAGGGCTGCTACTTTTCCCCCTCTCCCCCAATCACAGCCCAGGAGGCTGTGGCCACAAGAAAAGCCCCTGGTGGCCTCATGCAGCTATGGTGACTGCATTTCAGAAATGCTGGTGTAGATGGCTAGCTGGACCAAGTTAGTGAACCATTAGGGAGAATGATAGGCCTTCGAAGAAGCTTAATTCCCACCTGAAAGCCTTTCTAAGGATGCTACAAACAGCCTCTGACGCATGGCTGCTATGATACTACAGACACATGTGACCAGGTCACCAGGTGCTGGACTCTGATGGCCACTGATTGGCTGGGGAACCAAGCTTTGAAACAAAGGGGTTCCGGTCATACACAAAAGCTATATAAGGCAGGGGAGTGACATCATCATGGTTCTTCACTGACTTCCCTGCCAGAGAGACTCCTGGAAACACCTGAGGAACAAAGACTGAACGGAGGGAAGTGCTGGACCCAGGCTAAAGGGATTTTTAGCCTGTCAATGTAGCACCTAGAGATTCCAAGCTGTTAGTGCATCTTGCCTCTAAAGATCCTGCTGCCTGCTTGGATCATCATTTAGGGTGAGAATGTGCTAGTCATCTCAATCTGTGGTATATTGAGCTTAGTTTGCGTATTTTGTGTATTTGCTAGGTAATCTGCTTTGATCTGTTTGCTATCACTAGATTTTAAGTGATATTTTTTGTAGATAATAAACTTGTTTATTGCTTTGTCTAAAACCTGTGTGTGTGTATGTAAATCATAACTCGTGGCAGAAAGCTGTTGTATATTTCTTGTCCACATTGAGGGAGGGAGGTGAATTTCATGAGATTATGCTGTACAGTCGTCTGTGCAGTCCAAGATAGTATAATTTGGGGGTTACAATCCAGAGAGGAGGTGCATCCCTTAGGAACTAGGTGGTTCCCTAGGTGTGCCTCCCCATACAGAGCTGATCACAGCATCTGATGTAACTGCAGCTGGGTATGTCCCTACCTGTATCTGTGCTAATAAAGTGCAGGATGGAGCCTGGGAGAGGGCTTGGCAGGCTGGTCACAGCAGTACAGTGTAAAGGGAGCCCAGGCTGGTAGGTCGGGGGGGCTCAGTGGCACACCAGTTCCAGGTGGCATCCCAGCAGGGACCCATTACAAAGTGTAAGCTTTGGCTCACGCTCCTCATATAGCTTCCTAAACACCCTACTGGTTTGTATGTTCTGCAATCAATATTATAATGCTAGATACATATAATCAAAGTTTCTTTCAGGTATGAGTTAATCCAGGCCTGCCCAGTGCTGATACCGGTAATGAGAAGGAGAAAAAAGGGAAAGATGACTGCACTTCAGAATTCTACCTGCTACAGCAGGCTTCCCTGGATGAGATGCAAATTGCTAATGCTTGGCATTAGGGCATTATGAGCACTAGGCAACTGCAACTTCTTTAACTATTAGACTGTACCTCGTATGTTGTTGTGAGGTGCCAGGTGATAGGAAAGCAGGTCTGCTTTCCTAATGCTGCCTTGAGTGCTCACTTAATATACCTTATGTATTCTAGCTCTTCAGATAGCTAGCCCCACTTTCTCTCTAAGGGCCTGAATCTGCCAATGTTGTGCACATTAGGTAAAATTATGGGCATTTTGAATTCAATGGGAGTTTTGTTATTGGCTCCAATGGGGCTGACGATTTCACCCATTGAGTAGTATCTTATTTAGCAAGTAGTCCCATATTTATTCTTTGTGAATACAGGTTGTACAAATTGGTCTTAAGGGCGGGTTTCAAAAGAGCTCAGCAGCCAGATTTTCAAAAGATTCTCAAAAGAATTTAACACACTGGGTTCTGATCAATTTTTGAAATCAGTCCATAAGTGTCATAAAGGAAGCTCTTGAGTACTGAGTATTTCAGAAAATATGGTTCTTATTTAGGTGCCAATCTGGCCCCAGTTGTGAGTGTTTAACACTTAAAAATATGAACCTTAGTTTATTTGAAAACCTGTTCCTGTATAAAATAAAGGGAATCATTTTACAGACTAGGTTGAAATTCTAGCTCCATTGACTTCAGTGGAGTCCCTGACTTAAATAAAGCCAGGATTTCATCCATTATTCTTCTGAAAATGTTCTTGCAATGGACTTGTAAGAAATTGATAGGGTCACATTTCAAGTCGAACAGGGCCTAAAAAAATCCTAATATATAGTTTTTGGAGCAATCCATTCTCAAATAATTATGCCCTTTTAATAGTAAATATTTTGGTATGTTTATATTATTCTGTGTATTATTTGAAATAAAGGCCCTGATTCTGCACAAGATCTGTTGTGATGGATTCCTGCACCTATGCAGAGCCCTGTTTAAATCAAAGGTCTACCCTTGTGGAGTTCATTGCAGTGTCAGGACCATACTATTAGCTGTGAAGAGATGGTATATATAAATTTTCAGCAATTATGTATTTCTCCTAACTATTTTGTTCTGTAGAGCATTAAAGCATGGCTTAGATAGACTTCTTTGAATGTCAAGTATGCTTATCTTAATCTAGCCTGCATGGGATTCTTTTGTTCATTTCATTTTTAAATGTTTATTCAGAAAATCTTCACAATCCATAACCTCCAAGTGTTGTTCTGAAAATCAGTCTAATAAATAGACTTGCTACTTCATAATCCCTATTAGGAAGCAAAAATTCTAACTAGATGGGTGTACTTGACCAGTCTCACCGATATACAGGTAACTACATTAGTTCAATTTCTTTCTTCATTTTTCTTTAAGATAGAAATGGAAGGGAACATGAATACTAAAAGCCTAACTGCATGTATTCAGTACCCATCCAGAGTAAACAAAATAATGTCTGATTCTGCCACCCCTACTCGTACTGTATACAATCAATGAGTAGTCCTGTTAATTTCAATAGTACTATTCAATATGAGGAATGTGGGTGGAATTATTCCTTTAATGAGCAGAAATAAATAAAACACCTAGTTTCCAAACAGAAGAACTGATCCATAGAAGTAAATGTACCAGTTTTAAATGAATGTTCACTCAGGAAGGGAAGCTGTACTTTTAAATAAACAAGACCAGCTCGGAGAAATGAACACGCAAATCCTACTGTATGTCAAACGAATATCTAGCACAAGGAAACAAATGCCTCATGAAATAATTGACTAATGCTGATTTCATCACAGTCTATAAAATGCAACTTAATATCAAACATTGTACTTGAATCCATCATACTAAATACACTAGCAGACAGCTCACAGGATACCAGTTCAAAATCTAGGGCCAGTTCTTTGACTGGGGTAAACTGGCATAGCTCCATTTGAGACAATTATTCTGATTTACCCTAGCTGACAATCTGTCCCTTAACGATTATTTCTTAATGGTGTCATGAATGGTGTCTAAAATTAAACCATAATAACCATAAATATGAATCAGATATTTTATGAGACAGTATACGGTACCTTTACAGGGGAATGTTCAGCTAATAATACTGCTGGCTTTGGCAGAGCTTTACACTTGAATCTATATTTACATGTGTCTCTCTCCCTATTTCATCCTTTCTTTTCCCTTGGAATTTTAGACCCATTGACTTTTGTTAAGCTTTCAGTGGACAATCTTTTGGGGTTTCTTTTAAATGTATTTTATATAGTTTTAATATGGTGTAGAGCATCCCAAGTGAATCACGAGGCTGCTTTCCAAATATATTATTCTAACACCTCTATTTGCTACACTAGATTCTATTGCACTCTTTTAATGTCTAAACAAAGGGATCTTACAGGATTATAATGTCACTAGCATTCATATACCAGAAAAGAGAGAATGCTGACAGATAATGTGACACACAAGGCCACAGGCAATGATTAGTTACTTGCAAGGGATCAGATTTCCAAAACCAGTCATATCAATCCATAATGTAGGAGTAGTGCTGGGTGCCCTGAGGAAAGCAGATTTATAATAGGGTTCCAGGCTTCAAGTAAATCAGTAGTTCTCTCCAAAATCAGAATGCAACATGCTGAGGGACATATTCCGTAAAGTACAGATCCACAAGTAGCTGAGGTATTCGTATAAGAAAAGCTGTCTTTTGCATACAGCTGGGTGAACTACTTGATTTCATAACACATAATTTGTAAATCTGTGGGGGAGGGGAGTTGAATAAACAGGTTGCTGAACTCACGTTGGATTAACAGTGAGGTAGCTTAATTGAACTGAATGTAAGTAATCTTGATTTACTGAGGGGTATTAAGGAAGTGGAGGTGATGGGGGTGGGATTTACAGGATCTTTGATTATTTCAGGAAGAGGGTAGTAGGTTTTTTTTCTGGTAGTAAGAGGGGAGAGGCCAGCAGAATTAGGAAATTTTGTGGACTTAAAAAAAATATTCCATGGTATCGGACACAGACTTTCCAGGATATCACAACTGTACAAATACTGCTACTATAATATTACACTCTGGGATAATATTTTAAATTGATATGTGCCCAACATCTCTCTCTCTTTTTTTTTTTTTTTTTTTAAACAATCCACCGTGCTGCTCCTCATAGACTCATAGACTTTAAGGTCAGAAGGGACCATTATGATCATCTGGTCTGACCCCCTGCATGCTGCAGGCCGCAAGACCCTTCCCTGGACTCTGCCGTTGAAGTCCCCAATCCTGTGTTTTAGTGACTTCAATCGGCTGAGACCCTCCTGCTAGTGATCCCTGCCCCATGCTGCAGAGGAAGGCGAAAAACCTCCAGAGGCTCAGCCAATCTACCCTGGAGGAAAATTCCTTCCCGACCCCAAATATGGCGATCAGTAATACCCCGAGCATATAGGCAAGAGTCTCTAGCCTGACCCTTGTTGGCCATTATGCTATTCATGTACCATTGCTTGGTTTTCCTCGGCTACTATGTTTTACCATTAAACCATTCCCTCCATAAACTTATCCAACTTAATCTTAAAACCAGACAGGTCCGTCGCCCCCACCGTTTCCCTCAGAAGGCCGTTCCAATATTTCACCCCTCTGACGGTCAGAAACCTTTGTCTAATTTCAAGCCTGAACTTCCCCCCGGCCAGTTTGTATCCATTCGTTCTCGTGTCCACATTAGTACTAAGCTGGAATAATTCCTCTCCCTCCCTTGTATTAACCCCTTTGATATATTTGAAGATAGCAATCATATCCCCCCTCAGCCTTCGCTTTGTCAGACTAAACAACCCAAGCTCCTCTAATCTCTTTTCATACGACAGGTTTTCCATTCCTCTGATCATCTTAGTCGCCCTTCTCTGCACCCGTTCCTGTTTGAGTTCATCTTTTTTAAACATTGGAGACCAGAACTGCACACAGTACTCCAAATGAGGTCTCACCAGCGCCTTATACAACGGAAGCAGGACCTCCCTATCCCTACTAGATATACCTCGCCTAATACATCCCAAGACCGCATTGGCTTTTTTCACCGCCACGTCACATTGTCGACTCATAGTCATCCTGCGGTCCACAAGGACCCCTAGGTCCTTCTCCTCTTCTGTTACTTCTAACCAATGCGTCCCCATCTTGTAACTAAAATTTTTATTAGTCATCCCCAAGTGCATCACCTTACACTTTTCACTATTAAATTTCATCCTATTTCTGACACTCCAATTCACAAGCTCATTCAAGTCTCCCTGCAGAATATCCCTATCCTCCTCCGAGTTTGCAACTCCTCCCACCTTCGTATCATCCGCAAACTTTATCAGCCCACTCTTGCAATTGGTCCCGAGGTCAGTTATAAATAGATTAAATAAAATGGGTCCCAGAACCGAACCTTGAGGCACTCCACTAGTAACCTCCCTCCAACCCGACAATTCACCCTTTAATATGACCCGCTGCATTCTCCCCATTAACCAATTCCTTATCCACCTCTGGATTTTTATATAGATCCCCATGTTTTTCATTTTAACCAATAATTCCTCATGGGGTACTGTATCAAACGCTTTACTGAAATCCAGGTATATTAGGTCCACCGCATTTCCTTTATCTAATAAGTCCGTTACTTTCTCAAAGAAGGAGATCAGATTCGTTTGGCACGATCTGCCCTTCGTAAAACCATGCTGTAATTTATCGCATTTGCCATTAACCTCAAGGTCCTCAATTAGTTTCTCTTTCAGAATCTTCTCCAGCACCTTGCACACTACTGATGTTAAACTAACAGGCCTATAGTTACCCGGGTCACTTTTTTTCCCTTTCTTGAAAATAGGAACCACATTGGCTATTCTCCAGTCTAACGGGACCACCCCCGAGTTTACACTAACACTATGGATCCACAGGAGGTCAGAGCCATCACCTCCAAGCCCCAAGGGCTCCATACTTGCTCCACCCACTACATGGTGCTGGTTGGGAACTTTGTCAGGAAGGTTTTTCAGGTCCAGGATGGAATTTCTGTTGAAAACAAGAGCCATCCCCAACCCTGAACTCCTTGGTGGGTAGGGCACTTATGAGGGTTATCCCAATCCAGCATGAACATGAGCCTTGCCTGATTGAGAACAGGGACTTAAACTTGGGTCTCCCACATCCAATGTGAGGGCCTTAACCACCTGACTGAAGTTTAATACAATTGATCTATTTCTGTTGAAAGTTTCAATTTCAACAAATAGGCATTTTCTGATTGAAAAAATATGTATCTCTAAAAGTTCCCATCCAGATCTATAAACTTTTTCTCTCAGATTTAGCCATTGGAGTACAATAAGGAATTCATTTTTATACTATCAAAGGGACTTAGAAAAATTGTACCTTATTATTTCTCATTTCCATGATAAATGGCTATTTTAGCCAGGAATCTGTTGAGCAATTACTTTACTATTCAAATCTTCCGTGAATAGACTCTTATTTGGATATCTTAGAATGATAAATTCCTTTTATTCCTTCTTCCTCTTGTAAGAATTATTCATGTTCGTATTTCATGAATACAGACCTTATAAGAATGGCTTTAAGCATTATAAAGCATATAAAAATGAACCAGTTCACCTCATTTCTTATGTGTGGCCTGTGTAGTTGCAGTGATAAATGAATGTAGTTTTTCAAACAATTATTTTCTTTCATATTCAAATTGCAACTCCAAATTTGTATAGTCTATTTTTCGTCCATTACCCCATTTTGCAATCTGACAATTGGCATTGGGTTTTTTTGTTTGTTTGTTTTTTTTATGTGTAGTTGATTTTGTCTGCAGCCTGTGACAATTCTACTCCATAGCAAATGAGTTAGTGTGTGTTCAGTGCTACAGAATATGAGCTGTGCGATACAAGAGCAGATGACTGATCTGCTAAGACCCACCCCACAGCTTAATATTTATACAAAGAAATGTAATTGGGGTCCAATCCTGCAAATACTTATACAACTCCTGCTGTCAGTGGAATACATGAGACTCTAAAAGCACTGCTCCTTGGTGCTGCTGTGAAGGGAGATTGCTTGGGTGTATGTCAAAGGAACTGGCTCACTGACCGTCACAGTCTGGCTCTTAGTACTCATTGGAGTCAATGTCACATCTGCATTCAACACCTTTATTAGCTGTCTGAGCACTAAAACTGACTGGGTGTGGAGACTGAACCATCTTCTCACACACAGAGATGTATCCTGTAGGAAAGATGGATTCAGTTGGAGAGGCATATGCATATAAGGGTAGATTTTCATTCTCTGACATCTTATTGCAACCTTAGCCCTGGTCTACACTATGAGTTTAGGTCAACTTTAGCAGCATTACATTGATTTAAACCTGCACCCGTCCACACGACGAAGCCATTTTTTTTCGATTTAAAGGGCTCTTAATATCGATTTCTGTACTCCTCCCCGATGAAGGTATTAGTGCTGAAATTGACATTGCCAGGTCGAATTTGGGGTAGTGTGGATGCAATTCAACGGTATTGGCCTCCAGGAGCTATCCCAGATTGCTCCATTGTGACCACTCTGGACCGCACTTTGAACTCAGATGCACTAGCCAGGGTACACAGGAAAAGCCCCTGGAACTTTTGAATTTCATTTCCTGTTTGGCCAGCGTGGTGAACTCAGCAGCACTCAGAAGCACAGGTGACCATGCAGTCCCCACAGAATGTTTCTACATTCCCCCTATCATCTCCATCCCTGAGGTTATTGAAGATTAGAAGGCAAAAAAAACGCACTTGCGATGAGATGTTTTCTGAGCTCATGCAGTCCTTCCGCACTGATAGGGCACAGTGTAGTGCATGGAGGCATTCAGTAGCAGAGGCCAGGAAAGAATTGCTATGTTTGCTTAACGGCAAAAGTATCATGCCTCGTTAGCAATCCTGACTGAGCCAGGTCGCTGTGTCAGCCTTGGGCGGGGGCATGACAGCTTTGTGAGCAGGAAGGCCATAGATCTATACATTACATTAGGTAGCTTCTGTAGCTAGAGAAAACATTCCTGTGCATTTGGCAAAGTCTGTCACAAAAAAAGATAAGCCCCGTGGTGAACGTGATAACCACTACACTTAACCCATGAAAGCCCTGTAATGTAGTGGTGATCATATTCACCAAACACACAAAACATCACCGGTTCGAAGCCTGGCAGAAAGAGGTCACTGTTCCTTTTTCTGACTCCCCTCCTGCATTTTTAGTCTTAGAACAGAGAATGACCTGGAGTCATTCCCATTTGGTGCTCTAAGAGGAGGATAGCCATGTCTGTCCAGCTGAGTGAGGCTGAGCGGGACCCCAGCTGAGCCGCTCACCCCGCTGCCAGTCTGAGGCTCCGTCCGCCAACCCACTCAGCCCACTGCCTGCCTGAGGTTCCGATCATCCAAGCAGACAGCGGGCTGAGCAGTTCCGGTGGACAGGACCCCAGAAGAAAGGCATGAAACGATTGTCTGCCATTGCTTTCACGGGGGGGTGGGGGCGGGCTGACGACATCGACTCTAGCCTCGGTACTGTGGACACACTCTGCCGAGTTAATGGTCTTAAGTGGGGACACTCACAATCGACTGTATAAAATCGATTTCTAAAAAATTGACTTCTATAAATTTGACCTAATTTCATAGTGTATACATACCCTAAGTTAATCATTTTCTGGTTTTAGTGGCAGTCAAGGAGCCAGACAGGGATGTTGCTGACAAAGGGCTTCTCAATAGTGCAATTTCTTCAGATGCAAGAGGCTAAGGTAGCTTGTTCATTGATGTTGTGACTTTCTGACCCAGAGGTCATCAGTCTTTGGGTTATGGAATGTTAGTCTTTCCCTCAGGTGTCTTGCCGACCCAAAAGGCGAGGCTTCTTAGCCTTACCCATGATGCTTATAATGTGTGATCTTACTATGCTTTTCAGTGCCTCCCTGGAAGGCCTTTGGACAAATGAGGAGTGAGTGCTACCTTGAAGCCATGGAACTTAGTTGAAAAGGGTTTGAGTTAGGACATCTTTAGCTGGTTCTCAAGTCAGCAATTTTTTTAAAGACTTGCTTGATGTTTGTGCACCAAATAGACTGCATGTCTACAACCCCCGACCTCCCCCCAGAATATCAAAAATAGAGAACACAAGTCCCCTTGTGAGGAAACAGACCTGGCGCTGTCTGGCTGAAAAGGTCTTGAGATGGTATGTCACCAATTTACAAAAGATTTGCAAGAAAGCTCTATTAAAATGTATTTAAAAGACTCTATCAATCAAAAACCACCCAGCATTCATCAATATATTTTTAATTTTGCTGATGGAACTTATGACAAGATCTCACAATTGTCTTACAAACAAGACAATCTAGTCATTCTGTTTAGGAACTGGATAATATGTCAAACAGTTTTTCTTTGGAAGTTTCCATCATGAAAGAATAAAGCTACTTTAAAACTTGTAAATTAAAACTTAACACAAAATGAGGTCTGTATTCCCATATGTACTAATTCTCACACATATAAGAAAGACATTTAAATTCTAAATGGGAAGAACAAAGTAGGCTAACAATACAGTTTAACTTGAAGATTAAACAAGCAAAGGTTACTTTTAGTTAAAGGCACCCCCCACCTCTCCCACCCTCCTCCCCCCCCCCAAAAGGAGCACTGGATGGCTTTCAAAACACAAGAAAAATGAACAAGGAACAAAAAATATGTATTGACTGCAAAAAGACCTATCCGTCATTAATTTATCTAATTCTTTTTTTAACCTAGTTCTATTTTTGGCCTTCATGACATCCTATGGCAATGAATTCACACAATGCATAGTCAATCTGTGGAAGTTCTTCCTATTTGTTGTTGTTGTTTGGTTGTTTTTGTTTGTTTTATAAACCTACTGCCTATTTTCACTAGGTGACCCATTGTTCTTTATGTGATGGAGTAAATAAATACTGTGTTCATTAATTTTAAAGGCATCTAAGATAAACCCTTCAATAATCTTTTTTTTCCAAGATGAACAGTCCACCTTTTTAAAATTTCTCCTCCTATGGAAGTTGTTCCATATCCCTAATTATTTTTGTTGCCCTTCTATACACTTTTACAATTTATATATTGAGATGAGGTAACCAGAACTGCACATGGTATTTAAGGTGTGAGCATACCATGGATTCATATAGCATTATATTTTCTGCTGATCTCTCTCTTTCCTAATGGTTCCTTATATTCTGTTAGTTTTTTTGACTGCCTCTGTACATTGAGCAGATGTTTTCAGAGGCCTATCCAAGATGACTCTGAAATCTTTCTTGAGTGGTAACAGCTAATTTAGAACCAATAATTAATTATATATGTGTGTGTGTGTATATATATATATATGTATGTAGTTGGGATCATTTGTTTTTTTTCCAATGTGCATTTCTTTGCACTTATCAATGTTGAATTAATCTGCCATTTTGTTGACCAGTTATCCAGTTTAATGAGATCCCTTGTAACTTTTAGTCAGCTTTGGACTTAAATATCTCAGGTAATTTTGCATTGTCTGTAAACTTTGCCATCTCATGTTCACCTCCTTTGCCTGATTTATGAATATGTTGAACAGCATAGGTACAGTACAGATCTTTAGGGGACCCCCACAACTTATCTCTCTCCACTGTGAAAACTGACCATTTATTCCTGCTCTTTGTTTCCTATATTTTACCCAGTTGCTGATCCATGAGAGGATCATGCATCTTATCCCATGACTTCTTAGTTTCCTTAAGAGATTTAGGTGAGAGACTTTCAAAGGCTTTCTAAGGCCTGGTCCCCACTAAGTCCCCACTTCGGACTAAGGTACGCAAATTCAGCTACGTTAATAACGTAGCTGAATTCGAAGTACCTTAGTCCGAACTTACCGCGGTCCAGACGCGGCAGGAAGTCTCCCCCAGTCGATGCCGCGTACTCCTCTCGGCGAGCTGGAGTACCGGCGCCGACTGTGAGCACTTCCGGGATCGATCCGGGATCGATTTATCGCGTCTTAACCAGACGATCCCAGAACATCGATTGCGTGCCGCCGGACCCTCCGGTAAGTGAAGACAAGGCCTAAAAGTCCAAGTAAACACACATCCACTGGATCATTCTTGTCCACTTGGTCGTTGACCCACTTAAAGAATTCTAATAGACTGGTGATGCATGATTTCCTTTTACAAAAGCAGTGTTGACTCTTCCCCAATATACAGGGCCGGCTTTAGGCCGATTCAGCCGATTCGGCTGAATTGGGCCCCGCGCCTAAGAGGGCCACACAGCTGTCCACTCCGCCCCCAGCTCACTTCCCCCTCCTCCCCTCCCCTGAATGCTCTGCCCCCTGTTCCTCCCCCTCCCCTGCTTCCCACGAATCAGATGTTCACGGGAAGTCTGAAAAGAAGCAGGGGCAGGCGGTGGCAGCAACAGGTAAGCTGGGAGGGGGGGGTGCGAGGAGGGCTCCTGGGAAGCACGGCGCGGCCCAGTCCGGCCCTGGCCAAGCGGCCCCGGCGGCTCTGGCTCCAGCCCGGCATGGGCCCCGGGGCACTGGCCCCGGCCAAGTGCGCTGGCCCAGCCCCATGGCTCCGGCTCGGCCCTGGCGCCGGCCGAGCACCCCCGGCCCCGGCCCGAGCGGCTCCGGCCCCGGCCAAGTGGCTCTGGCTCTGGCCCGGCTCGGGCCCCGGGGTGCCAGTCCGGCCCCGGCCAAGCGGCTCTGGCTCCGGCCCAGCTCGGGCCCCAGGGCAGCGGCCCCAGTTCCAGCCTAGCACCCCCAGCATGGCCCCACGGCTCCGGCCCCGGCCGAGCACCCCCGGCTTGGGCCCCGGGGTGCCGGCCCGAACACCTCAGGCCCCGGCGGCTCTGGCTCAGGCCCCAGGCCTCGGCCCCGGCCCCAGCTGAGCGGTGCCGGCCGAGCACCCCCGGCCCAGCTCGGGCCCTGGGGCGCTGGCAGCGTCCCCAGCCGAGCGACTCCGGCCCGGCCCCGGCGGCTCCAGCCTGGACCCAAACCCTGCGACCCCAGCCCGAGCAGGGCCCGAATCCTGGGGGCGGGGCTTGCCAGCGGCAAGCCCCGCCCCCAGGAATCGGGCCCCGCTCTTGCTAAGGCCAGCCCTGCCAACATATCATGTTCCTGTGTGTCTGATAATTCTGTTCTTTACTAAAGTTTTTGAACATTTGCATGGTACTGAAGTTAGGCTTACTGACCTGTAATTATGAAGACAGCCTCTGGATCCTTTTTGATTTTTTAAAAAAATGTTAGTTTAGCTATCCTCCAGTCTTCTGGTACAGAAGCTGATTTAAGCAATAGGTTACATACCACAGTTAGTAGTTCTGCAATTTCATATTTGAGTTCCTTCAGAAGTCTTAGGTAAACGCTGTCTGGTCTTGGTGACTTATTACTGTTTAAATTTGTTCCAAAACCTCTTTGGCACTTCAATATGGGAGAGTTCCTTAGATGTAAGCTAAAAAGAATGGCTCATTTGTGGGGAAGCTCCCTCACATCCTCTGCAATGAAGACAGATGCAGAGAATTGATTTAGCTTCTCCTTAATGGCCTTGTAGGGTTCTGCACCATACTCTGCAACTGGAATGGGTTCTAGTGTGTTATAGCAGGGGGGTTGGGAGTCCAGAATCCTGGGGTCTATCTCCTACTTTTGGAGGGGAGTGGGGTGTAGTGGGTTAAAGCAGTCAGAATTGCCAGTGCAAAGTGGTCAGCTTAGGGGGAATCTGACAGAGAGAGCAAGTGGCTGGCTGAGCCAGAGACTGAATGAGAACCAGGGTCAGCTGGAAGCAGGCTACAACTTGGTTCCCCATAGATGGGGAACACTAAGGATAAGTCACATCTAACTAGAGGTTTAAGGGGAATGCAACGTGAGAATATACTCTGTATCAAGCCACTTCTCTGAATGGTGTGTACATCTGGGGCAAAATGTGTCATACTTGGTCTTGGAAAAGCTGTTTGTTACATACTATCACTGTCCACCAGCTCCTGAAAGAGAACTCTTGTAGGTACCAAGTCCATTGGGCCTAATAGGTACTACGGTGGGCTATGGAGGGGTGCAATTCAGACACCCAGTCAGGGAGTGGTTGGGCTATGGGATCCTGGTCAAAAGAGAAGTGGAGATATGGGCCTGTCACTTGAAAGGGTTGCACTTGGGGGATTGGAAAAGGAGTGTCAGAAGGGGAAGCCTGTCCAGGGACAGTGACATGTATCTTGTCTTAAGTTGTTTGGGACAGGGACTGTCTTTACATGTTTGTACAGCTCCTAGCATTATGGGGACCTGGTCCATGACAGGGATGCTGCTACAATATAAATACTACAAATACCTACGAGCCATGATGGTTCTGTCGTTAGGGTATCTGGGACATAGCCGTCACTCAGAACAAGAATAGTAAATCAAAGTTAAATAAACATAGATTTACCATTGACATCAGTGGGATATGAAAGAGGCGCATAGAGAATTGAGGGCCAGTTTTTAAAGTGGTTTTCTAAACACAAGTCTAAGACTTATTTTCACCAAGTTTTAGACTCAATTTATTTGTATTCTTTTCCAGAGTAATTACCACACATGAAAATATTCAGATCCTGATTTTACATGCACATTAGCTAGTACTAGTCAATGCTTGTCAACTCCATTCTCTTTAAATTGGAGGCATATGCAGAGTGTTTCTCAGAGAGAGAGAGATTAAGGGATTTGTCACTTGTTTCTGTGTTTAAAAGTTGTAGGACATATGGAATAAATACTGCCGTGAGCACTTCACAGTGATTGATTGGTAATACGGTGGCTGTTTTAATATGTTCTCCTTTTAAACACAGTGCACATTTACTTCAAACATTTTGCTGTCAGTTTCTGATTTGTGTTCTGTTTGTTATGGCTAGAAGCAGAACTTTATGGCCATTAGCAAAAGCAGAATGAGTGCAGCCTGTTATCGCACTCAGACAGTGGGTATGACATAAGTAAAGCAAGTATTAGAAGTATGGACTGCCAAGAGAGGACAAGGTTGATATTCCTTTTTGCAGTCGAGGAATATTAACAGCTGGGTAAGCAGGAATTGAATCCAGAATTGAAAACACAAAGTTGGCAGTGACCTTTTCAAATCTTTGGCAGAAGAGAATTTGTTTATTTGAATGTTTTCTGTGTATAGGAGAGCAAACAACTCTGCATTACTGAGCCAATGAGAGGATGAAAATTGAAATGGTAGAAGCTGTGAGCTGTAGGTTGTGTCAGAGCCCAAATGAACAAGAATGGAAAGGATTTGCCTTCAAGGTACCATTTTAACTACCTTAAAAATGCAGTGTAGTCCAGACTTCAATAGATGCACAAAAAATACCTCACATACCTGTAAGAGGTTGATTTAACTCTTCAACTCTCTGATGCCAAGTTTAGTAGGCCTGTGTGCATCTGGTATTCATTGATAGCCTACCCAGGATTCAAGGTTAAAACTATGAGTTACGGAAAGTCATAGGCAACATGCTATGTAGTATGAGAAGATTTAAAATGTTAGCAGCTACTAATGCTCTTCCAATTAAATGTTTTATATTTCAGATATTTTATATGGTTAAATATTATGAATCATGCTTTGATGTTCAGCTGAGAGCAGTAAGGTGGTATCTCCCTTCCTACCCTGCAATTCTGAGGGCCTTCAATGCTGTTGTGCCTCACAGCCCTGATACCAACAGCCAGCATGCAAGCTGTTCAGGTCACATTTTAGCTTCCACTGCCCATGATATATATATATATATATTTTGTAGAGTGATCCCAACATCCTCCAAGGCCTGAGTTTCCCCAGACTGAACACTCAGAGAAGCTATTAAGTTCATGGCTCTTTTTAAAGAGTCGGTACACTACAGCTTATTAACTTAACTGTGGTGTAAACACCCTTCCTTTCAAAAACACTGAATTGGTTCAAAGTAAAAGTAAAACAAGTTTACTAAAGGAAAAAAGTCATAGGTTTAAGTGATACCAAATAGAAGGAGTAAAGATAGATAGTTATAGCAAACAAAAGTAGACATATGCTTCTAAGACTAAAACCTGCTTTCATAAATTAGTGTCTTGTTCAAAAAAAAAAAATTTTTTTTCACCAACACTCTTTTCCAGCATAGCTGACCAGATCCTCTGGCCAGGACCCAGCACATGGAACGCAAAGTGCTGGGCTTCTTTGACTACTCAAGTGAAGGATAACTTCAGGGTTTTTTCCTACTTTCTTTGTAGTCCAGTAAGCCTTTGAAATGTATTCTTCTGAAATGTAACCCCAGATAAAGTTCCTTCCCCCTGCTGGGTGTGAATGCCATGTTGTCTCTCCCCCCATGCCAGGTAATTTTTGAAATGCAAGTAATCTCTTCCTGCAACCTCCTATACAAATTTGGTCACACCTGGTTTGAGGTGTCGGTCTTTCTTTTGTCTGGAAAAAACTGTTTATCAACTCCCTCAGCATGCCTGGTTTAAACAAATGTTCACATTTCCAGCATATATCTATAAAATCCTTTGTAGGTTACTGTACATATCACACAAGAATATTAATGATCAATGAGTTAGTTTTCCAATGATATATGCCACCTTTTGGGTAAATATAAGGACAACAGTGTGCCAATTGGCACTGGAGAACTCTTACTATCATAGGTCCCAACCAAATTTGGAGCTCCATTGTGCTATGTGCTATGCAAACATATAGCAAGAGATGGCTGCTGCCCCATAGTATACACTACAATATATCACTTAAATAAACTTATCTTTAAATTGTTTTATTTGAGCTATATTTCTTTTGGAGGGAAGAAAGACATCTCTAAGTGGCATGGTAAGAGGAAGTAGAAAATATCAGCAGCTACAGTAAGTTTAAAAAAAAAATTCCATTGGAACATGGGGAATAGGCTATTCATAAACAACTGTGGGGGCCTCTATCCCATTTCTGTAGAGATAAATTTTGGATTTGAATTAAATAAGATAGCTGTGGGTAAAGGAGAATGATTGTACATAAAATATTTTCTCATCGCCTGAAACATTAAGTGATTTTAAAGATGGGAACAAATAAAAGATTGGTTAAACTATTAATGTAGATTTGTCAATTGATATTTAGAGGAGATTGAGAATGTGATGTGAGTTTCTGAATTTGAAAAGGGAGTGAACAACATTTTTAATAGAACTTAAACAGTGAAGATTGAACATGTAGGATACATATAATAAATCCATGAGTAAAAAAAGAAAAAAACATTTATCTTACAGGTTGAAGTGTGAGACAAAGGAATTCATAGAAAGCTTTTAAAGAAATATTTACAAAAAAATATATTATGGGTTTTTGTTATAGGGATTGTAGGTCTGTCTGACACTTAATACCTGGTAGATTTCCTATAGTAATCAGAAAATCATTTGATTGGTGAGATACAATAGATATGTCGTTAAATCTGGGTAAGCAAAATAAAAGGATGACTGGTAATAGTCAAACTATTGCTACTTCTGGAAATTTCTAGCTTTTCATGGTTTAAGTTACTGTAAACAACAAAGTGCCTGTCTTCTCATTGTTGCATGTGGGAGTTATGCAGGTAGCTCAGATTAACAAGAATGGAATTGATGGTGTACATCTTCAATGCATTTGTATCAATTGGCCCCTTGAATAACATTAGCTCAGAAATTGAATTACAGGAGAAGTGATATTTCTTGATTATTAGCTTGTTTCTCTTCCCTCTTCCCCCTCCCCGCCTTCTCCCCCACCATAAACTGGGACGATGGAGTAAACAGAGGGATGACCCAGGATCCCATTCCTTCTCTTAAAAAGATCATGAACTAATATATCTTTCAGCATGATGAGTCTCTGCTTCTCCCACCCTGATCATTAGTTTAAAAAACAAAACAAAAAAAAAAAACACACTGAGATGACGGGGTGCTGCCACTGACAGATGGCATCCCCTTGTTCCTCTTGCACTGCAGTATTCAATGAGTTCAGGAAGTTTGCTGTTCATTTCTACCTCAACATTTGTAAAGTTGGAGGAAATATCTAACTGGATGACCTGAACTCATGGACTGTTAGGGTGATGCATAGCCCCATGATGAATCCACCCAATCTTCAATTTATTCTAGCTATGGACTTCTTCTTATTGAATGCTCAGCACATCTCCCAACAACATTTCTCCAAGAGACCATTTATCATATGTGGTAGCTGGGCAGGGCAGAGTCAGATTGCTCCCTAGTCAAAGGGCAGAGTAGGGACACCTTTTTTTTGTAAGGGTGACCTAATCTTTCTTTATATGCTTCTGAAAGGATAGATGGTTATGTTCGGGGCATCCTGTACCCCATCTGACACCTTATACCCCATATTCACCACTTTTATATGGTTATATTTTGTAGAAAGTATCATTTGAAAATTCATAATCTGTTGAATATTATTATCCTGTTGAAATGTGTGTGATACTGCATGTGAAATTGTGAGAAATTCTGTGATTTTGCATTGATTGTTACCCAGAATTATTACATATTTCATAAGCCAATTCCTCAAAGATGAAGACCCACTGGCACACCAGCAAAGTGCCAAATAACCATTACTTGCTTAGTCAGAGACTCACCAGCAGAGGTGTTGTAAACAGGATGTTTTATAATTTATCTGAAAGCCCGTTTGGAACTCACATGTGCAATGAAACTGCCTACTCACAGGACCCAGGAAGGATTTTTCCAGAACACAGGGTTGGGGTATAAAAAGGTGTGGTGGGGGGAATGCCTCCAGCCACTCCTCTCTCCTCCTTCAATCTCTCTGCTCATGACAGCCACTCTCAAACTGAGCAATTAGGAGGCAGCGGTCCCTGTCTGGAAAGGGAGGCAGCCTATGAAACATACTTCATTTCATGGTGAAACAAATCTTTTGCTTTTAAGCCTAAAAACCTAATACAGTTTAGGAATTAGCTTGCATGTTATCCTTTTATTTCTTTTGTAACCAATTGTGACTTTTATGCCTCGCCACTTAGATTTTAAGTGATTATATCTTTCTTTACTTAATAAACTTGTTTTGTTGTTTTATCTAAACCAGTGTGTTAGAAGGGACCTGGGAGATGGGTCGGAAATAGAAGGGAGCATGGGCTATAATGGCAGAGAGAAAGGAGGGTCAGGGCAAAACTAGGAGACAAGAGCAAATCAGTATCTTAGATGCCTATATACAAATGTGAGAAGTATGGGTAATAAGCAGGAAGAACTGGAAATGCTAATAAATAAATACAACTATGACATTGTTGGCATCACCGAAACTTGGTGGGATAATACACATGATTGGAATGTTGGTGTGGATGGGTACAGCTTGCTCAGGAAGGATAGACAGGGGGAAAAGGGAGGAGTGGTTGCTTTATATATTAAAAATGTACACACTTGGACTGAGGTGGAGATGGACATAGGAGACAGAAGTGTTGAGAGTCTCTGGGTTAGGCTAAAAGGGGTAAAAAACAAGGGTGATGTCATGCTAGAAGTCTACTACAGGCCACTCAACCAGGTGGAAGAGGTGGATGAGGCTTTTTTTAAACAACTAACAAAATCATCCAAAGCTCAAGATTTGGTGGTGATGGGGGACTTCAACTATCCAGATATGTTGGGAAAGTACAGCGGGGCACAGACTATCTAATATGTTCTTGGACTGCATTGCAGACAACTTTTTATTTCAGAAGGTTGAAAAAGCTACTGGGCGGAAGCTGTTCTAGATTTGATTTTAACAAATAGGGAGGAACTCGTTGAGAATTTGAAAGTGGAATGCAGCTTGGGTGAAAGTGATCATGAAATCATAGAGTTCACAATTCTAAGGAAGGTGTCATAAACATACAGCTAAGGGTAGCATAAAATTCCTCTTTACCCTGTAGAAGGTTAATTCCTCATTTACCTATAAAGGGTTAAGAAGCTCAGATAACCTGGGTGGCACTTGACCAGAAGGACCAATAAGGGGAGAAGATACTTTTCAAATCTGTGGGGGAAGGTTTTTTGTCTGGGTCTCCTGGAGTCAACAAGGAAACAGGGCAGTGAAAATACATCTCCCTAAGCCATATCTGAACTAAGCATCTAATCTTGCAAAAATAGTAAGTAATAGCAAAGAAATGCATTAGATTACCTTTTATTTTAGCTTGTGAATTTTCCCTTTGCTAAGAGGGAGTGTAGTTCATGGATGGCTGGGAGAGCATTCATGCATTCAGCTGGGAGTGTTTTACATGCTAGCAGCTGTAAATGAGCAGACCTGGAGGGGTTGCTAGTCACTAGCAAAGCATCCAGGCTGTAGAGCTAAGGGGAGGCAGCAGTTCAAGCTGCACCTTGGGCAGTGTCATAATGGTATGGCACCTGAGCATGTTCTCAGATCACATTTTCCTTGGGGCTTTGCAGCTATAGAGCCCGTTGGCTGGAGAGGTCTCTGGAAAGGAAATTAAGAAGCTTAACTTTTTTATTAATTAAATACTTACTATAATGCAGTGGTCCCCAAACTAGGCTGTGCCCCCAAGGGGAGTGCAGAAGAACATTCAGGGGGGTGCCACGAGACCCAAGCCAGTCCTTCTAGAAGGCAAGGAGAGAGTGCCACCCATCCCACTCTGTCCCCAGCTCTGCTTCAGCCTCAAGCCCTGACTGTGGCCTGGACATTGCTCCACTCTTGGCTACTGCCTTGGCCCCTAGCCCCAGACCCAGACCCTGCCACAGTTCGACTCCTGGCCTGGCCATGGCTCCAGCCCAGCTTTGGCCCCCAGTCCTGAGTGCAGGCCAGCTCCAATTGTGGCCCTGCTCCATCTCCTGGCTTCTAACCATTGTTCCTGGGAGTGGGGCAACTTAAGTTCAGGCAGGGACCACTCTAATGGAAGAGGTTGGGATGACATAAATGTTTCATTCTATTAGCCATGTGTTAAACTCTCTTTAATACTGGACTACTGCCATTAGTTTCAAAGTCTTATATTGGCAGAAGTGGCTAGTGTTGTTGTCAAAGCTGAATCCCCCCTCTGTCACTCCAAGTGCAGAAGTGGGGGCCCACAAGGATTTTAAAAATTAATACTGGCCACTCCAGGCTTGTATTACACTCTCAAGGTTACAGCTTTTCCTTGACCTTGGCTTGGTAAACGCTGCCACCACCCAAATGCAAAAAAACAAACAAACAAACAAAAACAAAACCCTTTGAACCCAGGAAGGAGCACTTGGGAATTTCTCTCTGTGGGGTACCCTCAAGCCCTTTCACTCTCCCCCCCTCCAGAAAAGAGCTGAGAAAGAAAATAAAGGAAACTAGCTGTGGCTATTAGCTAATCAAACAACATGCACAAACCTCTTAGGACACCAAAAAATCCAATCCTGTTCTTAAAAAAAGTAAATGTTATTAAAAACAAAATGGGAAAAACTACATCTGGAACTCAGGCTTTTTGCTAAATCTTAAAATAAACAATTACAAAAATTAAGTACCCAAAACAGCTTTCTTCGGGGTTCAGCTTAAAGGTTACAAGCAAACAAATGCATCAGGGGTTAGCACAGAGGAGATCCACAAGCCTTAAAAAATAAACAGAACTAATCCTGATTGCATCTAGCTAAACATTCTGATCTACTTGCACATTTGGAGTTCAGAGAAGTAGTTCTAGGAATGATCTGATGATTTATGATCATACCTGGCTTAAAGCTGCTTATAGCATGGCTGCTCTGTCCCTCCAGCCCAGAGAACAACAGACAAAGGGAAAGTTTCTTTCCCCAGTTTAAAAAGTTCTAGTCTTCCCATTGGCTCTTCTGGTCAGGTGCCCACTTTTTTTTTTCTTTATCTTTTACCCTTTCTTTTAACCCTTTACAGGTAAAGCAAGTAAAGAAGAGCTACCAAGAGGGATTTTACAGCTGACTGGGTGTCCATCAAAGGGAGCTATCCCCCCACTTTATTTATCACAGTTGTGTTCCAGTTGGGGCTCTGCATGTTTGCACACAGGGAAACTTTCAGACCAGCTTGTTAGTCATGCCCAAGTCCCTTAGTGCTCTTGCTGGGAGAGCAGTTAATGCTTTAATAGAGCAGGTCTAGGCCATAGTTAAGGAGCTGATCACCTACATCAGGGATTGGCAACCTTTGGCCTGCGGCCTGCCAGGGTAAGCCCCCAGGCGGGCCGGACCGGTTTGTTTACCTGCCGCGTCCACAGGTTCAGCCAATCGCGGCTCCCACTGGCCGTGGTTCGCCATTCCAGGCCAAAGGGGACTTGGGAAGTGGTGGCCAGCACATCTCTTGGACCACGCTGCTTCCCGCAGCCCCCACTGGCCTGGAGCGGTGAACGGCGGCCAGTGGGAGCCGTGATCAGCCAAACCTGTGGACACGGCAGGTAAACAAACTGGCCCAGCCCACCGAAGGGTTTACCCTGGGGGGCCATGGGCCAAAGGTTGTTGATCCCTGACCTACTCAGTGAAATTAGTGTACAGTGGGTGATATGGCAATACATATAAGCAAATCATGGATGGGTATTTAATACAGTGTTGGTGGCTGTCAATGATCACTGATCAGAAAGGCTGCTAGCAATGGCTGATTCCTAATGAGTTCTTGGATTTAATTATTTTTATTTTTAAAAGGAAATGCATCATTTTGGGGACAATGTATTCTGAGAACTCTTTACATGACACAGCTTCCTTTCCTGCAACATTTCTCCTGAGCCTAGAAAATGCATATGAATAATGTGAAGGATTTCCCTTGTCCAGATGGGCACTACAGGCATTTCCTAAATCTTGCGTATTTCCTAAATCTATGTTGGCTCTTACTATTACCCAGAGGATCACCACATAGACTCAGCCTGGCTTCAGGATTGAGGCCTACTGCAGTAAAGGAACACGTTTTTGTATTAAGCAACAGGTAGTCATGGCAACTGCTGTGTACCATGAACTACTCTGACAGATGCTCAGTCTGGGAACTCAAAAAGCTTGGATGCCCAAAATCAGAAGCTAGATTATCAGAACTCCTGCTCCACATACTCTGAGATCTGAGATTTTCTCCAAATCCCAGAGCATTCAAAACAAAGTACTTGCATTTTCTGCAGCACATCCAAATAGCCCCCTTTTCAAAATCCCTTGGTACATAATTTAAACAATGGCACACAACTCCTATGAGATTGTGGCAGTATACAGTGGAGTTTTCTCTGTTATAGTGTCAGTCTTTGGTAAATTTAAATTACAAATTATTTCAGTCACTAATAACCGACTTTTACTCAGAAGGCTATGTCAGAAATGTTGTTGTGTTTGAGATTGGTGACGCACACACAGTTTGTAAGCTGTACTTAGCACAGCCACGTATAATTGAAATCATATGAAAATAAGAGTGAGAAGTATAGGGAAATGCCCTCCTACCCCCGGATCATGCACACTTTTAGCTTTAGGCTGATACAAGATAAAGCAATCCCACAATGTAGACATACTTAACCTTGGTCATACTTTCAACCTTGTGGAGGCTATTAGATACAAAGATTGAAGAAACAGTCAGTGGAGCACACCAAGAGACGAAATAAAGTTTTGGGCTGCTGCCACCTCAATCACTCCCAGTGTCCCACTTGTGAACATTCAAGCATCATGTTTTATATCCCTTTTTTTCATACCTTTACATATCCCTGACCATATTTATGTAGGGTTCAGCCCCTATTCCATATGTGGCCTTCCGGGTACCCACAGTTGGGGTTCAGATTGCTGACATAAGTGATTTGCATCAACATGGTGTTAAAATAATTCCTGATGTTTCCAATATGCTGATGGATTAACCTCATACTTACACATACTAAAAATTCTCTCCAAAAGCATTATTTCACGCTTCTGTGGTGTACTTGTTTATCACAAGCTAAATATTGCTAAATCTTATAACATTAGGACTTAGTCATGCTAACTGCTTGGCTACTAAGGCTAGCTAGCAAAACCAACAGGCCAACTAGAGTTCAGCTTCTGGCCAAGCCTACTGTTATTGTTGTTGTTGTACAGATTCTTAAGTTTCCCTACTTTCATGTCTTGCATCACAGCTCCAATAGCTTTTATTTTCCCACCTTAAAGCATTTTAATATGCATTAGCACATGATATAACAGTTTGTACCCTAAGACCAAGTCAGAGGTTATAGGTCAACAGTGTCTTTCAAATTAGCTGTATTAAAAAAAATGGAAAATTCCATAAAGGTGAAAAACATATAAGGAAGAGGAAAATGAGATTTCTCTTGTCAAGGAGTAGAGAGAGAGAGAGAGAGACCATGGAGCCTGTTCTTAAGTTAATGTTAAATTATGTCAAGGAACTTAGGAGTTTGGTACTAGAAGGGGGAAAAAGAAATAGAGGGAAACAAAGGACTAAATTTTGCTTTGTTCCATTGTTATCTGGAATAACCTCACTGATGTCAATATAGCTGCTCCATATTTATATCAATGTATTTAGGAGCAAAATTTGGCTCATTGTGTATTTTGGACTTGCCCTGACCATGGTTTTACAAATGAAGTTACTACTCACTTGAACATAACAAAAATAAAATGTTGCTATGGACCAAATTCATTAATTTGTATTTAGTTTCTAAAAACAGTGTATATGAAAAACTAAACCACTAATTTCTGGGGAGATTGCTATTCAGATAATTTATAAAGACAAATTGCTTTATAATCCGTAGAACAAAATAAATTGCTCCAGAAGAAATAGCTTTCAAAAACCAGGAGTACTTGTGGCACCTTAGAGACTAACAAATTTATTAGAGCATAAGCTTTCGTGGACTACAGCCCACTTCTTCGGATGCATCCGAAGAAGTGGGCTGTAGTCCACGAAAGCTTATGCTCTAATAAATTTGTTAGTCTCTAAGGTGCCACAAGTACTCCTGTTTTTTGAAAGCTATTTCTTCTGGAGCAATTTATTTTGTTCTACGGATTATAAAGCAATTTGTCTTTATAAATTATCTGAATAGCAATCTCCCCAGAAATTAGTGGTTTAGTTTTTCATATACACTGTTTTTAGAAACTAAATACAAATTAATGAATTTGGTCCATAGCAACATTTTATTTTTGTTATGTTCAAGTGAGTAGTAACTTCATTTGTAAAACCATGGTCAGGGCAAGTCCAAAATACACAATGAGCCAAATTTTGCTCCTAAATACATTGATATAAATATGGAGCAGCTATATTGACATCAGTGAGGTTATTCCAGATAACAATGGAACAANACACACACACACACACACACACACACAGTACTTGACTGAAGTAAATAGTGTTATATTACTACTTGATGCTGATTTTTCCATTTCTTAATATTCCAAACACTTATTTTGCCAGAACTGACATCTTGTTTGCACTTAACTGAAACATTCAATTTTCCCAGTGAGTGACAAGTGTTTTAAATTTAAACCACATGCTAATAAATTATACATTAAAGACTAAATAATTCTTAGTGTTAGAAGCAGGTATTTTCCCCATACAGATTATTCTCAAAACAAGACTCAACCTACAGGGAAACAGCAGATTTGCAAAGGGAGAATAATGGATGTGAATGCAAAAGTGTGTGGATGGGAAAATGTTAGACACAAAGCTCATGTATAGGCTTTTGCTGGTGTAAGGATGAGTGACATCTCTACTAGTACGTACATACACTCCTATGGAAATACAGATTATATGCTTAGACTTAATGGGCCCATATCTGCCCTCCAATGTGCATTTACAACTTCCGTTGCTTTCATGGGAGATGGAGCAGAGCATTCATAGAATCATAGAATATCAGGGTTGGAAGGGACCTCAGGAGGTCATCTAGTCCAACCCCCTGCTCAAAGCAGGACCAATTCCCAACTAATTCATCCCAGCCAGGGTTTTGTCAAGCCTGATCTTAAAAGCCTCTAAGGAAGGAGATTCCACCACCTCCCTAGGTAACCCATTCCAGTGCTTCACCCGCCTCCTAAGTGAAAAAGTTTTTCTTAATATCCAACCTAAACCTCCTCCACTGCAATTTGAGACTATTAGTCCTTGTTCTGTCATCTGGTACCACTGAGAACAGTCTAGATCCATCTTCTTTGGAACCCCCTTTCAGGTAGTTGAAAGCAGCTATCAAATCCCCCCTCATTCTTCTCTTCTGCAGACTAAACAATCCCAGTTCCCTCAGCCTCTCCTCATAAGGCATGTGTTCCAGGTATAAACAGCAGGATTTGGCTCAGTACAGAGAAATAATCTACCAAACGTACAGACAGATGTCTAAATGCCTTCGAAAGCAAATGCCTTGGGAAAACAGCAGTTATTAAATTGTATGAATTTATAACCAATACCAAGATTCATCAGACTCCTCTCCAGAAAAGAAAATTAAATATCTGGTCTACGTGTTAAGAATTAAACTAGAATGACTTCCCTGGCAGGGGAGCCATTGGGCAACTGAAGAAACATGCAAAAGGGACTGACTAAAGGAATCCCTCCATCAGACAGCACTCAGAAAGGAAAAACTTATGGGTTTCAGTAACACAGAGGACATGCAAAGGGCAGCCCAGATAGACAGGAATGGCAGAGCCTTGTTCATCCCCTAAGTGACACCTGATGGCACAGGAAGATGTCAACTTTAGATAAAGTCATATCCCTATAGTAAGTAACGGCTGATTGGTTTGTGAACTTTCTTACAAAGTATGAGCGGTACTGATGAGCTAAATGATCCCTGAGGACAACAGGAACAATTTACACAGTTATGCATGGGAGGCATGAGCACTAACGCTATTTATATTTTGTGAATAGGGCGTTGAAAAATGTAGTCTGTAATGACTGTTGTAAGAACAATGAAGTCATGGCAAACATTAGGAAGACTGGAAAATGTAAAGGCTGAGAAAGCCTCATATGGTCTATTAAGATCTGTCCTTGTAAATAAATGATATACCAATTTATATAAAAAATATTGAAAATGTAACTACTTGCTCACACTTTGTTCACACTCTTCAAAAATATTCCCTTAAATAATCCTGTAGAGATCTTCAGCTAAGACCTGGCATTCCAGTTGACCATGTTGGAAGCTTATTCTGCAATACATTTCAACACTAATCTATGCAGCTGTGATTATAAGCAGCAGTTTTTTAGGGTTGGTTTTACGTCCTTTCAGACATGTCCAAACAGTTTTACATTCATATAAAGCCTCGCAAACTCAACTGAAAAATTAGGTCTTTAACATTTTTAAGATTATTATCTATATTGATATTATCATGGCTGTAAGCCATTGAATGGGTATCATATTTAGCAACAGTACTGAAAGGACCATTAGTTTTCTGCTATATATATTGTGCATATACTGTGACTATCTACCCAATGCTGTAACAATGTGTCATTTGAAAATTAAATGACAAATTCTTCCATTTAGTACATAAGGATAATACTTTAAAGAGTTGCCATCTTTCTTCCTGAAACTGTCTGTCACTTGTGGGTGTTAGGCTTCTTGGGCTAGATTCATAAAGAAATTAGGTGTGTGACACTGAGCATTGCCATGCCTAATTTTTAGATGCCTAGAAAATTACCAGGATTCACAAAGCCTGAGTTCTGTGCCTAGGCGCCCTATGTATGGGCAGAGAGAGGTGCCTTAGAATGAGATAACAAAAACAGCATACTAGTTGGCTCCTTGCCTAAAACAGACAATCCAGGGGAGGGTGCCAATCCCCAGTCCTATCTTTTACATAGGTACTTAAGTCTGGGCTGAAAGGAGGATAAATAATTTTTAAAAGTCATTAGAGCAGTGGGACTGAATCTATCACTTCCCAGAGGCATGTGCTAACCACCAAGCTATAAATTCATTCCCCACACTTGAGCTTTTTCTCTCTCTGGCCCAATGGGTCTTTAATTAGTTAATCCACATTGGAACAGCTTCAAGAGGTGAGACGGAGGTTGCCCTATGTCAGAATATCCCATAGCTTCATTATTAGGGCACTCCTCTAAAAGGGGGCAGAGCCCTATTCAAATCCCTTCTCCCCTGCAGGTGCAGGGGGGACTTGAATTGAGAAACTCCCACTTCTTAGGTGATTACCTTTGTCATAAACAGATAGTTAAGGGTTAATGCCTCTTTTACCTATAAAGGATTAAGAAGTTCACCTAGCCTAGCTGACACCTGACCAGAGGAACCAACGGAAGGACAAGATGGTTCAAAAGGAAGGAGGGAAGTTCCCTTTGTCTGGGTCAGTTTCACTTTTGACTGGAGTGGGAAAGCTCCAGAATTCAGCCTCTTATCAAGTAGTGAGTATCAGTGAAGGGAATAAATAGGTTTATGTTTATTTCTGCAGAGGCAGAAACATTGATGCCTCGGGGACTTTTGTGTCCCTCTCCCTCTGCCCCCCCCCCCAAAAAAATAAGGGTGCCAAGTGAGTTTAGGTGTCTAAAGGATTCGTCATAATTTGAGGTAGGTGGCTTTGTGGATCCCATTGGGGCATGAGTCTGGGATTTTGGTGCCCTAAAGAGGCAGGCCCCTAAGTCCTTTTGTGAATCTAGCCCATCCTGTGTTTTCAGAGGAACACAGTCACAGAAATAGCAGCATCAATATGACATGAGTCCTTGATTTTTGTCTTTGACTGAGAACCCACTTCTTGTTTACTATCTGTCCGAGTGAGATGGCCCTTTAACAGGAATGGAGGTTTGGCTGCACCTGTGCCACACTTCACTTATTCCCTTTACCTGGGGAGGCAAGGTAAATCATGTAAATAAACTGGCCTGCTTGAGTGAAGGATGGATTGGAGGAGTCTGAGGAGAGGCAGAACTAACTCTGGGGAGTAGTAGGTCTATGAGAGCAGAGGAAGACTTCAGGAAAGAAGGATGGTGAAATATGGGAGTGGAGTGTTTTTATAAAAGCGGGTGCAAAGCCAGTAGGTCTGGGAGTATAGGAAGAGGTGCTGGGTAATAGCAGGCAGGTTGAAGCTATAGAGGTAAATGGCCTGGTTGTTTAGTGTTCCCAGGGCTGGAAACCCATATACAGATTGGATGTGGGTTCTTCCTATACTGCTACGCTGTGTGAAGGTGACCAAGGGAACGAGACAAAGGAATTGATTAAAACCCAGGAAGGTTAGAGCTGAGCCCAGAAATGGGTTGGGTGGAAGAAAATGGACCCTTGAAGAAAAAGGGCTGTGCCTGGCATGAGGCAGTTATTGTTTGTTTAGACTTCTTGTGACTTGACTGGAAGGCTAAATCATCTTGGATGATGATGGTAGATTGGAAGGGGGGAAAATTCAGATGTGACAGAGGGAAACTGAAGCAGTGGATGGGTCTTAAGTTTAACCAGGTAGGCCCCTGCTACATCATCTATTGAGGGTAAAAGACACTGATGTATACTGACTTTATACAGTGACAGACTTTAATGAACTCTCCTAGAAACAGATGAAGATCCAAAAAGTCTTAATATTCTAGTAATCTTTTTATTTATTTGTATTCCACTATCTGATAAACAGAGATCACAGCCTGACAGTTCTCAACACTGTACATGAATATAATAGTTCCTGATCCAGAGTACTTACTATCAAAATGGCCAAAGGGCTGGAGGAAAGTATTATCTGTATTTTTAAATATAGACTTAAGTGGCCTGCCTAAAGTCACAAAAGAAGTCTATGGCAACACTGGAAATTGAACCCTGCACTCCTAAGTCCCAGTGTGTATTGAGGCAATGTCCAGAAGCTGCAGTCAGGATCCCAGTATGCTAAGCTTTGTGAGTAAGTAATCCCTACCTCAAGTTTATACCTTAGGTCAAACTAATTCAAAAAAGGGAAAATACACAAAAATTACAAGTCTAATATTTCCACTGAACCCTAGGAATTATTGAAGAGGTCAGAAAACATGGAGTTCATATTTTTAGGATTCAGTTTCTCCAGGCCTCTCCCTTTGACATATTGCATCCCAGGTTAGCTCCTAGTTTCATACTTCTTACTGTCGGTTGTTCATACCCTCAACTATTCCTTGTTCAGATGTTAAGATGCTTATTGCCAGGTATGAAAGCATTTCTTACAGTGCTTATTGTATAGCCTCCCTTCCCTGTCCCTAAACTTACTGTATCTTCCAACTTTATTCAGCATTTCATGGACCTGCTCAACTTAGGTGAGTGAAAACATCAAAAAGTGCATATAAAAGTGTGCTATTCCCACACCAAGCTCTCCTCTCCAAACTGTGTTAATGTGTAAATCTTCATTATTCCTATAATGTGACTTTTTTCCCCAAAGATGTTCATATTCCTTTTTCTCCACCACAGGATGACTCTGGCTTTTCTTGCTGAAGAACTATTAACTGATTGTTAAGGTTTCACTGTCATGGCTTAATGTTTTGACACAATTATCTGTACTGATCTTAGTAGTACTTAATTTGAATGATCAAGAAAGTAATCAGAATCAAATATGATTTCTCAACAGACACTATCCATCCTTCTGAACATCACCATATGTAAGAAGGAGCTCTGAACTTATGGAAGTAGTGTACGTTGCAGAGACATAAATGCCATCTTCTGGGGACTCTGTGCTATATCCTTGAGTTACAGTCAATAGGAACTTGGTCAAGTCCTTTAACCTTTCTGTGTCACAGGTTGCACATTTGTAAAAAAGAGTGTGACTCCTCCTCAAAGTTTAATTTGGTAGACACTTTGAAAGTGAATGAAAAACACTATATTCATTGAAAATAGTAATGTGTGTGATGCTGAAACTTTCCCCCTTATTTACATGAATAATGTACCTATCCAACACTTGGATGTGTGCACAATTAACTTGTTGAAATACAGAGAAAGCATCTAGGACCAATGTTCATGTAATAGACCATCCTAATACACCAAATATAAACATTTTATCCCCCTCCCACTACATGACCGTACACAGATACTCCAACATGCCCCCAAGAGAGATCCTGGGGAAACAAGTAAGCTTTGAAAAGTCCTCTGAAGGCCAAAAAATTTCAGCTGTCACACTGAGACAGGAATTGGTTCCGAAGTCAATGATCCTGTTGTTGGCCTACTCATATTTAGATCCTAACCAATTAGAGCTTAAATTAACTCACACCTGGAATTGTATCCAGAAACTAATAAACTACAATCTGCACCAGCTTCCAATTAAAGGTCTCCCCGCAGGAAAACTCCACTAAAGCCTTTCTTAGATGGGCATGTTTATTGGTTATACTTGTGTAACTATTAGTATAACTCCCCATGTAGACATGCTTATTCTGGTATAAAAGTGACTTTTAGTTAGTGATATAAGCTAAATAACAGCAACAAAGCACTCATATACAAAATTAAATTTCTATGTGGGAAGTTATATTGGTAATAGCTATAATGTTTTAAACTCTCACCTTAAGCTTTTTTTTAAGAAAGAACGAGAGATTTTAAAAAAATACTGCATAGAAAAAGGACACAATTTTCAAAAGTCCCATTTTCAAAACTTACTGGGGCACTTAAGAGTCTAACTTTTGAAAATGGGACACAGACTACTAAATCACTTTATTGCTCTTGAAAATTTTACTCATGGCCTAAGTGGGGTACCACATTTTATGCTAGCTAGTTTCCAAGTATCATTTTTATATAGTCCTAAGCGAAGACCACTGCAATAATTCAACTTGAATATGATAATCACATAGATAGAAAAGGCAACAGTCTTCTAGACACATTGTAGATAGAATTGGCAGTGTGTTTTATTCTATCAAGGTATGGAGAAGTAGTCGAATAAAGATTCAGGGTCACCATTTGGAGGTCCTATTGGATAGCAAAAGACAGGTGCAAGCATTCAGGTGAAGAGGTTGTTATATTACCTGTTTCCTCCATTTCCCTCCTCCCCCCAACCCAACAACATGTACACATGTTGTCTGAGTTCAGCCTTCAGGAGCTCTCTCATCCAAAAACCACCCCTGGTCAATCAGTGGATAAATTGATCAACTTGCACAATCAATATATGGTGAAACAGAGAAATGTCACTGTGTCATTCACATACCCATACAGTCTCTTAATAGTCCCATATACATTTTCAAAGATGGAGTTGGTTGATAATCCCATTTTGGCACCCCACCTGAGATTTCTTGGGATGGAGGAGCAATATCCCAATAACACCATTTGAGTCTTATCCAAAAGAAAATAATGCAGTCACTTAAGAACAACTCCCCCTACCACAATACACTGACAAATCCTCATGGTTGGTGGTTGTTGGAAAGATTTTCATCTAGTAGCTAGAAGGATATTGCCAGCTAACAAGCATACCCCTTTCAAAACAGGAGCTGAGCGACTTGTTTAAAATGGTGCAATAATATAGGGGAGGAGGGTTAAAGCAAGGAGGGTAGTGGGTGCCCTTGGTGATGGTGGCAGCAGTCTTTGGTGAAGGCTGGGATCACATTACTAGGGTATACTTAGGGTTGTAGTTCAGTGTTTGTAGTGGATGATGGTGGTTCTAGTGGTAATGTGTGTCTGGATGAGTATGTATGGTCAGATACCTTCATTTTTCATATAACTGTTTTTATGGTTTTGTATCGGGTATTCTTTGTGTGTTTAGATCAGTCTTAAATGACACACAGCATAGGGTTAGTGTATTAATATTAATGAAAATGGAATTTATTATCCCATGAATGCTTCTGTTACTAGTAATGGAGTTAATCATGTGCTTCAGATGCCTCAAAGGAACCCCATAACTTTTACCTGACTTCAGTAGCTATAAACAACAGGGTGGGTTAAAGAGAAATTCTAAATATATCATTAATCATAACTTTGTCTGGGCCAGAAGTTGCTTTTCTGAAAAATGTCATTTTATAGTTTAGTATGTCATCCTTGATGATTTTTATTTTCATACACAATCTGTTCCTGTAATAAGAAGTTTGCCTGATTGTTTGTCAGCTATTTTTCTATGTGATTTATTTTTGAATTAGTTCTACCTCAAAACCCCCATGTTTACATCAATCACTTTGTTCCTGACTACTCTCAAGAACCTTCTAATCATGTGGAGGTGCTTTTTCACAAGTAATAGACCAAGCTTGACTGACCTGTATGAGAAACTATAGTCATACGCCCTAAATATGAATTGCTATAGTTTGAACAACCCACGTGTTCTCTCAGTCTACCCTGAATTATTTAATGGCAACCTGTTTCTCATTCTCACTTTAACACACTGCATGTGCTAAGTAACTTAGGACTCCAGTTCATTGGACAGTACTATAACTTTTTTTCCTCAGATTCAATGTTTTTGTGCACTGACAACATTTTCATGAATATTTCATGGTTCTTCAAAATATGAAACTCTTATGAGTAACTGCTAACAACATTTCCTTTATTTCCCCAGTGAAGTCAGCTTTACAGATCTGTAATAACACATCTCTTCTCGATCCTTCCTGCAGTAGACTTTCCTGTTGAAGTTCTCTCTGCTCTTAGGATACATATCATATCATTAGTGGACCAGCAACATCTCTTCCATTTTTTCTACTCCCTTTACTATTTTCTTTAGAATTTGTTGTAATTTAACTGGTCCTTTTCCTCATTAGCTTCTATGATTACTAACTGACTGTTTACATTGGAATATCCATCCAGACTTTTTAGCATCAAATTTTGTTAAACCCCTCTCTCCTCCTGGGTGTGAAACCAGACTTCATTTGATGACAAAGTATAGAATTTCTTCAGATCTCCATGTTACAGTTAGTTGTCTACCCACCTTCCCATTTGTTTTCCTCATTAGTAATCATTGACTCTAAGCTAGCTATTGAATTATAACGTACATAGACCATGGTAGGTATTTAAATTTAGAAAACACATTAATATGAACTCTATACATGAAGGTAATTATTTGGATGGGGGAAATTAATAAAACTTCATAGGTTGAAGCAGTGTTCATAAAGCACTCAAATACCTCCTCCCTTCTTAATAATTCTGATTTCTTTCCTGAATCCCCTATGAGACAGTCAATATGAATAGATGAGCCTTGCAACATGTCTTGAGGATCAACAAACTAGGGTTCTTTGGGATCAGTGTAGTGGAGCCAGGACTCAACTGTAGTCTGATAGACTACTGAGTAGGTCTTTAAAAACTCCAGTTGTTTATATTGAATAGGAAGCTTTCTTATGCTTCAGCTTTATTTTATGCAGACTCTAAGCTTTCACTTGTGAACATTTCTAGCTCTCATGGTTGCAGAGTTAATCTTGGAAACTAGAACTGATACTAACTGAAGAAAAGCTGCCTTCCTATGTTTGCAACCAGTTCTGGTACCTCTCTGCTGCTCAGAACATTGACAATATGTAGCACTGTGAAAACTGATCTGATATTTCTAATTTTTCACTGCTGCTATTCAGAATGTTGTGAGCACTGTTAAACTGACTATCAGGTCAGTTTCTCTCCTACAGTTTGTGGGTGAATTTTTATATTTTTATATATAATATATTATACATGCACCCCGCCCCACACACAAAAATAGGATTCCAGGATTGTAATTCTGTATATCACTCTGAAGCTTAGAATGTCTGTAGAGTCAGTGTGAAGCAATGGAAATACCTATAAGTGTGGTTGAGACTCTGAACAGAAAAAGCTATCACCAGATTCAGTCATCACAGGGGTCTATGGTCTGTTACTGTCCAATCTGCAAATCTTCAACCATTTTGACCTTACAGATTACACCCATGTGAAAGCAAGGCAGATATCCATGCCATGCCAACAATTCTAGACTATTGTGGTATCAGAGGTAACTCAACTAATCCCTACCCTTACAACCACTGAAATTGTTGTATTCAAATTAGCTATAGCCTATGAGACACACTTCACAGATGGAGGATTACTTAGCTCATCTGCCATATTTATTCAAAACCACACACACAACCTAACCAGCATACATAAATGCAAACACATACAGCCCCTCACTACATCACACATCTCATTTGCCACCTCATTGCACAAATGAACACAAATCTCCCAGCACAACACAAACAGCACACACAATAACCTAAAACATCACTTTGAAGCCTAGAGTATGTGTTGACTCGATGTGAAGCAATAGAAACAGCTACAAGAATGGTTGAGAACTTTGTGTTGAGAGCTATTTGTAGCTTTCTTTATACACACATGAAAGCCTGTGCAATTGCTTGTAGTGAGCGACAAGCAACCATTAGGGAGGAAATGGATCCAACATTGGACATCTCAGAAATAAGAATAGCAGACATGCCAAGTGATTCTGAAGAGGGAACAAAACAACATTTTATTCACCCAAATCTAAAAGTGGAAAGCAAACTGAGCACAAGGAGATGAAGGCCCTGCTTCACAAAGGGACATAGGCATTGTGACATTCAGCATTTCAATGCTTAACATTTTTTGGCAAATCACAGGAGCAAAACTAAGATCCACAAAGCCTGGTTTAGGTGTGTAGGCTCCCCATACAATGCATTGGGAGAGAGAGGCATTTAAGTGGTATCCACAAAAGCCATCATGCTGTGTGAGGAGCTTCTTAAACTAGCCAATGGAAAATATTGATGAGAAGAGTGTCCTAAGCCCTGCCCCTATCATGGAGTTCAGTGCCTAAACCTGGTCTGCAAGGAAGTGTCTATCTCTCTGCTCAGTGATCTACAAGTGGGAAACCCTCTCTTGAAGTCAGGCAGCTTAGGCACTTAAGTTTCTTGCAAGAACAAGTTAGGTGCCTGCCTAACTCGACATAAAATGACCAGAGGTGGTCAAGTACTTAGTGACTGACTCTGTAGCCTGGAGGTCAGGGCACCCATGTGGAAGATGGGAGATCCAGGGGTCAGTCCCCTTGTTCCAATGACTCTTTAAGTATTTATTCACATACCCAGAGGCAGAAACTTGGGCACTTAGGGAACTTTTACTGCAAAAACTTGGACACTAAATGAGTTTAGGCCCCAACTGGGTTAAGCGATAACTGTACAAAGGTTTTGTGGATTGTAATAGAGCCTAAAACTGGGATTTAGGCACCTGTACCATTGTGGGTCTTAGGCAAAAGGCCCTTTGAATGGGCTAGTAACAGAAATCATCTTCCATTGAATAGCTGACATTAAAAATTCACTGAACCATGGAATATGGCTTTGTGATTAAGTGATTCAGCTCTGTCGGCAGTTGAGGTCAAGTATGGAGGCTAGAATAAACTGCTTTGCCTGTGGGAAGGAGAACCAAAACCAAGGGACTCGTGGCTTTTTTTTTTCTCTGTAAATGTTTACATAGAGGTGCAATTTCCTGTATTGGAGAAAATATAAGGACCATCTGAACACAAACTTAATGCAAGTAAGTGGTTAGGGCACTCACCTGGGATATGAGCCTGAGGTTCAAGTCCTGGACTTGAATGTGGGTTTCCCACGAAGGAGGTGAGCACACTAACTACTGGGCTTTTGGCTATTCTGGGTGTCTCTCTCTCTGACCAGAATTTCCATCCTGGATCTGACAAAGCTTCCTGATTTTTTTTTTTTTTTGAGTTGTTTTTGGATGAATCAACATTTAAAAAAAATGAAAATCAGGCAGCCAGCTCTAATAAATAGTGTCACTGTACTGAGTTTAGTGGTGTAGTCAGTCTGAATTTGCTTGCTCTACACTCATTTGGGGAAAACATGACTTTTGCTTACCCCTTGAAATGCTTACATTTAGTAGCTGTGCTATAGTTCATCCTTCACCTATAATTGTCCCAGAACTTATCCTCAGCCACAATACTTTCATGACTAGGTTGAGCTCCTCCCGAAACCTGCTATTCCTGAAACCAAAATCATTCTCTTCCCTGCTACTATGGTTCTACTGGCTCTCTAAATACAGATCTGGGCCCTGGGGAGAGGGCGTTAGAATTCAACACTTTCCAGTGCAAGCGGCACACCACACTGATATCTAAGTATGCAAACACACGCCAGAAGTACAGACACCCAAATACTCGTGTATCCTTCTAATCTGAAGCAGAATAAAACTAGGCAAAAAGACAATGTCAAGTTGATTTAAAAAGAAACACTTAACAGATTACTTCATCACTATATATACAGAACACAACATCCTGTTGACAAGAACTCCTGAGATATTACATACTCATGTCCCTACCCTTCTGTCTCCCATTATACACTGTTCTTTTTTTATCACATTTTTCCCATGAAGCTTCGGATTAAACAATTCTAAAGTAATAACTCACTGTCTTTCTTTTGGTCAGGTCTTTCTTTCTCTGCCTGCCTTATTTTCCCTCACATTCATCTGTGGTGTATTCTCACTTCCTCCTATCTAAATAGCTCCCTCTATTCTTTCTCTTCCCCTTATTTCTTCCTCTCTGTTTTCCGCTTTCACATCATCCTTTCTCGATACCCTGTATCTATCAAGCAGTTTAACCCCCACACTTCTCTTCTCTCCTTCCTCTGGGGTTTTTTGGTCCCTTGTATTTATCCCTCTCCTGCTCCCCCAGGATTTCTCCACTGTGGTTTCTCTCCCCATGGAATTCCTTGTGTCTCCCTGTCCCTTTCAGCCCCCTCCTTGTAGACATGAGGATCTCCTGTGTCCCCCTCACTTCACATCACCAGATGTTCCCTCCTCATTATTGGTGGAGGCATGGTGGGAGAAAGGGTCTGTCTTTTACCTGCTGCAGCTTACTACCTCCTATTACCCATGGGGATTCCTTTTGCATCACTGCAGTCTCACCTAGAGGTAGAAGGAAGGGATCTATCTGAGCCCATTCCTGAAAATCCCCCTCCCCCACTACCTTGCTTCACACACAGTAGAAGATTTTCCTTGGTGTCCTCTCCAGACTTGGGTCACTAATGTATAGATAGACAGCAGCAAGGTCCCCAAATCTGTGTGTGAGGGCAGGATAGAACCTCCTCTGTTTGCCCTGCTCCACACTTTTGGTAGAGATTTGGAAGCAGCTAGCAGAGGCAGCAGCAGCTGCACCCCTCTTTGCCCGCTGTAGCAGGAGACAGCAAGAATAGGAGCACTTGATCTGAGCAAGTAAAAATTAATGGGAAGTGATGCTCTCCAGTACACCCTCCCTGCCCCAGGTGATTACCACAAAGAACAACTTCTGTCAGAAACAGATTCCTGGCATGTCTAAAGTTTATGACATGCCATAATTATTGCAAGTGTTTTCTACAGTCCTTAAGTGCAATTTGTATCTGACACTTTCTCGGGGTGCCCAGGACTGAGAGTCTCTGTGTAAACCCCCTGCCTCAGTGACAGAGACTTGCTATTGCTAAGCTGGGTGTCAGCTCCTTGACACGACCAGCCTGTTTAGTGACCCAAGCAATCTCTTCAGGGCTCTGCCAGTGTTTACTTTACCTTGCAGGTTAACACTTGCTGTACCCCAGAGCCCAAGCTCTGAAGCATCTCTCTATAGTGACCAGCCTCTGTCATTGGATGTTCACAGAAATTACCATATAAGCTGTCCCCGAAGAGACTGCACAGCTCAGAATCAGGTCATCTGTAACATTACAGTACTGAAATGTTACTATCAATGTTAAGATTTAAAGAGATACTGAGTAAGGACAATGGAAACAAATGATTACATACAAACAAAAGGTATAAAACACTTTAACAGGCCAAAATCCTAAAGTAGTTTCTCACCTATAGCCATCTTCCAGCACAACCAATCTACATGGCTGGAATCCACTGTTCAAGGATTAAAAAAGCACCATTCATTTTGCTCCCTCAATGATGAACCAGAATATGTCACTAGTCCCCCAATGTTTTCTCTGGTGTGCTGTCCCTATATTTAACTCAGGTCCTCATGTTTGACTTGCAATGCAAATATAGCTTCCATGGTGTTTGACTTATGAATACTTAATTTACATCAGACAGGGGTAGGTGAATAGACCTGCTTCATCTGGGAGAAAACCTGTCTGTCAACTCTACCATGTTACATAGTTTAAAACATATATTTTAGTAGGTACACACAACTCTGTGAAATGTATGTAATGATGATATTTAAAATGATACTAATGACCAGGATGACACTAGTTTTCATTTGCTATCTTACAAGACACTATTTATGAATAAATTCTAGGCAAATGGTGTGTTAGACGTTATGAGTTTTTCAGGCCTGTTAGGAGTTGCTGACACAGAGTAGTGAACTCTTTTTTCCAATTGACACCAGTGGGACTCTGTCACAATATCTCAGTAAGGATGAAGGAACTCAAAAAACTTTCCTTTATTCTCTTCCCCCCCCTCCCCAACCCCCACAAAACTTCTCAAATTATATGAAATTTCACCACAAAAAATAATCTTTGAACAAATTTCAATTCAAACCATTTGGTCAAAAATGTTTCAAATTAATGTGAAATTAAATCTTTTTTTCTTCATTTTGATTTCAATGAAACTAAAACTTTGTTTTCCTCCCTTCCCTTCTTATTCCTCCTTCAAACCCTATCCTTCTGAAAACAGAAAAAAAAAATCCTTTCAATTTGAAGTCAATTTTTGGATTTGAATAATTTTGTTCAAAAATCACAGAAATGAACAGAAAAGTTGAATTAACTAAAAATAATTCATTTAGTGCCTAATCTTTTTGCAGAAATTAATTTCCATTTTTTTGACCTGTTATGTCTTTTTATCTGTCTCCATTTTACCATTGAGTGGAACCCAGGTCTGGCAATAGATAGAAAAATTGCCTATATATATCCAAAAAAAGAAACATAATTCATATTCCCTGTTTTTGGTAGGATACCACTAATTTGAGGAGCATATGCAGAAAATCCTAGACAAAGGAGACTTCCCTTTGCTTCCTATCTTCTTTCATCTACTGCCTCTAGCATAGATTTCCCTTTGTAACAGTCCAGCAATCATAAAGAAGACACTAGACAGGTTAATCCAAGAGCTTCTTTCTATTGCCAGAGCGGATGGGAGAATCATTCAGTAACAGCAAAGGTTGAGAAACACTATGCAAGAGAATAAGTCAAAAGGTTAAGATGAACATCTTCAAGTTGACTTTCTGTTGATTATGATCATGTTTCAGATCAAAGTGACTACATCTGAATCCAAAGATGCTACCTCTGTTTGATCTTTTAAAGACCAAGCTATCTGAGTGCTTTCAAAAATGATGACAAAAGGTCAAAAGACTAGTGGCCTAGAAGTAAAGTAGCTTTTGAAAACAAGTGCTAGAAATCAACATTTAAAAAAATCAAAACAAAATCCTCAGTGTTTTGTGGTTGGTTTTTAAAGTCTTGAAAGTAGTTTTGAGTAGATGTCTTAAAAATGGGTCTCGACACTGAAATACCATGTGTACACCAAACTTGGAGAGGTTTACACCTCTTGTACCTCTAGCTGCCTTTGACTCTCGCATTTGAGCCAACAGATTATTTTACTTTCAACGTATTTCACCTGTGCTTCGTCAGGGTTCCCTCCCCACTCTGAATTCCGGGGTACAGATATGGGGACCCACATGAAAGACCCCTTAATCTTATACTCCACAATCTTAGGTTAAAAACTTCCCCAAGGCACAAATCCTTTCCTTGTCCTTGGATGATGGTGTTGCCACCATCAAGTGATTTAAACAAACATTCAGGGAGGGGCCACTTGGAGCCCTATTCCCCCCCCCCGAATATCCCCCCAAGCCCTTCACCCCCTTTCTTTGGGGTGGGGGGACTTGAGAATAATATACCAACCAATAGGTTAACAAAGTGAGTACAGACCAAATCTCTGGTTTTTAGGACACTGGAAATCAATCAGGTTCTTAAAAGAAGAATTTTATTGAAAAAAAAAAAAGTTAAGGAATCAATTAGGACGGAAGATAGCTTTACAGAGTAAATAAAAAGATTTAAAACCCCTCTGATTCTGCTTCCCAGTTACAAAACAGGAATAAAATTACCTCTTAGCATAGGGAAAATTCACAAGCTAAAACCAAAGATAATCTAACACATTTCTTTGTGATTACTTACAATTTCTGTAATTTTAGATGTATCATTTCAGGATCTTTTTAGGAGATTTTTTTTCCCTGCCCTGGTCCCTCTCTCTGTCCAAGAGGGCACACACAGAGAGCACAAGCAAAACTCCCCCCCACCCCGCCTCCGATTTGAAAGTATCTTCTTTCCTTATTGGTCCTTTTGGCCAGGTGCCAACCAGGTTATTTGAGCTTCTTAACCCCTTTACAGGTAAAGGAGGGATTTTATGCTACCCTTAGCTGTATGTTTATGACAGCTTCATACTGTCTCTTTAGTGTAGAGTTCTGGAGGAGTCAAAGAAAAGGAGTTTACTTGAATGGTTTGGTCACTGGATATCCTGTCAGAAAGCTGTCAGATTCTAAGGTGGGCATGCTGCATGCAAAATGTTGTATTTGACTCCATCTTCTCCAGAGTTGTACAGAAGTTGGTGGGTATATGCTTCTGAGGAAAACATGACTGGATGACTTCACTCTCCCCTTCCACAAGTTTTAGAGCTCTTTGCCTATTTTTCCAATTCCTTTGATTCCATTTATCAGAGCAGGGGAAAGTGAGACCAATGAGGAGTTTTTTTGGGGTGAGATGGGGTGAGTAGGTATTCAAGATACTTGTACAAAATGAAATAAACAGAGGATTTCAGTTTCCTCCTGAACTGTATATCTAATATCTTTCATCACCACTAAATTAACATATAAGGGTGTATTTAGAAACAAACCTCTGAGAAAAGAAAGGTTTGCTGGGATATACTAATAAAACAATAATAATAAAAAAAAACCTCTCCTCCTCATTTGGAGGACAAGGGGGTTCCAAAGCATTTTAGTAACTATATAAAAGGTTCACTTAATCTATCACTGAAATATAGCTGCCTTTGGGTGATGTGTGGCAGCTGTTCAAGATTCACACACACTACACTGCAATGAAAGTTGACACAATTTATGATCAAATCATGGAATGCTGAGAGATTTGTTTTTCCCTGAAGTTGATCATGTAATTACATGAGAATCTCAATTTTAATTAAAAAAAAAAAGTAAATTTCTAGCCCTTATGAGTTTCAGAGGAAAGCTTGCAAATGTGACTTGAGGGAATTTGGGGATGACAATACTGAGTCAGTGGACAAAACCAGTGTATCCAGCTGAAGCTATGGGGGGAATTTTGTATTGGCAGAATGTATGTATTTGACTTTGGGATTTGGCTGGGAGACTGACATTTACATCTCTACTCTTGTGAAAAGTGCCAAGTGACATTTAATGAGAATAAGTGTCCAGGCTCTCGATTTTACAACCCTGGCAGCAGTGCTCTGTTTAACACCATGCTGGGACAGGTTTAGGCCTGAGTCATAGGAAGCAGTGCTACTAAAATTATGAACACCATTTCTGGCAATACACTGCATTTTACTTGGGGACCTCCCATTTAAGTACTGACTGGGTTCAATCACGGTTTAGCTTGTGAGAGCTGACAAGATTACATTTTGGGATCAGAGGGAAGCAGGACAGAGTTCTGACCTGAAGAAGAGCTCTGTATGGCTTGAAAGAATGTCTCCTCAACAAAAGTTGGTCCAGTAAAAGACATTACCTCACCCACATTTGTCTTTCTAACATCCTGAGACTGACACGGCTACTATTACGTTGCATACGTGTAAACAATTGTCACTTAAAATAGATTTGAGTGCACAAATCTGTATTCTACAATGCACTTTAGTTTCTAAGCCTCCATGCTTTCCAATTGTTTACAATTATTTATTTGGTTTAAAATTCATTTCTAGGTTTAGGGAGGAAAATAGTAGTCTTATGAGTTGTTGCTTCTGTGTGCGTGCATTTTCTGTCTTAAACTCTCAGTGAACAATCACCTTTTTGCTTCAACTTCAAAATAAACCAATAGCCTCACTGCACAGCTAGGTGAATAACAAGAAAGATACTTTCAGCTTAGTGCACACGTGAACAAAGACGAGTTGTTTCTACTGAACTATAAAAGTCCTTCTCTGCCCTTGAATTCAGACAGAAGCTATACAAGTTACAAATGGTTCAAACTTATGTTCTTCCAGTTAGTTTTATTTAAATAGAGTAGCTTTAAATATAAGGCCCCCATAGTGGGCGTGGGGAAAGGGAAGAATTGGATGGATGTGCATGTTTCTTTTTGCAAAAATGTCATGTTTTTATGTCTCTGCAGTGAGTGAGAACAAAGGATGTGATTATTTCCATAAAGGGAAATCAGCTACTCTAAAAAAGAGATACAAGAGGTTTCAGAATGAAACAACAAAGTAGTAAGTCAAGAATGGATGTTGTAAACAGATAGTGGTGTTTGATTCATCTGGGAAGGAAAGTGTGTGAGAGGGTGAAAAGAGTCTATTTTTTCCCCTTTTACAAGACTTACAACAGCCGTATATTTGCAGCTCTAAGAAAACATAGAGACATGAGTGTAACTAATGTGAGTTATCCATGGTAAAATATCTGGCAGGCAGATGCTAGAAGATAAATACATTAATCATCTGTCTGCTTACTGCTGATATTCAGTGGATATAGCTACAGCAATATGTTTAGTCTCTACAGGGTTAGGATGAAGATTTGATCAAGATGAAATTTGCTTCTGAACTCAGTTGTACCATTGAAATATATAACAGCATGTGTTACAGTAGCACTGCACTAGAATACTTTATATAGTTAGCTAGGAAAGCAGGCTTAAGTGATTTTAAAAGGAAATAGGGCAGGTGCCTTCTAAAAGTAGAAGAAAAGTCTCTCAAAAGTTTTGAGACAGTAACCAGGCTGAGGAAAGGTAAAGTGACAATATATTAGAGAGTATTTAAGTCAGTTAAATATTCATACAGGTTTCAGATTTGTAGGCAATTAATCAAAAAAACCCCACATATAGATGAAGGAGCGTGTGGTATAGTAGTTTAAGCAGAGGACTGACTTTCTGAGTAAACTCTGGAAAGGCCCTTAGTTCTGTTGCAGTCTTTCCATCTGTAAAGTAACTCTGTACTAGAGAGAAGAACAACATATTTGTATTTTCATCTACTTCCTCTAATACTAAGATGTTTACTCAGCCTTGAGGTTCAGTGCCAGTGTTCCCCACCATTATTGCTCTATCACCTCCAATACAGCAGCTAGACTCCAATGAGTAGCTGAAAGCTTGTTACTTACTTCTATCATGTAAAGCATCAGTAGGAGTCATTGGAAATCCAAACAATGAACAAATGTTCTAATGAGATACCTATTGCCATCTCACAATATTAATCTTGCAGATCAGTTTGTCTGGATGTCAAGACCTTTATGGAAATACAGCTAGAAAACTCAGGAAAGAATCTCCTGTTCTCAACTAGGTCATCTGCATAACAAAAATACTTCATTCTGACATCGCAATTTTCTGTCAGCCCACTGGCTCAGAAGGTCAAATATTCTCCATTATTGCCAGGGATTAGCAAAAATTTATGGGAATAAATTGTCACTTCCAATTTGGCAGCCAGTTTGCAAGGATCATTCCATTTTTTTTTTCTGAAGTGACTTTTATATTAGGATAACAATTTTTGTTTTTAGGTTCTTTTTCATAGCTGCATTAATACTTAACTCTATGCTCTTTATAATTAAATATATTGATCTTAAATAGCACTTTTCACAGCTTCCCAGGTCAGGCTGGTGTCTGCACTGAATTTTTAGTCCAGTGTTCATTATAATACCATCTATTGCCATGGAAATTATTATGGTGTAACAGACTTATCTTTAATGCATCATGCAACATCCAAACAGGAGGTCAGATGGAAAATGAGGGGGAACATTAGTGTTTTAAATATAACTGGTAGTCTCTTAAAATATTTTTCATTGATAAAATCCCTACTGGAAACACACATTAAAAGGCAAAATAATTTATTTAGATTCTTTTTATCACTGGAAAATCCCATTAAATATGATTATGGTCAGGACATTGATGTAATTAAAAATGACATTAGAGAAAATTAAACTATGTGTATTTAGATATATTAGCTTGTAGATAATATGAAAAAAACAAACTATGTTCATGAAAGACGGAATTGAGATATGGTGTATAAAACTAGCCACAGCTATGGAGCAAGACATGAATCAACTCATTTTATAACATTATGAATGAAAACTGCATTAAAATTATTTTAGCAGTGGCATCTCTCTAGTTCAACTTGCACACACTTTTAATACTGGTGCAGATAGGTGCCAGAATAAATGTTGTGAAAGAGGGAGCTGTATCCATATGTAGTGGGCTTGTAGTAATGTAAAAATATGACTGGAGAAAGACTGGAGAGTCAATAAAACTAATTACAGCCTGCAGTATTGCTAATGTTCTAAAAAAAGTCACACAGGGTCTCCCAGCGAGAGTTGCTTTCTACAGTAGTAATTGCTTCCCAAGAGCACCAGTACAAGCAATAAGATTGTTGTACTCATTTGGGGTGGGTGGAAAGCACATGTTTGCATGCATCCCCTTCTTTCAGCATATTAAAGACTTACATCACAAGTTATGGTCAAATATTAAATGCCTTTTATGTATTCAGAGAAGTAGTTTAGTGGCAGTAAAGCCAAAAAGTATACAGCCTTTTTCTCAATTTCTTTTTGATAAAAATGCTTAAAAATCCATCACATCTATCAAAAAGACAGAAAATAGAACTTGCTAGAACAGTTGGTCTAAGCTTATTATTGTAGAGAAATTCTTGATATTGTGTATGAATTTAAAGTCAATCATTATATAGAATATTTCTAAACAGAAGGGGGCAGCTGGGAGGCAAAGGGCCAGAGGAACAGTATCTGGTACAGAATGTAAAGATGGAAGTTATGGTAGTAAAAGTTTATACCTGTTGTTTGAATTGTAATTGTCTTTTTAGATATAGATTTGTATGTCACCTCCATGTGGATTAAGTAATTCATGTTGATTTAGCTGGCAAATCGTATTGACTTTGCATTAATTGACAACACTGCAAGCACAAACTAATATTTGAAAGCCAAGCTGTGGTTGTTTCTATCTTGCACATTTATGTGTGAACTATTACAATTTTGGAATTCTGCACCAAATGCTTATGTATACATCTGTTTCTACAAAGTATATTCCACTACTTGTGTAACTGTCGGTAGATAAAAAGCTTGCATCAAATGTCTATATATTCTTTGGTGAATAATATTTCAAGTATCTGTATACAAAATCTGTATATTGGATATGTGTATTTTACATCTGTACCTGTATGTCTCTGTAAATACCCCTAGAAACACAAGGTTCAGATCTCCCTTGCACCACATCTAATCTAAGACTCTGTGTTGCTGTAACATAGGAAAGTGTTTCAGTGAGCCTAGAGAACATTCTAATGGTCCAAGATGACTGGAGCGCATCACATTCTAGCCATGCCCTTTGCTTGCCTCAGAATGCTTTCCATGAAAGGGTGTGTGGCATGAATAGTATAGACCTTTCTATGCTGGCTTTACATTACGTGGGATTGCCCTACAACAGAGCAATTTCCATCTTCCTTTTACGTCTATTCCAACAGAATTTAGCTTGACCTGAAGTTCTTGTGTAAACAGATTCTAAAATAAAAAACTTGACTGGCAAGTTTATTGCATGAACAAAATAGAACAAAATAGAAGGCAGCTCATTTTTACACAGGTCTATGGACTCTGTAGTTCTGACAGCAGTAAAAAGTCATTTCTTGTTAGAAATTAAACAGCTGTTTTTCAGAACATGCACATCTGATATGTGACAGTTTTACAGGCACTTTTGTGACCATAATCTCATTAACCAAGTCAGTTATCTCCTAGTATGAGTTGACATTAATAGGCAGTGAAAGTAAAACATTCAGGGGCAGGTAAAGTAAAATTAGAAAAATACCAAAACCTATTTTACTTCATTATCACATTGTCAGAACTAACTTTCAGCACTATAAACAGTGTTGACAGTGATGAGATTTTATCTTGTTGGTCTGCAGAAACTTGAGCTGTGTGGTATTTGACAGATACTAGAAACGATAGGGTTAATGACATCATAAACGTTAAGTATCTGTATGCTCAGAGAAATTACGTGGAAGTAATGACTTCTGAGCTGATAGAAAAGGCTGGTTGCTGTTTCCTGCTGTTTGGGAAGATGGTTTAAAATAATAATGGACCAAGGTTGAGTGGCTCAGACTGGACAGGAACTAAAGTGTTGAAATGCTGATCTGAACTTTATCCAAACTCTTTGAAACTCTTGAGTTTGCAAAACTTGACTGAATAAATCAACAGACTAGACTTTTTTTGGTCAGATCTAGGGTATTTCATATTTCTAGGAGGGCCTGAAATACATTAAGAAAAGGCTTTTTTTTGTGATATTTCAAAATTTATATGTCAATATCTGCAATTTCAGTCTGAGCCAGAATCCAGAAGTATTGAGGCACAGGGGAAAAGAGAAGTAGAAAGAAATATTAACCAACTCTTTTTGTACCTCAAAAAGCTTGATCTGGGATGTGTTGGACTTCTGGAAGAATTATTGAATGGGATAGGAACTACTTTCCACATCCCTAGTTATAACAGGTTATATATTTGTAAGTGTCTGTTTTATATAGTAACACACTGAGACCAACTTAATTTGACATCTGTTTAAGATAATAAAAAGAACAAATTTAGATTTGCAGCACACAGGCTTCTTTGTACAAGGCCCCAAATGGTTGTATTTAGATAAAAGATTATGAATAACAATAGCATATCTATTGCACACCAAACCTTTTCATTTTTTGACACTGAAAAGAAACAATTGAAATTTAAAACATAAAAGATATTTTGCTTATATTGAATATATTACTAATTCTGCATTTTCTGTAAATAAGGTTATACCCAGGATGGTTCTGTTGCGATTAAGTGGAGACAAACTGCTGTCATTGGCTCAAATATGATCTCTGAGGAATGACTGTGTTTTTAGACAAAATAATTGAGTAGATTATCACCCATCCTGACTGAGGCCCCAATCATGCAAGCACATTTATATGTGCATAACTTTACCCTCATAAGTAATGCCTATACAATCAATGGATTAAATCTTGGCCTCCCTGAAGTCAGTGGTAAACTTCCCATTGATTTGAATGGGACTAGGATTTCACCCAATGGGACTATTAACAAGAATGACGGTGTGCACATGCTCGATGAGTTTTCAAGATTGGGGCTTTAGTACAAGGCACAGTGCTTCAGACTGCAAGTAGTCTGTTCATGGTGTTTGAAAGTGGATGTTTATATTCCTTTTCCTTGATCTTCTTTGAAAAATGTACATTATTTATATTCACTGAAATAAAATTGTTCCCAAATGCAAAATCTAAATTAAAAATCAGGGATTTGGAGCAGTCAAATTTTTGAATTGCTCCGCTCCAGCTCCGAGCAAAATCCTACTGCTCTGCACTCCAGCTCCAGGCTCAGCTCCAAAGCCCTGTTAAAAATATCATTGATCTGTCATTAGAGTATGCTACAATAAAAAACACAATACTTTTTTGGTTTCATTTTAGCAAAGAAAGAGTTTTACAATTTGAGCTTTCAAGGGATTGCAATAGCAATATAGCAAACATTTTCTCAAAGGACAAACTCGTTGGAAGAAATGATTGCATAAAACTGCAAGAGTGATAATATACCCAATCTAAAACTGTAAACTTTCTTTTTTGGGAGGGGGAAATAAAAAATCATGTACATGGTTGTATAAAATGTTTTATTCTTGTTGACCAACTGTTTAGATTCCACAAGAACACAGCCATGGGAAAAAGTGAGTAATGCTGACAGCAGATGTTCTTGCTTTTCTTCAGAGTTTCACAACTTATGATTCTAAACAACAAAAGCTATAAAGACTCTTCTTTCTATTTTTATTATCCTAGAGAACCTGTTATCTAGGAGCAATAATGGAAAAGTAGGTGGTTATCTTAGTTTTAGTGACTTCAGAATGCTTTTAGCACTCTAATACATGTCAAACCCCAAATGTCCTACAAACTGAAGCTAATAAGTTATCTTTCCTATAGAAAATTACATTCCATCATCGATAAAGATGAGGTTATGAAGTTCCATACTTATGACTGAAAACTTACTCTTGTTTGTCATCAGATGGATGTAGAATAGCTTTTCTCACACCTAAACAAGAAAATTCTGTAATGCCAGGGATCCCAGTTAATTTAAGATCAAGCATATACATTTAATAAAACTTGAGTATTACTTGCTTTTAGGGTAAAAATTCCTAAATGCCTAAGCTTACACTCCATCTTACTACTTTAAAAAAAGTGGTATGATGTGTACAGAGAGCCTCTAGGCATAGGAAGATGTAGTTCACAGCAATCACTGTCCCAGATATAATACTGATATTAAGAGGTATGCTAATGGGCTTTGGGTAAAATTGATTTTATTTATATTTGGGGGTTTTGTAGTAGCTGTTAAAGGTGGTCTTTTTTTTTTTTTTTTTTAAGCACTTAGCAAACAATAATAGAGATTAGGAACGTAGCAACATAGTGCAACTAAACCCACAAACATAGAAAAGAGAGGTTTATTTTCCAAAAGCTCTATGCCACAGGACCAATCGAGACAGACAGCGGAGTCTGTAAATGTAACGATCCTGTATATACACAGGATATGCATTGTGTAGATGATATCCTCAATATCTTACATTCTTCTTTTCTTCAGAGATCGCATCAAGGTCCATTGAGGCTAGCTCAGTGTTTTGGCTTGTTTGTTTTGCTTTTGTTTTTAAGTGTTCAAGGCTGAAATCCACTTCATAGTCGGGGCAAATTCTGACAAATATACATGCTAGCAATGAAATCATCATTTATTGCAACATGGGGTAAGGAATAGTAGGCTACACTGAGGCTCTGTGGTGGCTCTTTCTGTAGGAGGTTTGGGGTCAGGATTTCTACAAATGGTTGTGGTTAGATAAGTCTGCAAAGAAGGACCCCGATCCTGTGAATGATTAAGCATGTATGTAACTTTGCTCAGGTGAGTAATATTACATATGTGCTTAAGTGTTTGTAGGATTGGAGCTCTATGTGGCTCCCTTGGTCAACTTCTCCTGCCCCTGAGCACACAGTAAATCATAGCTGTGCTATTAGTATGGGGAGGCTGCTGTCACAGCTTCAAAGTGGTTGAGCAACTGCTCCACACTTGCGGATTCACAACGCTGCCGTGGCAGCACTGTGAAGTGCGAGTGTAGTCGCGCCACCAGCGCTGCGAGAGCTCTCTCGCAGCTCTGCAAGTACTTCACCTCTCCGAGGGGAATAGCTTGCAGCACTGCGAGTGAGCGTGCAGTGCTGCAGGCGCTGATTACACTGGCGCTTTTCAGTGCTGCACTCGCTGCGCGCAGGGGGGGTGTTTTTTCACACCCCTGAGTGCAGCAAGTGCAGCGCTGTGAATTGCCAGTGTAGCCAAGGCCTTAATCTAGATTTGAGGTGATTATTATATAACTCCCCCAAAAATCATTTTAAAGAGAACAGTGTAATGAAGAACCTTTCCATTTGAAAGGATATCTAATTAAACCCATAGCCTAAGTATTTCCTTTTTTTAAAAGGTTTAATTTGTTTGTTCAACAACGTTTTGGATTGTCCTGGTTGAGTTGCGATTAAGGCTTTGTCATCAGTTGAAAGAAATATATTCACATTATTCAGCGTAGGGACTTAAAATTGAGGCTACAGGACATGGATTTTGCGTACCTGGCATGCATCAATTTTTATCCTTCCAGCTCTTCATTTGCAGTAATTACATTGTTAAAAGATACAGAATAAGGAACATTATAGTTTAACTAGTGTGTAAATTGCAGCTCTACCCTGGCCAACTCCTGCAAGTCCTCTTTCAGTTCTTCTTGTGCAAAACTTGCACCGTCTTCAAAGAGAGCGAATACCCCAGATAAAGGACTGCAGGATTTGGTGAAATTAGCAAAACCATGGTATAGTGGTAAAATACAGGCAAAATCCAAACCCAATTTTGTATAATGTTTGTCCAAAGTCTGCTTTTTTTCCTCTTTGCTACCGTACTGCCTTTAGTTTTCACACTTTCCTATAGGCTATTGAGTATAGTGAAAAGTGCGTTTTTGAGAATTTTCATGTTTTTTGCTTAAGTCATGTCTAAGCTGAAGGGACTTCTTTGCAATCTTTTGCATTCAACCTACACTACATAAATTCTACATACTAATTTTAAACTGTGGACATGTGAGAAGTGACTTGGTTGTACATAAAATTGCCCCCCCCCCCCCCAATATCAAGGTATTTCCTAATTGTGGGTCATCAGCTTTCCTTGGATAACCTTGTAAATTTAAGAATGTGTGCAAGCCGGGGAATAATTTGACCCTCTATGACATGTCAGCTTTCTGTACAATTTTTACTACTGTGAGCAATGCAGAGTCAATATAACTACAGTAGTGATCACTGATTTCCCGTCTGACTCATGTATAATCAACACATTCGAAGTGCAGTCACTATTTGTGGTGATGATGCATGAACCAAAAAGATTCTAAGTTGATTTTCAGGCATTGAGTTGATTTTTTGCAGGGCTACTGATTAGAATTTAAAAAAAATCTTTTGATGTATTAACTAAGCAAATCTAATGAGGCTTGTGGGATAGGAGAATTATGGAATTCGGTAAAGTTGTTTTTGACAACAGTACTTTAGCCGTTAGTAGATACTGTATGTAAGTTAGTGAGTTACACTGGAGAATGGAGCTAGCTTAGTCTTTTGGATGGTTTACACTACACTTAGCCTTACAACTGAAGCCAAATGATCCTTTGGGAAATATTCTTCCCTTAGTTACCTCTGTGTTTCCCCATTGACTTTGTTGGGTTGCATAGGTTTATGAGGGGTTGTTTTTCTTTTTCTAAATGCTTAGACATAGCACCTAGAGGTCCCATAATGGTGGGCACTGAACAAACACTTAACAAGAGACCACAAACATTTACACTCTAAACAGAGAATAGGAGAGAAAACTGCAGGACAGTGGCTGAGCCAGAAATAGAAACTTAGGTCTTCTGCATCCCAGTACAATGGTCCACACTACCTCTGAGGTGTAACTAAGGCATTAACTGGGCCCTAAGCATACAAGTTCAACTAAAGTCTTGATGTGACAGCCTCAGGTGAAGTTAGATAGGAATAAAGACACCCCATATAGTGATTGTGGAGCATACCAAAGCCATGGATCTAAAGTAATCCTCATGAAATGCTCATGGGAGAAGGGCAGGGGTGAAAGTAAGATGAAAGACTTACTGGTACAGAGACCTGACTCTGGGCCCCCGGAAGGGGCAGGGCCTCGGGGGTCAGCCTCCCCCAGCCAGCCCTTCCGAGCCGCCTAATGCTCCAGCGGCGACTTAAAGGGCCCGGGTCTCTGGCCACTGCCGCAGTAGCGGAGGCTGGGAGCCCCGGGCCCTTTTAAACCGCCAGGCCCCGGGACAGCTGCCCCTTCCTCCCTCTCTCCTACCCATCCCATCTGCAGCCTTGGGGGGAGGGGTGCAAAAGGGGCAGCGACGATAACGTCATGTGTGTACGGGCCGGTGCCAACGGCCATTTCTTACCAGTATGCCATACCAGCATGTATCAGCCCACTTTCACCTCTGGATGAGAGAACCAACAAGGTTCAGAGAAAGTAGTTATTAATTAGACTGCTTGGTATTGGTTGGTAGTATGTATTACTGTTACAGGAATCTCTCACATGAATGGATAATGGCTCCTGCCATGTGACAAGCATATCTGCCTTGGGAGCCCTGAACCAGGTCATGTCACTAGCCAAGAAATAAAGTTGCAGTTTCTTGCCAGCACTCCAATATGTCAGACCTTCATACAATTAACACAACTATTTCCCTCTCAATAAGATCAAAAGACTGCTGCAACAAGTAGAGGCATGTTTGGGTGGGAGTGCAGGTATAGGGAGAAAGAAATAGATGTGATGAAAGTCATCTAAATAGAGTCTTAGGGCCTTTCCCAACACAAGGCCGCCCCCCCCCCCAAAACACAAACAAAAACACCCAGAAGATGGCAAGGAGAGGTACAACCAAATGAAGCAAAAAAAGAAGCAGATTTCAGGACTAAATGCCCCACATTAGCATGGAGTCACTTGGAGAAAAGGGCCAAAGTAATGACCTTTGATCACCTCGAGTCTCCGTCGATGAGCCTTTTTATCACCCATTCAGTATAGATGGTGATCTTCTACAACAAAAGCAGCCAGTCTGGGGAACTGATGGCTATTTGCAAGGTTATTTTTGTGGTGGGTCCCACCAGAGCAGGTAATGGGACAGGTTCTGTTCCTCCAGGAGAAATGCTTAGGGTCGCTTTTTCATGTGGCGTGGAGACTTCAGCTGAGTGCGTGGCCTGGGCTGGGGGGGCACTACCTGGTACTGAGTTTGAGACTGTGGAGGGGGTCTCTGCTGCTGACATGGCTGCTTCTGGGGAGCGTGAACTAGAGATTGAGAAAGCTCCCGATATTTCAATTCATCATCCACTTGTTGAATTTGCATCGGTGTCTCGTCATCTGCAATTACAAATCCGCCAAGTAATTAGTTTATGACTCAGCATGAGTCATGTCACCAGTATAAACAAACAGAAGATAATCCAGGCTGGTTACAGAAGGAGTCTGCAGGGCAGCCTGTGCCTGTCTTAGTTAAAGAAGCTGCTGAGATCTTTCCTAGGCCCTGTTCCTCTAATGGGGTCCAAGGTTTTCAATGCGCTGGGGGTCAGTGTTAGCAGAGGTATCACGCAGAAGCTAGTGCCTTTTAGTTATCTGGATATTTTGGAAATATAAACAGAATGGCAATAAGAAAAAAAATTAGTCAAAAAGGAATGTGGCATTATGGTGAATAGCTACTATCTAGGGAAGGAGGCTTGGACACTGGCAAGCAGTCAAATGCTTGCATAGTTTAAGTGGTATGGTGTGGGGCACCCTGTTTATTTCAATGAAATAATAAAACCTGAATTTGCCCTCTACTCCCAGATTACCCCTATGGCCCAGCTGTTGGCTGGTAGGGGTCATGGTGCTCATAGAGTATTTCTGTCAGTTCCATCCCCTCCTATCTCAGTGTGCCTGCTCTGCTGGATAGCTACAACAGCTTACAAGCAAGCAGGAAATATGCCAAGGAGACTGAACTCCTCTCATCTTTGGAGGTGATTCCTTGAAGACAGGGTTGAGACACATCAGCAGGGGGCAGCATAAAAAGAAGTTTGCCCTGCTGCTGTCCGTGCTGTAATTGTTCTGTAGGTAAATAGAGGAGTCCGTTCACAAGGGCAATCAATCTTGTACTTTTTACCCATACTAAATGTACTTCACATAGATGAAGTAGACTAATGGTCTTTGGCCACTTTATTACCATTTCTGAAAGGCCAGTGACCATGTATGATTTGATTTAGGGAGTGAGTGACCCACTGGCTCAGATACTGAACTGATCCTAAACTCCTATTGAACCATTCCAAAGGACTAGTTATCTTGATGGTAACTAACACAGAGTTAAATGCACCTTAACACTCAGTGAGGACAGAGACAAGTCAGTTTTAAAATTATGTCATGGATCATGGGTAAATCTTTGGTTCCAGTAAGGTTACCCATGATCACTGGTAAGACGTTAAACACAACAGTCCCTGTCTACACTAACTGCCAGGGCACAAAGTTAATGAAACATGGTAACTAAAACAAATTGTTTGCCAAAAGCTGGTAGTGGGTGACAGGGGATGAATCACTTGATGATTGCCTATTCTGTTAGTTTCCCATCAAGCACCTGGCATTGACCACTGTTGGAAGACAGGATACTGGGCTAGATGGACCATTGGTCTGACCCAGTATGGCCGTTCTTATGTTCATGACTCCTCAAGATCATGTTCTAACATGTCTTAGTTTTCTAGTGAAGACAGACCTAACAGGTCTGGAGTTTGGGTTTGGTTCAGATGAGCAACCAAAAGTTCAGTTGCTGAACTGTCCAAACCTCTGAGGTCTGCAGGGTCAGACTGGATATATTCCAAGGAAAGGCTATTGGGAGATTTATGGTTCTCCCTATTGCTGGTTAAGCCAGTCACACCATGAAAACATCTCATGAGCATGTAGGACTTAGTTAAACCCCGTTCACCCTAATCATATGATTTACCTGTAATGATGATTTCATTGTTAATTATTTATAGCTAATACCTCTGTATTCTTGAATTTGATTTCTCTCATTATATACCTTTTCTTCTTTTTCTGTGACCAACAAAACTAAAACTCAATCTAAATTTTCAAAAATTACTAGTGATTTTTGCATACCTCTATGTCCAGGTGCCCAAGTTGAGACACGTTAATGGGGCCTGATTCTTAAAGGATGAATAAATAATAACAAAACTTCTCTTATGCTCTGTACTTTCTGAAAATCTGGTCTCTCTGAAGTCTCAGGCTGCATATCCAAAAAAAATGAAGGCACCCCAAATCACTCTCTAGGCATGCCTACATTTCAAATGCAATTAGTGATGTTGGTTGTCTTTACATATATATAAGTTAATGAGAAAGTGTGTTGGTGAGATTCTCAAGCTTACATGTAGATCAAGGATGTTCAAATAATCATGGATGCTTCTCTGAGACAAGCTTTTGGACGGTCTGTTCTCCCCTCACTGGTAAATAATAGTTCTTGAAAATAGCACTGTCTTGTTAAAAACAACCATCAGTAACCAAAATTAAAACTGGCAATTTAAGTGTAGAATTGCAGTGTGACAAAACTCAGTTCTTTTCTCTCTCACTATTTCTGAGCAGTTTGTGGAAAGAACTAGGAGATTTTAAGTGGTCAGACAGCAACATGAAAATTTCAAGGGCTTACCCTGTGCATATCTTTCTGCTCTCTTCTTCCTGATACAGTAAATCAGCAGAGCCAAAAAGATGATAAAGACAATTGAACCTCCTGCAATGCTCCCGATGAGAACAATGTCCTGTGGCCCTAGCTCGGAAAGAAGAAGGAGATGTCACAGGGAGAGAAGAAAACTCCAATGCAAAGTCTGGAATTTGGTCCCAGTGATCTGGAGGATGTACACATGTGAAGCCTTTCACATGGATAATGATGATAATATGAAAACCTTGTAGTTATATAGCATTTTTTTGTCCCAGCATCTCAAAGCATTTTCACAAACAAATTAAGACTCATAACACCCCTCTGAGATAATGTTAAGTATTGTTATCCCCATTTTATAGAGGGATAATTGAGGCACAACAAGGTTAAACCACTAGCTTATGATCACAGAAAGAATTCTGCATCCTGCCAAGTTTTCATGGAACACAGAGTTCTGAAATGTGTGTGGGATGTGCTTTGTTTGATGAGAGTTCTAGGGAAAGTTTGAGGCAGAATTCACAGGAGTACCAAGGAGTTTTACTTAAGCAACAGTAGGTGTCATCTTGCTGCTAGTGATGGTCAAACCTCAAATGTCTTGTTCTAGATTGGCACACAAAGATCTGAATGGCCTTCTGGCCCTTTTAGGGACTTTCAAAATGCTTTGAATGGGCAAAAGTAGGGCTCAGAGTCTGACAAAAAACAGACTTTTTCAGGAGTGCTTCCTACTGGGCCAGAAATACTGTGAGAACAGCTGGTCTCATGGTATTTCAGAGCTTGCTCTTCTAGCCTTGGTTGGAACTCAAAACAAGAGCTACACAATAATTAACAATAGTGAAGAAACGGAAAAACTATCCAGACTTTATGTAACCTGAAAACAAATGTTTGGTTTGATCTGAGGGTGAAGGTTGATTGGGTTGTTCCTTATTTTATCCAAATAGGCTTGCTTATATCTCTACTTCTCCCATCCAGCACCACACCTCTTTGGGAGTGCACCTGTGCTTCAGGAATGTCTGTCTATTTGATTGCATACATTCAAGAGCAGGCCCTTTCAGAAGGGATGCTGAGGGGGGCTAAATTCAACACAAGTGTAAAGTTGCTCATTGGGGGTAAGTTGGTCAAAAAGTACAGTAATGTGCACTGGGTGTGCAAATGAATGCAATTTACATACTGAGGATCAAAACCTGACTCAGTCCTTCCTTGGGCAGAACTCCCATTGAAGTCGATTACAGTTGTATCTACATAAGGACTTCAGAACTTGTGCCCAGTGGACAAAAGAAAAGTGGGTATCAGGAAAGGCAACCAAAAGGAGTGTGTAAGACACAGTCCTCTTCTACCCCTTCAATATGTCACTTAGACTTGCTTTGCACACTCACTGAATACGAAACTAGTGCACATTACAAACCTTTATACCTTAAAGCTTGTGTGGGTTTGAGATTTTTGCACCTATACTGATGCACAAATCCCTAATGTAGAGTAGATCCTTGTCATAACTATAAAGGGAAGGGTAACAGCCCTCTTGTGTACAGTACTATAAAATCCCTCCTGGCCAGAGACTCCAAAATCCTTTTACCTGTAAAGGGTTAAGGAGCTCAGGTAACCTGGCTGACACCTGACCCAAGGGACCAATAAGGGGACAAGATACTTTCAAATCTTGGTGGAGGAAGGCTTTTGTTTGTGCTCTTTGTTTTGAGGGTTGTTCGCTCTTGGGACTGAGAGGGACCAGACATCAATCCAGGTTCTCCAAATCTTTCTGAACAAGTCTCTCATATTTCCAACTTGTAAGTAAACAACCAGGCAAGGCGTGTTAGTTTTTATCTTTGTTTTCTCAACTTGTAAATGTACCTTTTTGCTAGAGTGTTTATCTCTGTTTGCTGTAACTTTGAACCTAAGGCTAGAGGGGATTCCTCTGGACTCTTTAAGTTTGATTACCCTGTAAAGTTAGTTTCCATCTTGATTTTACAGAGATGATTTTTACCTTTTTCTTTAATTAAAAGCCTTCTTTTTAAGAACCTGATTGATTTTTCCTTGTTTTTAGATCCAAGGGGGTTGGATCTTGATCCACCAGGAGTTGGTGGAAGAAAGGAGGGGGATGGTTAATTTCTCCTTGTTTTAAGATCCAAGGGGTTTGGATCTGTATTCACCAGGGAATTGGTGAAGTCTCTCTCTCAGCTACCCAGGGAAGGGAATTAGCACTTTGGGAGTGGTGGCAGAGGACCAGATCTAAGCTGGTAGTTACGCTTAGAAGTTTTCATGCAGGCCCCCACATTTGTACCCTAAAGTTCAGAGTGGGGAAGCAGCCTTGACACTCCTACATAGAGCTGGTCTGATTTTTTTACTCCTCACTGAAAATTATGACTTTTCAAAAAATCATAAATGGAAATATTTTGGCTGACAACTGAAATAGTTGAGTTCAGAAATGGCACCTTGGAGCCCTATGGGCATGGTAGATCAAGTGCTTTATGCTTCAATTCTCTTTTGTAGGCTGGGCTCCCAGGTTAAAGTATATCCTCAGAGATGCACCACAGTCTCCCTCCACCCCCAGGTTAGGGAAGGGGATCAGGCTGGAGAAGTCCCCGTTGAACAGCTCTACAGTTGGTCTATTGCTTGGGAAGAGGATTCCTCCTTACTGGTCCTCGCCTCTTTGCCCATATATTCAAGACAGATCCTTGGCACAGAATTTGCAGAAATGGAGGTTCAAGGTCTGCACACATTTTTACATGGTTACACACATTTATGTTTGCATACAATTCTCCCAAATGTGTGTGCATATGGGGCACTGGATCATATAACAAATGGATATTGGAAAGCCCCATTTAAACTTGCAAATTCAAAGTTTTGCTCACAAAATGGGGGTGATTGGGTATGCAAATGTGTGCACATGTGCGTGCAAAAAGGTATACATACTTTGAGTTTTGTGTCTTGAAATCTGACTTTAATTATCACAGGGCTTCTCCTTCCCCTCTAGTAAAAGAGGTGGCATGCTGCACGGCTTAATTTCTTAGTGTCTGTGAAGTGCTTTATGATATTCCAAAAAAAAATACCCTATGTCATCATCATTAATATTATTTGCGTTGCAAAATGGCCCCTGTAAGTAGCCCAATTAAAACAAGAGATTCAAGTAATAATAATACTGAGCTCTTACATGTTACTTTTCGTCCATAGATCTCAGTAGATCAGTATCATCCCCATTTTACTACAGGGGAAAACTGAGTCACGGGACAGTGAAGTGACTTGCCCAAGGTCCCCTAGCAGGCCAGTGGCAGAGCACCGAATAGATCACAAGTCTACAGAGTCTTAGGCCAGTGCTCTGTCAACTAGGCCAGTGGTTTCTAAACTATTTTTCTGGTAACCCAGTTGAAGAAAAATTTTGATGTCCGTAACCCAATGGAGCTGGGGATGAGGGGTTTGGGGTGTAGGAGGGGCTCAGGGCGGTAGTGTGGCAGTGAGGGCTGCAGGGTGGGGCCAGGAATGAGGGGTTCAGGGTGTGGGAGGGGGCTCTGGGCAGGGGGTTGGGGTGCAGGAGCAGGTCAAGACTCTGGGATGGGGCCAGTGATGAAGGATTTGGGGTGCAGGAAGGGGCTCCTGGTTTGGGAGGGCTCAGGGCTGGGGATTGGGGTGCAGAAGCAGGTCAGGACTCTGGCCTGGCAGTGCAGGCTCTGGAGTGGGACTGGGAATGAGAGGTTTGGGGTGCACAAAGAGAGTGCTGATTTGGGGGAGGGGGGTTCACGGCTGGGGATTGGGTTTACCTTGGGCGGCTCCCGGTCAGCAGCACAGCGGGGGTGTTAAGGCAGGCCTCCTGCCTGTCCTAACACCACGCTGTGCCCCGGAAGTGGCCAGCATCATGTCCAGCTCCTAGGTGGAGCATGCAGGTGGCTCTGCATGGCTCTGACCCGCAGGCACTGCCCCCCCAACTCCCACTGGCTGGGAATCCATCAATGGAAGTGCAGAGCCAGTGCTCGGGGTATCAATTTACACCCACTGAGGATTGGCCCTGAATGACGAAAGAATGAATTATTCATGCAATAAGCTCCAACTATTTAATATTCATTTGTGTATGTGACAGTAAAACAGCAACTTTACACTGCCTTATGGTGACTCCATCTTTGGACCACCCATCCCATGCTTGTGCATCAATTTAACAGGATTATTCCTGGCTACCTTTGAGAACTGTTCCTTGAGTCTTATATCTGTACTTACACTCCTCTCGTGTTTCAGGATGCCACCACACTGTCTGACGTGGTGGTACAGCTAGGAGTAAAAAATTGGATTTGCCCCAACTCATGGTGGATGGGCAATGACCTGTCCCTGGGGAAAGTCTGGAGGGTTGGAGACAGAACTTCCCTACTCCTGCATAAGGGGGTGGGGCAGGTCTTTGTGTATGTCACTGGAGGATGGGGCTGAGGCAGTGCCCCCACCTTCAGATGCCTCCACCTCCAAATCACTGAGCAGAGGCAGGGGCTGGTCAGTGCAGAGGGATCCACTGCAGTGCAGGTGCATCTCCTGCCAGTTGGCCCTGGCTCTGTGCCAAAGGGCATGCCATCTTGGGCAGCTGGAAGTACGTGGCCTCCCTCTGCAGGTGGCTGCACTCAGGAAAGTGCTGAGGCAGTATCAGCAGCAGGTCCTGCATATAGTCCAGGATGTAGCAGAAGAGGAAACCAGTGCAGTTGTGGAAGAAGTAGCCTTGGCTATCCTGGGAGAACATGCACCACAGCAGTGTCTTCCACCGACACCACAATTCTATGCCACGTCTCTCACATGCCTCCCCACTTTCAGCCCCTCCTCCCCAGGAAGGTGGATGAGCCTAGACCTGCTGTGTTAGCAACACTCTACCCCGGTTCAGTAACTGCCCACCACTGTGCGCTGGGGCCATCCTAGAGTGAGCCCACTTTGACCAGGGAGAAGCCATTTCCTGCCCTTTTTCCCATAAGTGCCTGGGAGCAGCATCCTCTTTGCCTGCAGGTGGTGGGATGAGCCACTTCTTTCCCACTTTCGCTAGCCTCTACTCCGCCCTGGCAGAGCCTTTCACTTCTTCTGTCACTCCACATGCTGGTTAAGCTGCCACCTCTCAGGCTAGGTCTATGCTACCCACCTGAATCGGCGGGTAGAAATCGACCTCTCGGGGATCGATTTATCGCGTCCCGTTGGGACGCGACAATCGATCCCCGAATCGGCGCTCTTACTCCACCAGCGGAGGTGGTAGTAAGCGCCGCCGACAGAAAGCCGCAGAAGTCGATTTTGCCGCCATCCTCACAACGGGGTAAGTCGGCTGCGATACGTCAAATTCAGCTACGCTATTCACGTAGCTGAATTTGCGTATCTTAAATCGACTCCCCCCTGTAGTGTAGATGTACCCTCAGGCTCAGCTCGGGCTGGGCCTGGTGCTAATGGGTGGACCATAGCCCTGTCACTGGTCTGAAGGGAGCAGACAATCACCCTTTCACTGCAATGAGCTCCACCTTCTAGGAACCTTTCCTCACCCCCTTTGAAAGCTGACTGGTTTTATTTATTTGCAGGCTTTCAGTGGCACTTCATTCTGCAGCATCTGGCGTAAAGGGGGGCATGACCCTGACAAGTTTTGTGACCGGTGATCTAGATCAGTGCTTCTCAAAGTCAGGCTGCCGCTTGCGCGGGGAAAGCCCCTGGCCTGTTTGTTTACCGGCCACGTCCGCAGGTTCGGCCAATCGCAGTTCCCACTGGCTGCGGTTTACCGCTCCAGGCCAATGGGGGCTGCGGGAAGCAGCGTGGGTACTGGCCGCTCTTCCCTGACAAGTGGCGGACCAGCTTGGAGAAGCACTAATCTAGATTATAAACTAATTAGGGTATGGGCAATAGGCCAAACTCTCTACGTGGATAACTTCACTGAAGCCCAAGGAATTAAATTCCTTAGAGAAGTTGACTCCATATCTTCACCTGTATACCATAGAGCATGTAGTGCAGAGTCACTGATTAACACATTTTAAACAGTGATGATTTAACCCTTGGAATCCCTAATTTAGAATAGATGATTCTTTTGTAATAGCTGTAAATGCCCAGTTCTGCAGCTATGACTCTGGCAAAACTACAGGGGTAAAGCTTGTAGCGCTGTTCCCATTGTAATAAGTATGTAGGTTTCTATCACCTGATTAATAGTAATATAAGTAAAATTAACAAACTGCTTGGTGTCTGAAGCTGCCAGATGCCCAGATTAACACGTCAAAGGGAACACGTTAATTGCATAGATGGAGATTCCTAGACTATAAAGCCAGCAGGGACCATTGTGATCATCTAGTCTGACTTCCTGAATTACACAGGCCACAGGACTTTACCACAGGTGGGAAGCTATCAAAGCTGTTTAAATACTGTTAAAAACTAAATTTCATTACTTATTTTTCTATTGCCACTTTAGCTTATTTAATGTGAAAGGATTTTGGAGACCTGATTAATTTTTAATTTGTTGACTTCTTGCATTTTACCCAAGTTGGACAATTAAAGAAAAAAGACTGGTCAGTTTCAGGTGTTTCACCGATTGCACACTAGCCTAATGCTGCTGGACTTGCCTCTCCAAAACTACAGGACACAGTTTCAGTTCAAACAAAAACAAAATTTCCACTGACTTTTTCCCCTTAAAGTTTCATGAAAACATTTTTATGAAGAGCAAATTTTGTAAAACTTCTCCTTTAAGAAAATCTACATCCAAGGCCCAACCTACTTGATTGCTCATTTAAGCCAATTAACTCCTAAAACACAGCTAATTTCCCAAAAGCTCACTGCAAAGGAAGCCTATACTTTATATGCACATGTTAAATAACAATCAGGATATCCATTTTTGTTTTCTATCAAAAGAATCCATCTGCCAATATGGCACCACTGACTGTGTAGATACAAGGGTGGAAAAGTTGAAGACTTCCTTGCTTCTAATTCTCCTGGCACTTGGGGCTTGTCTACACTTTGAAACACTACAGCGGCACAGCTGCAGCACTGTGGGCACTACCTATACTGACAGGAAGGTAGCTTGGCATGGTAGCTAAGTCAACAGAAGGATTCTTCCGTCAACCTAGTGCTGTCTACAGTGGGGGTTAAAACCTCTGAGCGATGTAACTGGGGCAACCTAACTTTTAAAAAATGAGATTGACCTAAATATGTTGCTCGGGCCCATACAAAATTTTGTGCCTTGAGCACCGTAGTTAAGTCGACGTAACCTCCAGTGTAGACGCATCTAGGTTGATGGAAGAATTCTTTTGTCAACCTCGCTACGGCCTCTCAGAGAGGTGGATTAAGTCTAGTGATGGAAAAAAACCTTCTGTCACTGTAGGAAACATCTACACCATTGCACTACAGTGGCACAGCTGCAGCGCTATAGCTATGCCACTGTAGCACCTGTAGTGTAGACACAGCCTTACACTGGTGTAAATCAAGAGAAATTCCATTGAAGTCAACGAAGTCACGTAGGTGTACAGTGTAAATCTGGATTAAGAGAGAGGAGAATGAGGCCCATTCTTGGGAAATGTAGGGTGTTAACCGACATCCTGACCAATTTTCAACTTGGGTAATTTTATTCTATCCAACTAAAATGAACCCTGAAGTTGTAATGGTCTGTGTAGTGCAATGGATACTGTTGGTGCTGTAGAAATAATAAAAGAACAACAGCTGAAAAAAAGGGTTTTGTTTTTTGCTTCCTGCTGTGTAACACTGCATAAAACCTACTACATGTCAATTCCCTCGGTTATTTTATTGGGCTGACACTGGTTTTAGAATCAGCACCCAGGAGACAGCTGTACGTTTGTAAGTCTTTGTGGGCTGTGATTAGGAGACCTTGTCACAATATAGACTTTGTACCTGAACATTTGATTTCCTGATCATCAGTTCTCTTGCTAACGTCATTTTTAACTTCACATTGGAACTTTGCAGTAAGGATTCTGGCCTTGGGTGGATATTCAATCTTCCATGTGCCATTTGTATATATTGGCCCATTTACAGAAAGCGTTCTGTTATTTTGAAGCAAATACAAAGCAGGTTTGTTCTTCTGTTTCACCTCACATATCACCTTTATTAATTTTTGTGAACATATCCATTTGATTTCTGGTTTAGAGACAATTTCTGAAAGGGAACAGAAAAGGCAGTCAGTGAAGATTTCTAATTTTTAAAAGTTAATTATTAGAACTGGCAAGATCCACAGAATGATACAAAGGAACCTGGCGGGATTTTAGAGGCATGGACAGAACATAACAAAATGTGAAAGGCTCTAGGGCAAATTAGTCTGGAACACAGATATTCAGAGAGAGAGAGAGAGAGAGAGAGAGAGAAGCAATGCCTGAAAAAATAAAGGGGAGAGCGAACAGCAAATTAGACCCGAGGTGGGGATGTGATGTGGCAACAACAAAGAAAAGGCCAGCACAACACTGGCCTGCATGCTTTTTTTTGTTTGTTTGTTAAAACTTGTTTATTTAAAACCTTTATGACTCATTATCACTTTCCTCTCTGTTCCCTCCCTTCAGACCTGTAGAGTGTTCCTTCTTGAGATAACATTTAATTGTTTATTTACAGAGACAGAATTCCTGTCCAGGACCGGCTCTAGGCACCAGCAAACCAAACACGTGCTTGGGATGGCACATTTTCAGGGGTGGCATTCCAGCCACCTTTTTTTTTTTTTTTGCGCGCTTTGGGCAGCAAAAGCTTAGAGCCAGCCCTGGCAGCAGCAGCGCCTCGTGTGCGGGGGGTGCCCTGGGGTCACTGCGGTTCACACCGTGGGGGTTCAGCGCCCGCACCTTGTGGCTGGGCTGGGCAGGCTCCAAGCAGGGGACACTCAGGCTGGGGGCTGCCCCGCGGGGCACTCGGAGCCGCCTGCAGGTGCTGCAGGGCAGCCCCAGCGCCACAGCTGGGGCTGGGCAAAGCAGCTTAAGCCGCCCAGGGACTGCGGCAGGGTGGCCAGAAGCAGCAGCAGGGCCATAGAGGGCAGGGCACTGCCGTGCGGGGCCTGTGTCCTGCTCTCCGGGGCTGCCCTACCCTGGCTCTTCAGCCCTCTGCCGTGCAGTCCCCCAGCTTGGCCCTGCCAGGTCCCAGCCGGTCCTGGAGGCGGGAGCCCCAGCTGGAGGGACCATGGGCGGAGGCATGGCCCGGGAGCCCCGCTGCTTACCCCAACCCTGCCAGCACTGGACCAGCTGGAGGTGAGGGGGGAGCGGGTAGAGTCAGTACTGGTGGGGGGGAGCGAAGAGAAGAGAGCCCAGGGCTGAGGTGGCAGGGCACAGGGGTGGGGGAGGGGAGCAAACATTTTTTTGCTTGGGGCAGCAAAAAGCCTAGAGCCGGCCCTGGCCCAGTCCCTTTGTCCTATTCAGTTTTGAAACACAAGGGGCCAGATCACTCTAGCTCAGGCTATGTCCACACTGTGCACCTTACAACGGCGTGGCTGTGCTGCTGCAGTCATGCTGTTGTAAGGAGAGCTGTGTAGCTGCTCTTTAGCACCGGGAGAGACAGCTCTCTTGGCAACAAAATAAAACCACCCCCAATTGCCGGGAGAGCAGCTGATGTGGCGCTGTCTACACTGGCACTTTTTGTTGTTAAAATGTTTGCCATTTGGGGGCTGGGGATGTCAGACCCCTGAGCCACAAAAGTTTTAGTGCCAGCAAAAGTGCCAGTGTAGACATAGCCTCAGTAGACTGCGTCTCAGGATGTCTCCTGGGGCTCTCTGTAGCCCGTGATATTACAACACTGAGTGGTTTAATTATTAACCAATCAAGATGTTTTTACTGTGTTATTAACCAATTAAGTTACCAACTTGCACTACCTTATTTGCTGTGAGAATAATAGATAGATATACATACACACATAATATTTCCTATCTATCATACTGTTTGGATGTTTCATTTACTATAGTAATATTCATAATGAATTCACACTACTGTGGCTCTTTTGGGTAATGTTTATCATTAATTTGGCTCCTGAACCACTGAGGTCTGAATATCACTGTTCTAGTTCGTGGAGAACCCACACAGGCATAGCTGAAGGGAGGAGCAAACTACCAGCTTCCACCTGCAAAATTTTTGCTGCATCATCCCATCTGGTAGACAAGTTACAGGATCCTGCAGACCTGGTAGACTGCAAACACTCCCAACAACTCTGCTCTCAGGGGTCCATGGATACAGGAACGCTATTCCATCCATACAGAGCCTGGAGTCAACTTGCAGGCTCCACTGACCACCTCCCTCTTTGTTTCAGGAGTAGAGTTGGCACTAGCTGGGGTGGCTGCTCATTAGGCATCAGGGAGAGGACCCAGATCTGTATCTCTACTACCTTGCTCAAAGATTTAACAGCTTCCACCTCGATCTGTGTGCGGAAAACTGAGCTCAAAGCAGGGAGAAGAGCCAAGGAGAGCAAAACATCAACTGCTGCTCTATCTCCACCCACAAATACCACACAGGCTCTCAGACACTAAGGTGGTTGCTTGGGACATAGGGAGACCGCACTATTTCCTCTCTTCCATACAGGAGGCCATCAGTCCAATTAAGCAAACACACATTGCAGTTACTATGGGAGAGAAGCTATGCTATGCAGGGAGGAGTTGACATAGAAGGCATGGGGAGGGGAGAATTACATGAAGGCTTTACATCAGAGCAGAGACAATAGTCTCCTTCTATGCATGACTGCATCTGCAACCCTGCATTCAGTTTTGGGCACTAGAAAGACTGGAAAAGCTATGGCAGTTTTAAAAAAAAAAAAAAATTACATCCCTGCCTGCCATAGCTATGATGGTATAAGTGTATAGCCCAGGTCTTAGTCACGTTGCTTAATGCACAGCTGGAACGTGTTCAGATATGACAGTGATGACGGTGTTGGGATCCACTAGGCATAGCTACCAGGTAACTCGGGAGAGTGGAAAGCCAAAGTGTCGATGAAACTCTTTTGCTCTGGGCCTATCTGAAACCCCCAGACTCCATCTTGTGAACTTTCATCTACTTCTGTGCTAACTGCTTACATGTTAAAGCAGAAATGTACTGGTCAGCGTTTCTGGTAGATGGCTGCAGTTTCACTCACACTAGCAGAAATAATAGAGATAAGGAGGAGGGAACAGAGAGAGAGAGAGAGTTAGTTTGCAGCTGCTTTCCCATATATCCCCAAGGTATTTAGTGCAAAGGGTCAAGGGATGTACCTTCTTCTCCCTTCAAAATGACAAATGTATCCGCAACAGATGTCTCTTGTATCCCCCCCCCCCCAAAATAATATATGTATCCTGTGTAATCTATTATCTATCGGTCAGCATAATGACGCAAAAGAATGAATGCTAAGTTGTTTGTCTCTCTGTATAAAAGAAGCTCAGTTGTGCTTGTAAGGTGTGTCTCTTCTGGCATAAGTCGAGGAGCACCCTCTCAGCTGACTGACAAATAAAGGACCTGGTACCCATCTTCTTGTCTCTCCGTGCCTCCTTGGTGTAATTAGGTAAGCTCCGGGGGGAAATGGGCCCTATTTGGCTAACAACGGCAGTATAAAAACAGATTAGACTAGAAATCATTTTAGCACTACAGAGGCAATGAAGCTATGAATAAGCTGGTTTCTGTTTCCTATGATGCACAGTGAATTGCTAATGGAGCTCCCTTTGTGGAATCTTTATTCCTGGCAATGGTACATGAGCCACAACTAGCCCACTGTGTCTCTGAGTCCAGGTTGAAGTTGCAGGCACATCAGTTGGAGAGCAAGAAGCAGCAACTTTTTACTTTTACACTGAGCAAATTCAGTCATTGCAAAAAGCCTGGAAGCCCTCAATGCTAGTTTACAGTCAGTCATTTTTCAGAGTACTGCACTTCAACTAGAACACTAACTACCGAGCAAACACTGCAATCCATCTAGTGAATACAGATTATGTATATGTGCAAAGTATGGTCCTGGTCCTGCTAACACTTAAGCAATTGTTGTGGGCTGGAAACACTATTCATAGATTTTAGGGCCAGAAGGGACCACAGTGATCATCTAGTCTGACCTCCTGTAGAACACAGGACACAGAATTTCATCGAGTAATTTCTGCATCAAACCCATAAGTTCTGTTTGAGCGAGCATGAATTTCAGAAAGATATCCTGTCTCGAAGCATTCTAGACACTATGGACAGATGGCTAGGGTCAGATTCCTAGATTCACACAATGATGCCAGAAGCTCAGCTTTAACTTTTAAAAATATTAACCTTAATATTTAAAATCAAATTTACATAAGTTTAAGAAAGAAGGTACTGTACATTTGGGGTCAGGCTTGGGTTATGGGGGATTGTAAGTATTGGTTACAAGGTTCATGAGGTACATAGATATCACATACCCAGCATAGACCCAGATTGGGGTGTGGGAGTTGTTAAGGCATCAGTGGATAAGTGGACTCGGGTAGGCCACCCATGGAATGTATTAAGAGTCCAAGTCAGTATCGGTCTAGAGAATAAATACATGGGTTCATCAGGGAAGGAAGTGGTCGGCGGTCTCGGTTACTCAACCTGGTACTGGCGGTGTCCTGTGATCTGTTATGTGTAGATGTCTCTGGAGCACCTGATTGTGTCAGACATTGTGAGCTGTCTCACGAGCCGGGCGTAGCATCAACCGACTCCACACGCTCTCAGTCCCAGCTCGTCTATCTGATCCTAATGGCCATCATAGCATCTCACATCACTAAGCAGGGTAGATAAAAATCAATGATTTAAAAAAAATCAAGTTTAAAAAAATCCATTTTTTTAATTTAAATTAGATTTTTTTTTTCTTCACAAAGCATTTTATCAAAAAAATCCATCTAGAGATTGTTTTAATTAAGGTATCTTTGGGCTATAATGCATCTCATCATGGAATAGGGATTATAAATTCTATAGTATGAGACAATATATTCATGTAATGTTTAAGAAGAGGTCTGTAAAGGAGTTCCAATTGTTTGTGGATTAGGGACCCAATCTTATGGGGTTCCAGGGGCTTCTGTATATATTATTTAGGTTAATCTTTCTATCTACCCTCTGGGAGTCCATATCTTCTAGACTGAGCACTATCAGAGATGCTTAGTTTTGCAAGTCTCAAACTGTAGGTGTGTGTCTCCAGAGATAACATGCTTGTTAACAGCAAAAATGTTTTAAATAATATATAGAGGTGAGAAATAACAGACCTCAACCTATTGTCCATCTGCAAATTTGTGTACACAGAGTCAATCCCTTACCTCTCTCTAAAAGTGAGAAGTTTCAAAAAGTTCACTGAATAGAAGATTGTTGAGTGGAATAGATCTGGACAAGGAGAAGAAGTCTGGAGATAAATGTGAGAAGTGAGGAACAGGCAGCAGAAACAAAAGTGAAACTGTTTGAGTAGCATATTCCAGAAGTCTTGAGGTCTTTCTGAGTGTAGCCTTCACTGATTTGAGATCTACCATACCATTCTCTCATAGAAGGCTGTAAAAGAGACCCAGTTTGGGAATAAGATGCCGATTATGTTTTAAAGAAAGTCACACCAGTGAACTTGTGGAAGTCACTTAAGCACTTGGATTCAGAGACTGTTAAAGTGATAATCTCACTTTTAACAGCAGTAGCTTCTTCTGCCAGTGTAGAAAGAATATTTTCTTCCTTTGGACTAATTCATTCCAAATTGAGAAATCATTTGGGACCTGAAAAAGCTGGAAAGCTTGTTTTTCTTTTCCAGATTATGAACAAACAGGAAAATGAAGGTGAAGACAACTGAATTAGCTGGAAAAGCCAATATTTGAAGTTTCTCATGTTGACTTGGCTGACAGTCAATTTTTTTTTAAATATTTCATATAACTATTTTAGTTAACACTGTTAACAAAAAACAAACTTGATTTTAAAAAAACTTGAATGTTTAAATTAAAAAAATTCATATAACTTGTTTTGTTAAAATATTATGTTTGCTGTTGAAAGAAAAAAACCCAGAATACACAACGCTATTTTAGTTAAATAAAACAAAATGTAAATGTGTCTGGTGATGTCATCCTGTATTAGGAGGAGAACAAGAAAATCCTCCAAATATTAATGATTAACTTGTTGAATTGGAGATATTTATGAAGTCATTGGGAGGTGAACTATCTGCTTCAGTTACCTTTAGTAAATGAAATAACGAAACAATCATTCATTTTCTGATATAGCTGTAAAACTAATCTGAAAAGTTTTCAAAATAAAACACTTAAAAAATGTACAGTGTGTACCTTCTAAAAATGAAACCTACATCTATCTTTGAGTTGTGAATAATCTGTATTAAGGTTATAACCAACAAGAATGCACTTGTGTAGAAATCCATGATTAAATTGAGTCTTCTTGTCTAGTGATTTAAATCAAATCCACCCTGTCACTAATGGATCTTGTCCTCCCAACACTTCTAAGAGCTACATCCCCATGTCACAGTTGGGAATCTGAGGCACAGGATAGATTAAGTCACTTAACCAAGGTCACACAGGAAGCCAGTGGCTGAGCTAGAAATTCTATGCCAATCTTATTAATTCCAGTCCAATGCCTTAACCAGTAAACTTTGAAAAATGTGACCCAAGTATAACGAATATACTGATGCCTACCCGAGTCAGCAGGCAGCCTGCCACAATAGCTCAGAGAGTGTTGATTTGCGTGGTCACCACTTCAGAGCTTTGCTTCGGCAGTGGCAGCAGGAGTCCACATACACAATATAATTCATGCTTTAACTGTTCTTCCTGCTTTGCTGTGCCTCTTATCATGGCCCCCAAAGTCCCATTAAACTTCACCACTAGGCCATTTGTCTGATGGTGGTAAGGGGTGGTAACCAAGTGGTTCACCCCATGAGCTTCCCAAAGACGTTTCATGGTCCCTGCCAGGAAGTTAGTTCCTGAATTTGTAAGGATGTCAGAGGGCCAGTCTTGTAGATGGTAATAACAGTCCTTTTGCAGGAAAAGGGAGGCTAGTTGAGACAAGATGGAGCTGTTGCAATACTTTTCCTTCTAAAATTTTCTTGGCTGAAGGGAAAGGAACCAGTCAAAGATGTCTGAATTGATACTGGTCACCTCCATCTAAATAGCAATTATCCCAATAAAGAAAAACTTAAGACATTAAAGATTTCTGCATTTTTTCCCTTCAGCTTATACATCAAGTTAGTAGAAAATCAGGAATGAATGTCATAGTAATTTTTTTAAATTCTGCTCACGTTTCTTTTCTTTAGACATTTATAAAAAAAAATTCAAGATTGAAATATTAAATGTCGTCGATCAGCTGTAATAATTGGTCAATAAACAAGAAAAAAATTCCAAACATTCCCCCCCGCCCTTTTTAAAAACTTCAAAATTTTGTCAATTTCTAAATACAAAAAAATTCAAACCAGTCCTGCTTATAAGGGATGGAACAAGTGAACAGTAAACTGGAGACCCAGTTAATTACAAGTAAATAGGGGGCCAGTTGCCGAATCATTTACTAATTGTCAGGCTTCAGATACAGCAGTTCAACATTAATGAAGGATGTAAACATGCAAACAAGCTGGTAGGCTCAAAAGCAAGGCATGAGAATAAAGTACTGTAGAAGAAAAATCTTCATGTTACAGAAATTTGTGCAAGATCTCAGACTTTTTCAGCAGCCTCTTGTTTTGGGAGACTGCTTAAGTATTCCAAATGTACAGAGCACAGTTCTACTCCACATCCCACTGGTTAAACAACCTAGAGGTATCAGTCCCTTGAATGGAAGCTTAAAAAAAAGTTTCACTGTCTGTTGTGAAATCAGGACTTGAACTGGGCAGCAGCACATGTACTAGCACTCTCCTGAGCTGTCGTTTTGGGTTCCAAAATGTGTGTCTTATGGAGAAGAACACAAGCTTAAGGAGCCTAGCGGAGTCCAGGGGTATATTTGAACCCCAGTTAGGGAGCTGAGCCCAGCAGAGCATGCAAACAGTTCAAACATCTCCACAATCCATTGTGAGTAGCATCTCATTTTGAGGTCTCAAAGGGGTTATTTTGTAGGAGGAGCGTGGAAGAGTCCTACCACCATTTTTTTTTCCAAGTTAGACCCTTGCCTCCCATCCCTCCCAAATGTATATATAAACACTAGGGTTTCTGGATATTTTGTGTAGCAAAACAAAGGCTCAGTGTGACCTGAGCTAACTTCTTCCATTGTTCATAGATACCATTCTGTTTGCCTGGCAGAGTTTGTGGCTGATGTCAGAGAGAGAAGAAATCAAGACAGCAGAGGGACTGAATAGAGGGAAAGAAGGGAACAGGGAGACTCACCTGGCAAGAGAGGAAAAGGAGGAATCCATTCAGGAACAGAGAAAGGGAATAGATGCAAAAGAATTAACTCTTCAGTGAAAAGGAGCCCATGCGGCAAAGTTAGAGACCACAAGGAAACAGGATGAAGACCCGTTCAGAAGAAGAAGAGAATGGGAACAAGGGGGTTCACCCAGCTATGGTGGGAGGGACATGGAACGTGACTCACCCTGAATGCTCAGAAGTAAGTTCTTCTCCACTTGCAGACGTCCCGTGGCACTGTACACGGCTACTTTGTAATTTCCACTGTCCTCTTCCACCAGACAATCTATTTTCAGGGTTCCATTGGTGAACATCTCATACTTTTTCCTATCCTTGTAATATTTCACGTTAGAACCTTTGCCTTTCGTGAGGTGTATTGAATTTTTGAGCCATATTATTTCGTGTTGCTTTTCCACTTTGAAGTCAGGAATGTTCAAGAAAACAGAACTGTTCTGAATACCATACACTTTAGGGTCTTTGTCTGCAGAACCTTCAAACGGGAAAAACAATACAGCCAGATCAGTCTCTGTCCAAAGCATCTATGGATGACAGTTAACAGTAAACACTGCAGCATTAAATAAACTTGGTCAAAGTTAAACTCCCACTTTTCCCAAACGATTCCCCATTAATAAGGGGGGCATTTATATAGCTGCTTTCATCTCAGGCCCTCAAAGCAACTCCCAAACATTAGTTAGTTAAGCCTCTCAACACCCCATTTTAATTCTGAACACAGAGACATTATGGGCCAAATTTTCAGGGTGTCTTGGTTTCGGAGGTGGTCCTTTTAAGATCCCTTGGGCCTGGTTTTCAAAGGCGCTGAGCAACTGCAGCTCCAAGTCAATAAGGACTGTGAGTGCACATTTCCTCCGCAAATCAGGCTGTGTTGTATGTGCCTCAAGATGGGCACCCGCAACTGAGGCAGCCAAAATTACTCAAAACACTTCTGACGATTCAAACCTGTGGCCAAAATTTTTAAGTGACCAGTGATTTTAAGTGCCTCAATTTAAACTTGAGACAGGTTAAAGTGCAGCTGCTCTGCGATTTCTGAAAAATCAGCCTCCTTTAATGTGTCTCGAGTTGAACGTTGAAAGTCCTTAGTCCATCTTCAAAATCTTGGTCTAAGTAACTTCCCTGAGGTCACAGTGAGGCCTGATCTACACTGGGGGGGGGGGGGGGAGGAGGGGAAAAAAATCGATCTAAGATACGCAACTTCAGCTACAAGAATAGCGTAGCTGAAGTCAATGTATCTTAGATCAACTTAGAATCACTTTCCCGCGCCACGAGGATGTGAAGTTCAATGGCCACCACTCCCCCCTTGATTCTGCTTCCGCCTCTCGCCATGGTGGAATTCTGGAGCTGATGGCAGAGCGATCAGGGATTGATTTATTGCAGCTACACTAGACCCGATAAATCGATCCCTGATAGACGTACCCTAAGTGAGTGACAGAGGTGGGAGTCAGACCCAGAGGTCCTGTCTCCCACATTGCTGTGACCTCAGGATACACTCCCTCCCTCCAAGAGCTCTATTTCAGGGGTACTATCACCTGATAAACACAGGCCCAAAGGCAGGTTTTTCCCTCTTTTCAGGTCATCTTTGACTTCAGTTCCCTTTGTGCAAAACGGATAATACCCAGTTCACAAGGGTGCTACTGCAAGTGGTTGTTCAGCACTTGAAGATGTTAGGTGTCACATAAGGGCTAAATATTGGTATTAAGAAAGGTAAAGGCTGTTTGGCCTTACTCATGTTGTTCTTATAAAGAAACATTCATCTTTCTATGGTATGTTCTGTCACAAGATCTCATGCCCATTTATCTCAAACTGAATCTAAATCTAAAAGTCACAGCCTCTGCATACTGAATAGTAATAGCAGATTGGGTTTTTAGAGCACAGATTTTGCCTGAAGGGGACTTCAAATGAGAAACTGACTCCAAACAAAAGTTTGTGTGGATTCATAGCCCGTACTGCATAAGCAAGTTGATAAATAATATTGAAACTATCAGACAGGTTAAATACATGCTTGTAAGTGTTGCTGGCACAAAGGGCCCGAGGGGGGTAACAGCGGGGTTCGTTGCCCGGTGTGCTTCGTGCCAATGAACACACCAGGGTGGAGAAGCAGACAAAGTTTATTCAAGAGCTCTGAATAGGCACTAGGAGACCAGCATGTCTCAAATCAAGCACCCTGATACAAGCAGTTTTTCCCTTTTTATCCTTTCCTTCCTGCCCCCTTCCTTCCCTACCTCCCCCGGGTAGGGGTTACATTAAACAACCTTGGCTGTGTAGCTTGTTTGCAATGTTCCCTTCTGCACGTTATTTTGTCCTTCAGCTAGAAGCATGTAGGTTCCCCTTATCACTACCGCTTTCCAGCTGCTGGTTTGTGAGGTTAGTAAAGTTTAACATGGAGGGGCTTTGGTTCACTTTGGCCTAGAGCAGGGGGAGGGGGGGGCTTCATCAACTCTCGTGGTCTTCCACCCCCCGAGTTACCTAGGGTGATGCCTAGTGATACCAACATAAGTTTCAAATAAAATAAATTAATTAACAGCAAAACTTTGAATAATCCCTGGTTCTGAATGAATCTTCCATTTACTAAATTAATTCCCCTCCAATCTACAGGATAAAGCTGTACTGGTAGCATGGTGAGCTACGCTGAATTTTATTTTTATAAAAACACAGTGCAAGTTCTTTTCCCCATAGAGAGAAACTAGGTTTATGAATCTTTTATTATAATATATCATCATTTATAATAAAAGTTATGTCTAGGATATGATAAAATACATCAGAGAAGAAAACTGAAAATTAATTGCTGCTTTGTGGAATAGTAATATTGAAGTCAAATAAAAAAATAGAAATTCATGCTTATGCAGCAAAATAATTTTTAGAGAAATCTGAGAGGGACAGCCCATTAGAGCCTAAGAGAGGATGAAGAGTTTCATGTAGGGTGACCAGATGTCCCGATTTTATAGGGACAGTCCTGATATTTGGGGCTTTGTCTTATATAGGCCCCTATTCCCCCTCAGCGCCCTCCTGATTTTTCACACTTTCTGGTGACCCTAGTTTCATGCAATGCATCCGCCAGCCCAAAGGGAAGCTATTATTGAGCTATCAAGTTTCTTAAAAAGCATTCAGCATTTCTAATGGAACATTCTGAAATCACTCACTTTTGGAAGTAACTATTTTAATAATATTCATTGTCCCAATAAGTGTTAACAGGAGCACCAACACCCTTTGTAAAACCTGCAGCATCTTTGACAAAGAAAAAGAATGTAATTCAAATACTTGTTACTCTTCAGAATTACTCCCAGATATTTAGCGTTATTATTACTCATTATTAGTTATATTTTGCATATGTAGATGAGGGAGCTCTGGACCAGACAATCCTGATAGGTCTTTAAAAGTTTGCTTGGTCTCCCAAATCAGTGGAGCAGAAGTCTGAGCATACCAAACAAACCGAACATTTGTTTATAGACAATGAAACAATATTTTTGATAGTGCCAGTTGAAATACTCTGCAAAGGATAGTGATCAGAATTTAGCTGCAGTCACAAAGAGGACGGGATGGGATGATTCATGTGCGGTGAACTAAAAGGAGCTGCACTTATAGTACTTTACCCATCTGAGAAAAGAAGCATTTTAAACAAATAGAACCATTCAAGGAAGTCAAGAGTCTGTTTTAAGTCCATAGCAAGAATATATTCCTTATTTATCTAGTCCTTGTACAGTACATAGAAAACATTAAATAGCCATCATAAATGATCTACTGTTGGATTTATTCCGGACATTCATGAATAGTTCTTGGGTACTGAATTCACTACTACTTGTTCTAATCTATAAACCACAATCGCAACTAAATGTTAGATCAAAGTTTTAAAAAACAATTGCTATAACTATAAATACTAATATGTATGCACCTAATGTAACTTACAACCTAGATGGACCCCATCCTACCAGATGATCGTTTGTGTTTATCACCCTTTCTTTTAATATTCCTGTGCAAAAAAAATACTTGCACTGTCAACAGTTCTGTTTTCCTTTACTAAAATGTTTGTTACTAGAAAAGAGAAATGGGTCTACATGATGCACAGTGAAGTCGCTCTTGAATAGGTTACGAAAAAAATGCAACAGCTTCATTGAGGGCAGTAGGAAAACTCCATGCTGGCATTTACCTATATTAATACAATGTCAGATAAAGGATTGTTAACGTGAAGCTAAAATCATTTACAAAGTATTATTATAAATATTATAATAGCAAGCTCAGGTCATGGGTTCCCCTGTACTGAAAGCTAAATAAAATAATAATAGCCAAGAGATCTTACAGCACTTTGCAAAAGAAGGTAGATATCATTATCTCCATTTTACCAATGGGAAAAGTGAGGCAATGTGCTTAACAAAGAGTTGAGCACTCTGCCCCCAACTGCAAAGCATTTGAGTACATGATTCAATCTAACCACGTGAATAGTTCTTTTGAAGTCGGTGGGACTACTCCCATGCTTAAAGTGAAGCATGTATTTAAGCAATCTGCCTGGACTGAGGACAGAGTGCTGACAGCTTTGCAGGATCAAGCCCTAAGAGTTTTAGGGTGAAATCCTGGCTCTATTTAAGTCAGTGGCCAAGGATCAGGGCCAGGAATTTACCCTAAAGAGCCCATTGCTATTTTCCCAAATATCTGCTCTTCTCTGCTTCATAGGGCTAGCTACAGATGAGAGGGCTGTATAACACTCTTTAAAGGATTTATTTATTTACACTGTACTTGCTGTGGCAATAGTGATAATTCTCCTAGAGACAAGTGGCCAAATTCATCTCTGATTTTAGTAGAGTTAAACCAGGGAAGAATATAGCCCATGATATTTAAGTAAGATCCAAGAATTTTATCAGGTCCTCCATCCTGCCCCAAGCTTTCCTATTTAGCTTTAAGTAGAAGATTTGTGGCAGAGACAAATTACATTTGTCACATGTAATTGTGCTTACACATTTCTATATTAAAAGCACTATAAAAGGAATAATTTAAAACAGTGGTAATAACTTGCTCAACTACAACTGAGTCAGAGGGCAGGCTTAAAATGTGCAGTGTGGACACCACCCCAAATTATCATAACTAGGTGAAACCCTGGGATAGTGCAGTTATAGGTCCCATCTTGAAAATTATAGCCCTTTTGGAACTGGGTCACTAAATCAATTATCATTGTGGCATAGATGGGCCTAATCAACACCCTGTTAAGATATTCATCACCCTTATCTGGGTACAAGAAGTGGGTGTTAACAATCTACCACCGTTTAAAATGCTTTCAGTACCCTTTTAAGCAAAGCCAGCCTGAAAGAGCAAACAGCCGGTGCAAACTCACCTTTTACACAGGAGAATAAAACCACCAGGCACTTGGCTAGAAAGATCTCCCTAAACTTCATTTTCAAAATCATAGCTGCAAACTGCCCCGCCGGGAAGAAAGCTCCTGGCCAGGGAGATGAAGTTCTACGATGATCAGCTGCCTTTCGCTGCAGCAGCTGTGGGCTGGGAAGGGGGCGGGGCGGGTCGCGGTCAGCCCTTCCATACTGCGCGGGGCTCCGGCGGCTGGAGGCCCGGACCCTTTTAAATCGCCGGGCACGGGGGGTAGCCGCCTTATTTGCCCCTGCCCGTGGGGAACAGGGGCTGGGTTTCTATGATTAGCAGATAATGCCTCAGCAGCAGGCGCCGTTGAGGAGCCTGTTAAACTTTTCCTTTATCTCTGATCCTTCATTGTCTAAGGCAGAGCTTTATCCAACTGGGCTGCCGTTCTCTGCCACTGACTGCCTTGATGAAGTTGTAATGAGGAAGGTTTCCATGCTGCTCGACCCAGGCTGTTTTCTACTAATTGTCACTCAGAGAAACCCATCCCTTATTGGGCCATCAGGGATGCATTGCGTTTACTGGTATCATCCAGGGTAGGGAGTAAAGTTAGCAACTGTGCACCAGGGGAAGAGAATTAAGTTTGACGGTACATAACTATCATGAAATCAGCTTTAGGGAGAGGTTACTTTCTGGACTCTATAAAGAATTCCAAGATCATTTAGCCTGACTGGGTCATGAGGATTCAGCTGAACTTTTGCTGGGAATGTATCAGGGCCCGGATCTGGGCCTAGATCAGGTGAGATAAAATGTAGGTGCTTTCTGCTGTATTGAGGTAGTAGACTTATTCCTCTTTAAATAACCTTGATCAATATTTATTCAAGAAACTTCCTGACTCTCTACTAGTTGCATTATATATCAATCTGAGCAGAATTGTATATTAAACAAAAAGAATGCGTGACATGGAAATGAACAGTCTGATATTGATTCACATGTGGTGTAGGCATCCAAAAAAAACTCACAGGGAGATCTCATCTGCTTCTATACTTCACTGCAAATCACTTTGAATGGTAGAGAGAAAGAAAACTTTAACAACTTCTTCTTTGAAACATTCTCATCAGGAACATTGGTAGTTTCTTTGTTTGTTTGTTTTTCCCTGCCTCCCAGTTCATCCCAATCTGTGCTTTTATATGTCACATTCTTTCAGTGCTTAAGTAATTTGGAAACTGGCTTCCAATTGAAAGTTAATGGGCTGCAGGCTCCTAAGTCACTTAGGTGCTTTTTATAAATGACTAAAATTTTCAAAAGTAACAGAATGACATTAATACTCTCTTCCCCCTGTAAAGTAAACTTGGCTGGGTTTGCATATGCATTTGTTTGTCTTTTATGTAGTATTTATTCTGAATACCATTCTGATCAACTGCTTGTTTCTGTTTATTTTCCTCAGGGTAAGGATTAAATCTTTCAGTAAATATGTGAAGAATAGAAACCAAATATCTGAAGAAGAAGAAACCAACAACCGTTAGTTTCAATTTCTATGAGCATAAAACAAAACAAGGTGCCTGTTATATCCACAGTTATGCTAGCTTTTCAAAACTGATCTCTATTGGGGGGAGGGAAAGAGAGAAAGCAAAGACTTTGAATATGATGAAAATTAAAAAGAGTTCAATGTTAGATCTTAGGAAAAGCATGTGCAGTATTGGACACCTAGAATGCACAGTGTCTTTTCTGCATTGACATATTGGCAAATTAGGATAGATTTTGACTACAGAAATATTAACTTTTCAGTACTAAACATTCTGAATTGCTTGCAAACAATTCAATATGCTGTTTGTTTTATTTTGCATTTTAGAATGATGCATTTTTAATTTCCTGTAAGGAGATTCTTTTAACATAATAAGAACCATTTCACACATTCTGGGATTGAGTGGTACAGCTGGGTGAATATTGCAAGAAAAGTATGTGGCTATGTTTAATTTTTTTAACAAATTTGCTTTGAATCTGTTTACTCCTTTTTGTGTGTGCTTACTTTTTGAGAATATACTTGTTAAAGAGTCTATGGGCAATGTTGAAAGGAAGGGGCAAATGTTAAGCAAACATTGGAAAAAAAAATTTCCCCCACAAACTGAATTTTGAATCCACAAAAGTATTCTGACTGGAAAACACCCTCAGCCAATCATTGAACAAAAACATAACATAGTGTTGGTATCAACTCGAAATGGATCAACATTTCTGAATATTAAATACTTGCTACAATCTGTCCATAATAATCCGCAGACCAAGAATTATTTCCAGAAATTATGTGGCTAACAAATGCATTGATATTTGTATTATGTCTGCTTTCAAAGATTCCAGAGAGACAAGATGGGTGAGTTAATATCACAAAGATTCCAATCACAGGAGAACCTTGTTGTATGGCACCTAGCTCAAATGCTTGCAAAAACAGTCTTTGCCCCCAAAATATCAATTGTAGAAAAATAAGCCTGTCTATGGCAATTTTTGGGCGAAAAGAAAGGGCAAAATTGGACTGTTCTTGGCTAAAATTATTCAGTCACATCAACTAATTCGTAAAAGGCTGATGTCTAGCCACTGGATCCTGAAAAGACTTAAGCATGTGGATGGCTACTCACATGAGCAGTCCACTTAAATCAGTTGTAGGTAAACTTTGTATATTGATACTGTCCAGGCAAATATAACAGCTCTTAACTAATTGCTCACCATAGCTTTGGCAAACAAGCCTGCCCTATGCATAAATATAAATTATTAATGGTAGTGGTTACTTACATCAGATCATAATTCTTCACCGTGTCAAATTCTTCCACTGCATATGTTGATGATGCGGTAACTTCACAATACCTTGCATACATAGTAACTGGAACTTTTCAACAACCCTAAGCTGTACCAAACTCATGGCACCACTACAGTATAAAGTGTAGCAAGGGTCCTTATTTTCTCTGATTTGCAACTTTTTTCATAAATCTGTTTAATGTTCTTGCTGCTCATGTTACATTGGATAATTATCTACTTCAGTCACTGTCTCTGAGCTCGGAAGGGGTCACTGTGTAGCCCCAATGTTACTTTTAGGAACTCAGAGTATGAAAACTTTTTGAATCATGCTTTAAGCTTTATACTTGAGAGACTACTTCAATGAAGGCCACAATGGGCTCTATGAGCAGGCTGTCCAGGGCATGATCTCTTCCCCTATTGTAATTGACAAAATGAGTAAACCTTCAGGAGTTTCTACCTCCAAGAGCTCAGCCATTCTAGAAGACAATCAGGGACATAATTTCCTGGGTTTAGTTAATCTCTTAATCAATATTTCCTGATTAGAATATTAAAAATTCATCTCAGGCCACCCAGTTCTCTCAGATCTCTGCACTGTTTCCCAGGTTGGGGTGAGCCTCATGCTTTTCTGTATTTATAAGCAGCTCTGACTCGCCTCTTCCATTATTACTTCAATCTTAATTTTCCTTGTTATGCAGATAATATGCAAATGTCTTCTGGCTTGTTCAAATCCATTCCTACTATTACTGATTATTAGCGTTCATTACAATCCTAGATGGAACATATTATTAAAAAAAGTTACATCAATAAAATGACTGTCTAATTTACAGTTCTTTGTTTTCTCCCAACCCAAAATACACATTCCCATATTTCAGTTTTTGCCTTTCTCCTCTAGTCTTTTTGGTCCAAATGTATCCTTGGAGCATATTGTTCTACATAATTCACTAAATTTAAATGTTACCATTTTAGAAATATCTTCTAGATTAGACAGAGTACATTATACTATACAAAGGATGTATCGGGCATTATAACACTTGTTCTCTAGGAGTGATTATTGCAATCCTCATTATTTCCATGATATTTCAGAAGGGTTAAAATATGTTGTAACATTGACAGGTTTCATTGACAGAGTAGCAGCCGTGTTAGTCTGTATCCACAAAAAGAAGAACAGGAGTACTTGTGGCACCTTAGAGACTAACAAATTTATAAATTCGTTAGTCTCTAAGGTGCCACAAGTACTCCTGTTCTTCTTTTTGTTGTAACATTGGTTTCCAAATAAAATCTGCCGCACAAATTTATCATCAACCTTTCCTGCTTTTTAAATCATCAGGCTAGTTTGCAGAGGGGAGTATTGGATAGATCTCAGCAGGATCTGCAATGGGGCTTTGGCTTTTTTTTTTTTTTTAATCCACAGCCTTGCTTTGGTCTGGCACAAAGTCATCCAACCTTAGTTAGCATTCAGGGAGGGAATGTGTCTCAGGAGGCAAAACACCTTTGAAGATCACAGGCTCATGGAGAAAGCACATTTACTGCTGATCTCCCTTAGGCAGGTGGTCTGTCTCAGAGCCTATGTGTAAGGAGCAATGCTAGGCCATGCCTCTGCCCCTGCCTGTTAGAGCACCCTTTCAGGGGAAATGCACCTGTTCATCCCCTGCACTTAACATACCGGTATCTTTGGTGACCCACTCAGGAGTCAGCCACAATTTGTGCATTAGCCATATAGTATAAAATTCACATTAGGTCAATGCTTTAAATGAAGTCCAGGCTGGTCAAGATTAGTGATAGGTAAACATCAATAAGTTTGAGGTCCAATTTGCAAATCCCTAGTACTGAGAATCCAGGAAGTTTCCTATGGCCTGTAAAACACCCATCTAATTAACTGGGAGGAAGGGTATTATGATGATGATGGATGCCTGTACAAAATCCTGTGATAGATATAGATTCAGACCCATTCCCCTCTGCGAACATCAAGGGATGGGGTGGGGGGCAGGGCTGGCCTTACCATGAGGCGAACTGAGGTGGCCGCCTCAGGTACCAGACTGTGGGGGGGCACCACTAGGACCCAGAGTGTAGAAATTTGTGATTACTGCTGGTGCATATGTATTCTCTCTGCTCTAGATGCACAGAGAGGGTGGAGTGCTGTGCTGGAGGAAGAAGGGCATAAGAGACATAACAGGCAGGCAGGAGAAAAGGTGAGAGGGAATAACAGAAAGCAGCAGGAGCTGCAGGGAGAGAGAGGAGGAGGAGCCTTTTATGTACCTCTCTAGCACCCCCAGGAGCCTGGACTGATTAACACCAGCTTCTCAAGGAGCTTCCTGTTTCCTGCTGCTTCCCTGAACCCACTTGAGGAGAACAGGCAGTCAGCTGAAGTAGTAGGAGCCAGTTAGGCCCTTAAGATGCTGATATCTTCTCTCACTCAGGCCCCGCTACTAGCAGGGCCGGCTCTAGGCACCAACAAAACAAGCTGGTGCTTGGGACGGCACATTTTTAGGGGTGGCATGGCCGGCGCCAGAATGCCGCCCCTAAAAATGTGCCCTGGCTGCCCTAGCTCACCTCCACTGCTGCTGCCACGGCACGCGAAACAGCTGATTCGCGCGCTGCTACTCGCCCTCCCTCCCAGGCTTGAGAGCCTGGGAGGGAGGGGGAGCAGCGGTGCGCGAATCAGTTGTTCCGCGGCCACTCGGAGTCTTCCCCCCCCACCCCCCCAGGTTTGAGAGCCTGGGAGGGAGGGAGGGGGAGACTCCGAGTGGCCGCGGAGCAGGCGCTGCTTCTCCCCCTCCCTCCCTCCTAGGCTTGAGAGCCTGGGGGGGAGGAGGCAGGGCTGGGAATTTGGGGAAGGGGCGGAGTTGAGGCGGGGCCGGGGGTGGGTTAATTAAAGAAGCGGGGGGAGGGAGGGGCGGCCAAAATTGTTTTTGCTTTGGGCGGCAAAAATCCTAGAGCCGGCCCTGGCTACTAGCCTGCTTATTTGTCCCCTTCAATTGAGTGTTGAGAGCCACTATAGCTGGCACAGAACAGCAGTCATGAGTGAAAGAAGAAAACGCCCCTCTGGGGCAGAATTCAGAAAAAGAAAGAAAGCAAAGGAAGCTTTTCTATCTAAGCAGGAAGGAGCTCTTCTGAGATACACAGACACAAATGTTTACGGTGAGCCTTCCGGCCCCAGGGAAGATGTGAATGGTTAGGAGATGCCTGATCTTCCAGTTAGAGTGCAGGTGACCTGGCAGCTACTGCAGCATCCATATCTCCATCTCAAATGGATGTAACCATGCACATTCCTGAAGAAAAGTGTAGATCAGAGAAGTGTGTGGTGGAGGCACAAGAAACAGCTGCTGCTGAGTTTAGTTCCTTAAGTCTAGATGATGCAGGACTGTGGACCCACTTGAGCAGTAACCTGAGGGACTTCCTTGTACTGCATGGGCCACAGCAAGTGAAAAAGTCCATATTCCCCAAAGGCAATGAAAATAGAATTTTTCCATCCAACACATTATTGGCGGGAAATCCCCAATGGTGACAAAGTGGAGAGGCCATGGCTTATGTACTCAAAAATCCAGAATGCTGCATACTGTTTTGGTTGCAAACTCTTCTAGTCTAATGTTCCATTGGGTTTTACAGGAACAAAGGACAGGAAAAATCTGGCTAGAAATCTGGCATGCCATAAGAAGGCAGCAAATCACCAGAGAGCATTCCATAGGTGGAAAGATCTTGAGATGAGACTAAGGTGAAAGGCCACCATAGATGATCAGCATCAAGAGAAGATTGCATCAGAGTCTCTTTACTGGTAAAATGTTCTGAAAAGGCTCATTGCCATTGTGAGAATGCTTGCTACCCAAAACCTAGCACTGCGTGGCACTTCAGATCAGCTGTATGTGCCAAACAATGGAAATTTCCTTAAAACTGTGGAGCTGATGGCTGAGTTTGATGCTGTATTTCAGGAGCATCTAACAAGAATCACCACCCAAGAAATGTACAAACACCACTACCTTGGAAAAACAATTCAAAATGAGATCACACAGTTACTGGCAACAAAAGTCAAACAGAAGATTGTGGCAGATCTGAAGTCAGAAAGATATTACTCTGTTATTCTGGACTGCACACCTGACATCAGCCATACGGAACAAATGACTTTAATGGTGTGTTTTGTAACAACAACAGAACCTACTGAAAATGTCCCTGCAATGGTGTCATAGGTTTCACCCGTACAGATATGGGGACCTGCATGTGAACCCCTAAACTGAATTACCAGTTTAGATCTGGTTTTGCTGCCACCACTCCCAAGTTCTAACTCCTTTCCCTGGGTAGCCTTGAGAGACTTCTTCACCAATTTCCTGGTGAAGACCGATCCAAACCCTTGGATCTCAACACAAGGAGAATTTAACCATCCTCCCACCTTTCCCCCACCAGTTCCTGGTGAGTCCAGATCCAATCCCCTTGGATCTTAAAACAAGGGAAAATCAATCAGGTTCTTAAAAAAAAAAAAAAAAAAAAAAAGGTGAAAGACAAACCTCTGGGAGAGATTAGCACACCAGCTACTCTCTCAGACAACAGATTCAAAACACAAAGGATGTTCCCCTGGGCAACAACACAAAATATACCCAATTTGATTATTCCCTAATGCCCAAGACAAGTTACAAAGAAATAAACATAAACCTATTTATTTCCTTCACTAATACTCACTATTTGATAAGAGGCTGAATTCTGGAGCTTTCCTACTCCGGTTGAAACTGAAACTAAACAAAGGAAACTTCCCTCCTTCCTTTTGAAACATCTTATCCCCCCATTGGTTCCTCTGGTCAGGTGTCAGCTAGGCTAGGTGAACTTCTTAACCCTTTACAGGTAAAAGAGGCATTAACCCTTAACTATCTGTTTATGACACATGGTGACTGTCAGAGAGCATTTTCTAGAATTTATTGATATTGATGATACTACAGTAGCTGGTATGACAAATGTGCTTATTAAAAAGCTGGAAGATATGGGAATTGTGGTAGTTGAAATGAGAGGTCAGGGCTATGATAATGGTGCCAACATGAGAGGAAAGAACAGAGGAGTGCAGACATATTCCGAGAATTAAACCCTTGAGTTTTTTTTGGCCCATGCAGTTCTCATTCATTGAACTTGGTGGTCAGTGATGCAGCATCAGCTTCTAGTGCGGCTGATGAGTTTTTTAATGTAATTCAAGGCATCTATGTATTTTTCTCTGCATCAACTCATCGATAGCAAATTTTGAAGCAACATCTGGGAACATCCTCTCTGACACTGAAACCACTGAGTGCCACATAATGGGAAAGTCGAATGGAGGTGATAAAGCCTATCAAACAACAAATTGGGAAGACAGATGATACCATAGTTTCCATTATGGAGAATAATGCTATGACAGGAACTGTTCATGGGAGAACAGTGGCAAATGGAATCACCAGAAACATGCATAACTTCACATTTCTGTGTGGCTTAATGTTGTGGCATGACATACTGTTTGAAATAAATGTTGTAAGCAAGAGACTCCAAGGTGTTGGCCTTGATATATCTGGAACAATGGAACAACTGGACAAAGCAAAGTCATACCTACAGTCTTACTGGTCAGATGAGGGATTTCAGAACGTTCTGAAGAGTGCACAGAAGTTGGCAGAGGAACTTCACACTGAAGCTATTTTCCCACCCATTCAAGAATATAAGAGTCACCAAAGAAGACATTTTGATTACGAGGCACGGGATAATCCCATAAGAGACCCCAGACAACAATTTAAAGTTGAATTCTTTAACCAGGTGCTAGATCAGGGGCCGGCAACATTTGGCATGCGGCTCGCCAGGGTAAGCACCCTGGCGGGCCGGGCCAGTTTATTTACCTGCTGACGTCGCAGGTTCAGCCGATCGCGGCCCCCACTGGCCACGGTTCGCCGTCCCGGGCCAATGGGGGCGGCGGGAAGCCACAGCCAGCACATCCCTCGCCTGTGCTGTACCATGAGAGGAGTAGAACAGGAAGAAGGCAGAATTGAGACCTTTCAAAGTTTTGGCCCAAGCAAGGGGGCATGGGGCATCATTTGAGCTCCCCGCCTCAGGTGCCAAAATGTTGTGGGTGGGCCCTGGGGGGGCAGGGGGGGGGAGTCTTTTTTTCCTATATTTATTCTCAATAGAGCTGTGTGAAAGTCTTCAATCTGTGGGGCTCATGAGAAGCCAAACTACAGAGTTTGCACAGCTGTTTTGAGAATAAATGAAGGAAGAGAAATGCTCTCATTTCCTGTTCTTTAACTTCTTGTTTTGTGCTGGGCTCAAAATGTCCTAAGTTTAGGTCTGAATATCTCATTCAAATAAACCCCCACATTGAAAGCAAACTTCATCCACTTTTTTTTTTTCTTTTTCAAGTTTTGTCTGGTTTAAACTCAAAACCATCTGAACCTACCAATTTTGCATGGTTTCTTCCTGAAAACTCATCTGTTCAGCCTTGTCTGAAACTTAGGCCACATTCAGAAACCTGAGCAGAATTTCAGTTTATACTAACATTTGAAAACTCAATTGCATTCTTTCTGTTTGGTGATTATTGTTGTAGTTACACTTTTTTTTTTTTTTTTTTTTTAGTCTGCCTTTAAAGATGTGGACCTAATTATGCTAGGGGTACAATTTTCATAGATAATATTCAGGCTAGTGATAGGTGAAGCATTCACAAAGACACTCAAATTGTTTGGAATTTGTACATTTGCATTTTATGGAGCACCTATATTGGTCCCTTTAAAAACAAAAAAAACCCATACTAAAGTGGATCCAAAGTCAGTGATGTGGATTAGCTTTGGTGGGTTTAAAAATGTTTTCAGAATTTTTTCCATCACCAAATAACTATTATGCAAAATTTGGGGATTGTGGCAATGGGCAAAAGTGCAGAAATGGTGATGATAATCTACATACAATAACGAATAGTTGCAGGACGTACCATAAAAAGGAACATTGGTAATTACTCAGCGTTGGTCCCATGATACTACTGTTGTGGGTGAAGGTACTCATGTGTAAGTCACTGAAGGATTGGATGCATGTTTTTAACAAGACAGAAAGTGACAGCTTGTAACTGATCTAAATGTCTTCTTCAAAAATCAAAGGATGCCGTTCAAATAAGATTAAAAGACTTTTGATTGTCAAAATAGAAAAAGAGTGTGGAAACAGGTAAGAGTAGAGAGAGAATTTGTTTGTTGAAAACAATACCCCATAAAGAAATGTTGTTTGTTCATATGGGTCAGTATTCATTTCAATTTATTCTGACCTAGTCCTGCTCTCTAAAAATCCAGCCTTTAAAAAAGATGTATTACTCTTTGACAGAAGAGGGCAGTGTTTCTTCACTGTTGCTTGGGGGCGGGGGGGGAAATCTGAATATTACTTTAAAGATCATTCTCAAGAGAGTGTTGTGAACCAACGAATTTAAATGTAATAAATGCCCTCTGAATATCATGCTACTTAGTAAAAATAACAGGTAGTGGAAAAGTAGGCATTATTGTTACTTAATTATTGTCAGCATTAAATTGTATTGACCCCAAAGAATAGCATATAACCTTCAATATATCAATTGATTTTTGTTATGCTCAAATAATTAATTCTATGAAAAATATCTTAGATTGAAAAAGGTAAGAATATGATTAACCTAATACTAGTCATTCACGTTCTTTACTAAGTAAATTTCTATAAATAAAAATAGCTTACTACAAATTTAACAGGAAAAAAAACACATAGCATTGATGATCTGATATTTTAGAAATAACTCTTTGTACTTCCATGTTATGTATAAGCAGGGTGGCTGAAGGCTCTGGAAATAGAAACTGGTTTGGCTAAAATAGGAAATCAACCCACATCTTTGTACTAAACCACTTGTGAGATAGCCCTAACTCAGGAAAATACTTAAGCACGTGTTTAATTTTAAGAATGTTAAGCCTCTATTCTTAAAGTGCCTTTCCTGAATGGGGATGATTTCCTGAATTGGGGCTATGATAGGGGTATGTACATCATACTGGCATTAGTGGGCTCAAGGCACCTGGTTGCAGGTGGAGGGCAGGCCAGGTCCAAATGAAGATGAAGCCCAACTGGGGGAGGAAATGGGTGGTGACCATAAAAAAAGGAGGTCCAAATGAGGTCTTTACTACAGATGGGGATACATGTAGATTTAGCCTGGATGGCAGCACATAATGGGATAACCGAATAAAATATCGGACAAAGCAGCTAAAAGCACTGTAAGAAATGGAAGAATTTCATATAGAAATACATCTGAGTAAATAGGAATTCAAAAGCCTAGTACAGAAAAATTTAAAAGAGGAATGACAAAAAAAATTGGATCAATGAAAAAAGATGATTTGTTGAATTGTGCCGTAGAGTTGAGGATAATGACATACTTGGATAGGAAAAATGAAGTGATCTTTGTTTAAAGTACTAACTGGCCTTTGTGGCTTAAACAATATTTTTTCTGACTAAATAAACGTAAAGGTAGACTATGTTCATGTTGTAGGGTAAAAGGTTGATGGCCACTATAAACTATCCAATCAAGTCTGCTTTACCATGGAGGAGACAAAGAAAGAGGATTGTGGGGAGTGAGGGTGAGAACTCTGTGGTTCCTTTTTGGTTATTAGAGAACGAAGAAAGGCCTATGTACAGCAAGCCCTGGGAGGGACTGTGGGAAAGGACATGAAGGAAGGCCAAGGTAGGAAGAAGTCCAGGGATGCCACAGGGATTCAAAGGGAGCAGACTTTAGCTGCTTGCCACAGGGTTCATAGATTGGAATCCACAGGAGAGGAATGGCGTGGGTCTCCCTACTTTTCCTGTGAAAAAGGTGATGTGGAAAGAGACACGAGAGAGGATTATTGAGTTTGGAGGCAGGCCTCCAGTGAGAGAGCCTTGGGAGCTTTTGTTGTGCACAAGAGTTGGAGGACAACCCTGCAGAACCTAGGAAGAGGTGAAAAGTCTGTGAAGGAGTGAGCCTGGGTAGGGGCAAAGAGTTATGATTATTTGAGTTGAGTTTATTGAACCCCTTGTTTACTCCAGAAGGGGGGTAGAACTATACATGACCTGATTGGGGGGCCAAATTATGAGAAGAGGCAGAAAACTGCAGGGCCAGAGGGTAGATATGCTCAGCAGTGGGTCCACTCTTCTACAAAGGCTTACATGACTGATTTGTCTCTTTAGCACCTCCCCATGTCTCAGTTTTGACTGAAATGACACAGGAGACCATAGGAAGTCAGGGGGGGAAAAAAGGTATTTCTTTCTTTTTTTTTTTTTAAAAAGTTAACATTTTAGTACTAGCTCTCCACTAAACATGTTGTGTTAGCAAAGGGTAGTAGAAACTGATTACTTCTCTTGGGGAGCAATGGGGATTTCCTAGCTCTTTGTAAGAGGCTGAGGTTTCCACTTTCAGTCCTAGGAAGCTAAAGAGTTCGGTAAGAGATAAAGGGTTTCCCCAGTACAGAAATGGGGGGTGGGCTCTGTAAAACAGGTATTACAACCCAAGCTGTTGAGTCCAGAAGTGGAATGGTGTGCATCTTATCCTTGCCCGCACCCAACACAAGGCTACCCTCTCTCTATCCTCAGTTTGCTTAATCTCTGTGCCTTTATGTGGACCCTAGACCCATGTAGGATCCTGTCTAGGATTCTAGGAGGGAAATGACAGTGCCACAAAAGCAACTTATTTTCCCTTCCCAACAGTAACTTCCACACAGTAAAGGCAAGATCCACATGCAGAGGGTCCTATCTACATGGAGATTTGTATAACTCACTTTGGACCATAGATCCTATAACATACACACTAAGATTTTCAAAGCTGCCTAAAGAAGTTGGATCCTATTGTAATATAGTCTCCAACCACCTTAGTTGGCGTTAGAAATCTCAGCCCTGTAGTGTTTGTTACAGAAACTGCTTGTGTCAATACCCTTTGCATTATGGAAGCCACTTCTATTTTATCCCACTCTAAACCACTGAACACACAATTTTAGCCATGCTCCCAAACACGGTCATATTTAATTTCACTAAGGCCTGGCACTATGCTCCAAGTGTAGTTGAAGCATTTATATTTGCATACAAAATGCTTTCCTGGTGAAGTCTTTTTAGGAAACAATAAGGAACAATAATTTTTAATTAAGCAATTTAACGGGTGGGGAGTTATAATGAATCCAAGGTCCAAAGTGTCCTGAGAAAATGTTTTTTTTTTTTAATTATTTTTTTTTATTTTTTCCCATCTTGTTCTCATTTTTAAAAACTTTTTTTCCAATTATTTTAATTGAACTCAGTGCTCTGGATAAGTGCCAGATTAAAAAGCTCTGAATACAGTAGACCTCATTCCTCAGAAAATGTGTAGCTCAGTGGGTGGTAGAACAAGATTTTTCTATATTCCTCACCAGACATAGAGGAATCTCTTATTTCTTACTTCCAGGCTAGACACAGAAGAATCACTGTTCAGTCTTTGGCTTCTCTCCACCTGGGCTGCCAACAATATTCCCTTTAATAATGTTACCTCTCAAGATAGTCTATACTGCACACTTCTTTCTGGGGTAAGTAGAGTACTTACACTACACACACCCCGGCACGGGTGGACACATAGCCCAGTAGTGGACATGGGAAGTCGCTACTCAGACAAATAAAGACACACCTGAACCTGGTGGGTATGTACTCGGGAATGTACCCTACACAGCCCTCTACTCACCCAAGCTGTACCTCCCTGTCTGCACTGCTGTTTTTAGCAGTGTAATGTCACTCTGACTCTCCACTGCAGGAGTTCCTCCCCTCAATCCCTGGCAGCAGGGAAAGACTACTGAACTGGGGGCCTGACAGTCTTTCACTGCCACTGAGAAATGCTCCTGAAATGGGGAGCAGACAGAGCCTTTAACTGACACGTAGCTACATGCCACAGCATAGATGTAGCCTGCTTTTTCACTGCAGTGTTTTGCTATGTGTAGCCTGCATGCTGTGTAGACATGGCCTCCGATTGAAACAGAACGGATGCTAGCATATCTGCTCACATGAGCTATCAAAAAGTCCTCACATTTTCAGGTAATGATTTTTAGGAGTTGACAAGCTGGATGCACTCTGATCCGGTGACCTTGAGGTGAGAATCTACATGCCTCATTGTTAATCCCCTAAACCAGCATTTCCCAAAATGTGGGATGTTTCCCTCTGTTAGTGCATGGAATATGGGGGAAGCATGGACAGACCTCTCAATTGTTCTCTTGAGTGTGATATCATTTTTTTTAAATTTAGTCTCTAGCTGTTCTGAAGGTTCTCTTCACAACCATAACGTGACCAGAGTATAGCCAATGAAGCAACATTTGCCTGAGTTTGCAGCATTCTGAAACAATAGCTCTGAAAGTACAGACTACTTCATTTATTTCAATCTATGTTACCTCAGTTATCAGAGGGGATTCTATAAATGTCAACATTGCTCATTACTTCAAAGCTCATCCAAGACTATAAGAAAGGAGAGGAAGTTTCATATTATAAAGATCTATGAGGAAAACACGTTAAAATACAATTTAATTTGATTTGATTAAAATTCCAAAATATGCCTAGGCCTTTAACAGCACATGGCTGGAATGACATTGGGGGCATACTTAACTTTAATTTTCCTGCAGGGGGAATCAGTTTTTAGAAATCTGTGAAAGGCTGCCCAAAACTATTTATCCATTCCCCTGTTCTTCTAGCTCTTAAAGATTTTTCTCATGTTTACTCACTTTACCTATTTTGGCAACTTTTTATTAATTTGGGTTTTACAATTTCCTTGCTATTGGATGGCATACAAGTAAAACAAGAAAGCTGATTTCCCCCTTCCCCCCCCCCCCCAGTAAAGTGCACACACAATGATAAAACATAAAATCACCATTTTCACATCAAAGCATACAGTAATATCGGTATTTTCTTATATTGATCCATGCCCACATCTAGACATTGTATAAAAAAATCAGTTCATTTAAGGAAAGAAACTTAATGGAATAAAGAGAAGACATGCATGGCAATAAATTAGGTTTTGCTTAAATTGTAATAATGCAGCAACGCAACAAAGAATTAATACGTTCTTCTCCAGAAATTTCTCATTCAAAACCCACAGTGATTTTTGAGACCTGAATGCTTGAAGAATTGTGAGCAGTGGAGAGGCTTGAATTAGACCCACTTGGTATGTTGTCTGTGAAGGGGACTTAGATTTGGAACTAATCTGCTGCCACAACACAAATGGATAAAAATCTGTGTCCTATGAAATCAATGGTAAAACTTCCATTGACTTCAATGGGGGCCAAGGTTTCACCAATGATCAGCAATAGCCCGTGTGTTCAAATGGGCAGTCCCTATTGGCTCCTACTGGTAAGTGCTGACTGTGTGTCTTAAGATGCAGGGCTCAAATATCCTGTTGGTTCAGGTTTGAAAATTGGGCCCAAATCATCTGTGCCAAATCAGGGTTTTATTTATCTCTTTCTCCCATTCAGATGCCAATCACCACAGCATCGAGGAGCCATAGACTGTAGCCTTGTACTGTGTTAATCAATCTATTTGTATTTTAACTTTTCTGCTTTAAGAAAAATGGTGCAAAAAGCGTGAAAGAGTCTGAAAACTGAAGAAAAGAGGAAACTTGTAGCACTATATCCACTCAGAAAGAATAACTTAGTCAGAAATCATAAGGACTGAATTGGTGCCCAGACTACCATAATTCTTCTTTCATAAAGATATTAGCCTATCACTTTCACTACTTTGTGAATGGAATATTAAAAATGTGCATCACAGTACACTGACTTTTACCATACATGGTTGTCGATGATGCTGAATGTGATTCTTCATCACAATGCTGAAGGTAAGTCTATAATTGTTGACCTAGAGGATTTGTACATAGACAGGGTAGCTCCGTATCAGTTAATACTTGTATAATTAGCTGGTGCGTGTAATGGCATGGCCCAATCCTGCGAGATGATGATGATGGGTGTTTCATGACAGCCAGAGAATGACTGCCTTCAGTATGCTGTTACATAATTAGGAGTTATGTAAAGTAGCTTTTTTTTTTTTTTTTTTTTTTTCCCCTGGTGGGCAATGCTTGACAGTGAAGAAAGTTAGTTAGCACAAACACAGGGCCTGATTTATAGACAGACTTCAGTGGGAGTTGTTGTGGGTTCCCACTACCGATGAAAATCAGACCATATGTGATTTAAGTTTTTGTATTCACTGATAAAATGAGTCTGTTATGGATAAACTATAATCTTTTTTTTTTTTTTCCAAGGCCAGGGTTTGGGTACTATTTCTATACTTCCACATGCTTGGATTTCTTGTAAGCTTGACTATAACTTTGGATTTCCTGAGTACATAATGGCCATCTTTTGATAACCAAAACATTCTTTTATTCATTTTTCTCCTGCCATCATTGCATCATCTAAAATTAAACTTTTGTATGTCCATGTTTACACTTGAAAGATGTAGTCTTTGGATTGTTCAGTTTTGGTTCATTCAGGAAAGTTCTGTCATGATAATAAATTGAGTCATGCAACAGCACAAGTAAGATCAACCTTCCGCTTCTTTCTTTTAATGTTAAGACATTTCAATTAAGTTTGTTATATATGTGTCCAGTTAAATTTAGTGGTATATCCCACCACCACCAAAAATATAAATAAATAAAGGAAATAATTGGTACAATGACGGGTAGAACCTACAGATAATTTCATCTGGCCATGATATTCATTTTGAAAATGTTAATACAATACCTCCATGAAATTAAAAAAAAAAGCTTACTAATGTTTGGTGTTGTGAAAGTAATTTTAACAGGGGTGTAATTTAAAAATGATTTTACAGTTTTATGGAGGTCTGAATGTTTTGTCCGGTGGACATCCACATTTTCTACTGATAGATATTTAACTGTGGACATGATATTGACTTACCTGAAACACATGTAAACCTTCCATTTTACTAGAGGTGGGGAAATCTGCAGAAATTCGACTTGGACGTATGTTAGTACATTTTAATTAAACCTGACCTCTTTCCTCCTTGCTATTTGCAGTTATGGCATAAGGGACACCATTCACCTGCTAGAGCCCAAATCTGGGATGCAATATGTCCAGAGTGGGAGATATTGAGTGTCTTTATGTAGAAACTTTTAAAATAGGAATGGGATCCATTCCTTTAGTGTAAATAACACTTTCTGTAATCTGTTTCATAATTCTTTTTTCTGATGTAAATATTCAACAATAAAAGTATGGGGACATTCAATTTGTTGGAACATATGGGTAGCTTTGGGATTAAAGTGAGTGATAGCCCTCGAAGTGTATTTGAGACGTATGGTGTGGGGCTATAATGGTTCTAGTGCAAGAATTCACTAAATTGAACTCACAAATTTTAGAATGGCTTGTGTCGTGCACAGAACTGAGTTTGTCTTGGCTTTATCATTGACAACTTTTGTGCCTTGTATAAATTATTTACATTGTTTGCCTTCTTATATCTTCCATCTGTTAAATGTGAATAAATTACTAAGAGTTTATTAGCTAAAGCTTGCAAACTGGCTTGAAGATGACAAGCACCATGTACTGTGTGACAATTATTCTTGTATGGTTCAGCAGACCTGAATGAATCTGACTTAAATTTTCAGCCAACCAGGTTGGTCTGCTTTACATTTTATCATTACCCTTTGATCAGTCCTAAATCAAATAAAAATGTTTCTGTAGCTGCCCATGTTGCATGTCACATTGCTAGCAGCCCAGAGCATCCGTGTTTTTAATTACTTCTGTTTATATCTAGCTGTATTTATTAGCAATGTTTCAGGGTAGCTGGCAATTAAAATGGAAAAATAAATAATACATGATGCATTTTTGTTCAAGCTAATCTTGGTATTCTAACACTAACAAGCTGTGTGTGAGAGGAGGCTATGCCATTCCATTTTGTTTGTGTTGATTGAATGCTCTTTCTGTAATTGGAATGTGAAAAAGCACACATATGGTGAATTGTTGGAAAAAGATGTAGGAAATAGAACTTTTTAGGGGTTTGTTATACTGCCTTGGAGTAGGGATGAATGATTTGATCTCATCTATAAAATTCTTATAAAATATTATAATAATCTATGCTAATACCCTGAATGTGTGTAGTAACACTGTCAACAGCTGTAATGTTTCAGGCATTAGAGTATTGTACTTTTATAGGGAGGGAGTTTCCTAAAACCTGACCTCTCATTTGAACCTGGATATGTTTATTTATGCAGGTATTTCTTTTTTGAAAGTTGAGAATGGCTTAATTTAATTTCCCTGTTCTCCTTCCTTTTGGTAGGGAGTATTAAAGTTTTTCCAATGTGCCCTGCTGCCACTGAATGTAAATTAGTAAATTGTTATTTGAAATGAAATGGTTGGTGGGAGATTACATAGCCAAAGTATGCCATCATACCATTTTGCATAGCCAATCTTGCTGTCACTAACATATCTGTAATATGTAAAGTCACTGTATGGGCCATGCAAGAAGAAAGACAAGATGCAATGGGCATTGTTTAATTAGGGTGTAACTTTATTCACTTAACATATCTGGGAATACTTGTTAATAAATCCTATCACACAGATCATCTAAGTCTCCTTTTTCCCTGATTCTTTAAGGGTTGCCTTCCCCTATATACACTTCCAACTCCTGTTTATCATGGATCAGTATCCCTTCTGGAACAAGTACCTGCACTGGACACCTGCTACATCTGATAACAACTGATTTGTGATATGTTGACCTAATCTCCTTACCTACCCCACTGGGTCCCTGACTGGCTGTGGAGAAGGCAGAAAAACTCACCCCACTTTTCCTCATCTCAGCTAACCCTGCAATGAGGGGGGAAAAATTCTTCCAGCTCTAAAAGGAAAAAAAGGCAATTAGCAAAAACCCACAACAGATCATAAAAATCTGGACCTACTCTGATCACATACAGGTGCAGAGGTGCAGCTGACCAGTGACTGACAAGGGAATTCCTTCTGGAATGCATGGGGTATAAATACCCTTCCTGGTCCAGACCAGTTGGTCTGGCCACTTCCAGTTCCTGCCACCCAACACCTCTTGGTTCTGCTCAGGTATGTCCACCTTTTCTTTCCCTCACAAACCAAATGTAGTTAGTGATCCTTAAAGGAGCCTTGTCACCTTTTCTTCCTGCTGGCAGTGGCGAGATAAAGATGTACTGTATTCAGTTGCAGTAAGCACATTCTGAAGTGATTGCTGGTATTCCTGCAGAACCTGTCAGGAAAGGAAAGTTATCTTTGTGTCCATTTCTTTGTCTTCAGCAAGATGTCACAGATATTATAATATCCTGGACAAATCTTGTTGAACTGAGTAAAGATTTTAAACTCCATTTAATAAGGCTTGAAAGTCTGCAATTGTCTGTGTTTATTGAGGGATTGTATGTATTTCCATGGGAAGGATAAATAGGAAAACAGCAGGGTGTCTTAGGTAAATTCCCTGAGTTTGTAACATCTCCAGAGAAACACCGCCACCTGGAGAGGTTTGCATATGCTCATTCCAGTTTGTCAGTTGGTCCCTGGACAATCCAAGAGTCTTTAGATAAATACCATAGTTTTTAAACTGGCTCATGGCCTCCTTTCTGATCCAGCCAGCAGACTGGATTTCTGGTCCAAGGTGGTCCCAAATATTAAGAAAAGGCTGGAAGAATGTTGTCCTACTGAGGTATCATAAGACTGAGTGCATGTTCTGAGCTGAAGCTGTAAGGAACATATGACCATAGGGAACATCCCTATGTAGGGCTTGAAGGACTTATCACCAATCAGAGGTCTTGTTGAAAGGAGGGGGTGATCTCTAGTAAACTTATAAGCATGTTTGTATGTTTTTTTTCTGTTGTTTTTAATGTTTCTACCTTAAGAATAAATTTGCTTGCTTAGAAACAGCTGTGTGGTAACTGAGAATAGTGGCAATCACACTGTTTACTGTTTCTCAGGAGAGAAGCAAAGCAGGAGATAGCCTGTGTTTTGCTCAGAAAATCACAGTATATATAGTCAGGGAAAACTCTGCAGCCTGGAAATACCCTGGGCAGAAGGGGGAGAGAGACAAGTGAGGCAATAGCTGGGGAGTTGGAAGCTAGAGTGGGTGTCCTTGCTTCTCTACAGAGGAGGAGAACAGGTGCAGTTGCCCTGTACTGTTACACATGGTTCCTGTTGGTTCACATGTTCTCTAAAATATCACAATTTGGTGTAGGATACATAAGCCATATTTGGATTTAGGCCTGAGTAACTTTAGTTGGGCACATGTTTAATGAAAGTTAGCATTGCTAAAAGATGTCTGAAACTTTTTTTTTTTTTTTTTTGCTTGTAAGCAAAAAGCTATTAGGGTAATGTCACTCACTTGCCTTTAACTCTGCTTCCACCTCTTAGAGTTATTTTCCCAGTGTCATAAGTTAACTTGACATGAGGCTGTGTGTGAATGGGTGGATGTGTGAATGCTGAATAATCATTACTTATAATTAAACAACTAAGACCTTTATGCCTTGAGCCTAATCAGAAGTGTGTCTACTAGTTCCTTTATCACATAAGACCTTCTTGAATCCTGTTTTTTGAGAGATGTTTGTGGTTACCAACAAATTGGGACAAGACATCTATCCACTAAACTGAAATCTTCACTGTGACTTCAAGACGCCATTGGTCCATGTTGAACTATAGCCAACATGTTGGAATCCCTAACTGGACAAGAGAGTCCTTGGGATAACGTGGAGGAGTCACTGAGCCCTACAAAAGAAGCTATCGATGAGGAAAGAAGATTGGGCCTCTCTTGCATCACCATACCTCAAGTTGTATCCTTTCCTCACTAGATTGGCCATCTAGAGGAGAGGAAAAAGACTCTGTCCACTAGCTAAGCCAAGCTTGAAGTACACAAATGAGAGAGAGAAGACCAAACTTTTTCCCCCTGCATGTGAAGGAGCTGCAAGCTACAACGCATCATCAATAAAATACTTGTAAATATCAACCTAGTTCCAAACTAAAACCAATTGTGTGAGCTACAAACTTTGATACGGTGTAAAAATTCTTCTGTAGAGTAATTGGAGGACTCTCAATTGTTCCATTGCTCATTTGTCTGTTTCTGTGTGTCACCAACTGTTCCCCAAAGTACAGTAACTCCTCACTTAACGTTGTAGTCCTGAAAAATGTGACTTTAAGGGAAACTATGCTAAGCAAATCCAATTTCTCTATAAGATTAACGTAAATGAGGGGGTTTAGCTGCAGGGAAATTATTTTCACCAGACAAAAGATTATTTTCATATATACACACACACACACACACCCCATATAAGTTTTAAACAAACAATTTAATACTGGTACACAGCAATGATGATTGTGAAGCTGGTTTGAGGTGGTGAAGTCAGAGGGTGGGATATTTTGCAACAAATGCCTTACTGCTAAATAAAGAACTAGCATTTGGCTGAGCCCTCAAGGGTTAACTGGTTGTTAATGTAGCCTCACTCTACAAGGCAGCCGGCATGGAGGGAGGGGAGAGAGCATAGCAGACAGACACACACTGTGTGTCTGAGAGCGAGAGATGCACATTTCCCCTTTAAGTTGCTGACCCAAGGCTTAAGTACACTGCTTTGTTAATTAGATCAGCTTGCTGAGACCGCAGCTGCTGCCTGGAAGCTCCCTCTGTCCTGAACCCTGTCATGTGTACCCCCTGCTCTATGGAAATGGGGTAAGCGAGCTGCAGGAGCAGGGGAGAGGGGGACACCCTGACATTAGCCCCCCCCCCACTTCCCCTCCTCCTGTACAGCAAGCAGGAGTCTCTGGGAGCAGCTCCAAGGTAGAGGGCAGGAGCAGCACATGGCAGTGGGGGAGGGACAGCTCAATGCCCAATTGCTAGCCTGCTGGGCAGCTGCAGCACAGGGAACTTAGGGGGCTGCCAGTCCACCCTGATTACAAGCCCCCACCAGTTAGCTCCAACGGGCTGCTCTTCTTGCAAGCAGTGGACAAAGCAGGTGGCTGCCAAACGACATTAGAAGGGAGCATTATACAACTTTAAATGAGCATGTTCCCTAATTGATCAGCAATGAAACAACGTTAACCGTGATGACTTTACATGAGGAGTTTATGTGAGGAGTTACTGTAGACACTAAGTATCAGAGGGGTAGCCGTGTTAGTCTGAATCTGTAAAAAGCAACAGAGNGGAGAAGCCACTTCCTGTGAGTTAAGCCATTTAGTTAAGTGTTTCTTAAAGGCAGAGGCTATTACTTGCCTTGGTTTTAAATAGTATTTTCTCCTCTGGTTGCTTCCTCCACTTAAGATTCACCTGTTCACAGAAATCACATCAAAATTTTATCTAGTCTAATTCTCCTCCTCACTAAAACAATGCCTCCATTTCCCTGGTAACGTCACATAGATATAGAATGATTTATAAAATTCCACACTTAGAGTAACTTTAAAATGGACACTGGTTTAACCAGGGATCTCATAGTTTAAACAGACTGAATGGTTTAGTGTCTACAAAAAGCAACAGAGAGTCCTGTGGCACCTTTGAGACTAACAGAAGTATTGGGAGCATAAGCTTTCGTGGGTAAAAACCTCACTTTGAAGAAGTGAGGTTCTTACCCACGAAAGCTTATGCTCCCAATACTTCTGTTAGTCTCAAAGGTGCCACAGGACTCTCTGTTGCTTTTTGTAGACACTAAACCATTCAGTCTGTTTAAACTATGAGATCCCTGGTTAAACCAGTGTCCATTTTAAAGTTACTCTAAGTGTGGAATTTTATAAATCATTCTATATCTATGTGACGTTACCAGGGAAATGGAGGCATTGTTTTAGTGAGGAGGAGAATTAGACTAGATAAAATTTTGATGTGATTTCTGTGAACAGGTGAATCTTAAGTGGAGGAAGCAACCAGAGGAGAAAATACTATTTAAAACCAAGGCAAGTAATAGCCTCTGCCTTTAAGAAACACTTAACTAAATGGCTTAACTCACAGGAAGTGGCTTCTCCCCTTAACTTTCCTGTAAACCTGCTTTCCTTAAGTTGTTCATTATAACTTGATTGAATTACTAATTGTAGTACCTGACAAGACAGATGAATTGAACCATTGAGTCATAAATTTGTAAAAGCTATACTGAAGTTTTTTTCACGTCAAAACTTCACCACAAAGTAACCTACATAGAGGTCAAAAGGTGAAACCATTAAAAATTATTCCTGAGCCCATCCTATATTTTAAGTACTCAGAATAACACCCAATAATCCCCATAGTGGATCAAAAACTTTCTGCAGAGTTTTCCATCATAAAATGCTGACTTGATTATATCAAAACCTTCTGTTGGAATGTGTTGATTACATCAAAACTTTTGACTCCCCCTGTTAGGAAGTGCATTCAGAGATCTCAAGCAGGGAGCAACATAATTGTGACATGGTACATAGAAGTTACTTTAAAAAAAATGATGTTGAGCTTTATGTATGTTGTGATTCAGCATTACTACCACTTTCACCACTCCTGTTAAGTGTCTACCACTCTTTCTCGGACATATTTTATAATTGTGACTGATTCAGCTTTCAGTCAGCTCTTTGCTATATGGAAAATCTTGCATTGACAGTGTGGTAGGAGGACATTACCTAACAAGTCTCTTACATTTCTACATCTAGAAGCTTTTGAAAGAGTCTCAAGGCAATATGCACACTAATATCCCCATGCAAATCAAAACCAGGTGAAATTTGTATGCTGGTAGATAGATCTAGTATACAAACAATTTTTTTTGGGGGGGGCAGAAAAATTAGTTCCCCCCCAGTAGAAATTTGAATAGAAAAACCAAAAATCAGCCAAAACTCAACATATTTTGATTTGGAAATGCTGCTGCACTGCTCTTTAGAGTGGGCTCTGTGGCCAGACTGCTTCTCCCATGATTTATCATTCTCCTTTCCTGGAGAGGGAAAATGGTGTTTTATGGGAGATGTAGTCTGACAGGGAAGACCAGTTTATAGAAGAGAATGGGGACATGAGGCAACCAAAGGATAACTTCCATAAAACACCACAGCAGCATTTCCATTGTTCAATTACCAAGATCCTCCACTTTTCAAAACACATTATGAACATAAGTAAATAAAATCACTGAGCATTTCAAACTATACAAGTCCTATTGTTAAACCAGTATAATTAAACCATAATACTCTCCAGCAGCTAGTGTGTGCACTACACTGACTTCAGAATTATCTGTCAATGTTTGTATTAATGGGTGAATTGAATCCAAGCTCTTTATAAAATATTGCATGTGTACGTTGAGATGCAATATTGTAATTCCTTCCTGGATCTCGACTTTCTTCTGTCTTTCTTAGTAGCTGTTCTACCCTTCTTCTTTCTTCACCCAACCCCCTGATCATATAGCTGCTCAATCCTGCCCAGCTTTTGCCTAAAAATTATTTTTAGAGGCTCTAACTTTAATTACCACACATCATGTCTGGCTCAGTAGACACTGTGTGTGTACAATCTGTCTACCTTTTATTGCTATTTTTAACCCTAGAGCAATAGTGAGTTTCAAATAATTATAAGATTTTTTTGAACTGGCATGAGCAGAATATTTGCATAATTATTTTTGTTAGTTTAAAAAAGCTCTATTAATAATTTGCTCTTGAAATGCAGAGGATTTGTAATGAACAACCTGTGTAAATCTTTTCTTGAAAGAATATTGGCAATGAGATTTTTTCCTCTAAACCTTGTAGACCACTTTTGAATAAAAACCTTGTTGAAATGCTTTGTAAACACATTCATCTGTAATGCACTTTAGTACACTAAATATTGCAAAAACAATATTTCTGAGCATAGGCTTAGAAAAAGTATTACTGAGTAAAATATTGTACTGAGAAATATGGCCCTATTAATATATAAATTACTAATAATATACACTGGATTTGGGTACATTGAAGGCTAGACTCACAAAGGGATTTAGCCACCTAACTGCCATTTTAGGCACCTAAGTACAAAATTTAGACCCTCTAACCCTGGAAGTGTCTAAATTCCTTAGGCACCTAAGGCTCTGCTAATGGGTATGCCTAATGTTGCATAAATCCTGCTGCCACAATCTGCTTGGTGTCTTAGTTCCAGTAGGATCCTCAGACGAGGTGTTCCCCTGTCTATTTAATTGGTGGAGCCCAATCTCCTAGGTGTTCTCTGAGCATGCCTAATCCATGATTGCTTTGCCTCATGCACCCCCACACCATCAGCAGACCTGTGGTTAGAGCACTCTTCTGGGATATGAGAGATCAGATTTAAAACCCTACTGTGCCTGATTGAGAGCAGGGACTTGACCCAAGGTCTTTCACTTCCCACCATATGCCCTAATCACTGAATAATGGGTATTCTAGGTCTGTCTCTCTCCTGTTGAAGCTATTCCACTTCATATTAATAATTAAGTATTCATTGGAGCAAGGAATGGAAACTGGTTCTCCCAGGAGAATGCCCTAACCCCTGGGTTATAGATTCATTTTTTTTCTCTCTAGTCCAATGAATATTTAAATATTTTCCAGAAAACTGCCTGCTTATATACCACAGAGTACATACTACATATATACCTCCATGAAGAGATCACCTGGAAACTTAATGTTCAGTGGGAACAAAGGGGCTTCTGTTAAAAACAAGAAGTTTCCATAAACTTTTTTTACAGTAAGAAGAATAAGAAAATCTGCTGTAGAATGCCCAGATCCAAAGGCTATTAAAGTCAATGGAAAAACTCCTTTTGACATCAGTGGTCTTTGAAACATACCTGTATCCCTTGTCTCTGTGTTGTTTAAACTAATTGTCACTTCAGACAAATGACATTTTGGAAAGGATTAGGTGAAAGACTGTGAAACACAGCAACAAATAATGCTCTAAAAGTTGAAAGTTTGAGGAGAGTATTTCCTTGCATTCAAATATTTATTTAAAGGACTTTGGATAATCTGCAATTCCTGTCTTGTCTTGGAGGTTAAAAAAAAAAGTTTCCTCAAGTGCCCAATCTTAGTTCTGGACACTCTGGTTCTATGATTTACATTATCTGAATCTTTGTGATATTTCTATATGCTACTATCCCCAAATGAGTTTAAACTTCCCAATATGTAAGTGTCTAATTGTATTAATGGGCCAAATAGTGCAGACTTCACTTGGGCTGAGGACTGCAGTAATTAGCCCAAAGGCAGGTGTGAATGCATAACTGTTTGTATGGGTACAAAAAGGGAACTGCATGCACAATTTATGTTTAATTTGAAGATGGAATAGTTTCTTTTTCCATCTGACAGACATTAATTGTAACCCTTCTGCAAGGTGGAATTGGCAGTATCAAGGGCCACATTCAATATCTAGGCTAGGATTTCCTCTTAAAAATACAAAGAAGAACCATCTTGAGCACCTACCCAGTAATCTGGGAACATTTACCCCCCCCACACACACACACACACACCCTAGCATCTTTAAGAGGCAATACTTCCCCACTCACAAGCAATGAGTCTTTGTATAACAAAATACTTTTTAAATAAAAAGGAACCCACCAGTAACTTGTAAAAACACCACAACCACAATTCAAAAGCATGTAACCATGAGCAAATGCCTGTCCCAGAATATGTTGGGCAGTAGCCTTTGTCTCAGTTTCTCATCTTGTGGTATGAAAGGCCAGCAAATATTCCTTTAACTTGTCATTGCACTCTTCCCTCCACTGCACCCCACTTCTTGGTCAGCAAAGGCTCAGAGTTCAGAAATGCATTCAACTGAGTTCTCGTTCCACTGCAGGGGCAGGGAGGGGAGGAGTCCAGCAAAACCTTGGCTGCTGCTGCTGCCACCTCTGCAACTGACTCACAGTTGCCACTGTTCACGCTTGTGCCGCTTGCTGCTGCTGTTTGCTCTGGTGTCGCTGGCATCGCCATTCTCTCTGATGTCACATTCCGAGGTTCCACCATTTAACCCTGCTCTCAGTGATTTCAGCAGATAGTGGGGAAGGGTGGGCAGTGTGTTTTTTCTTCTTCACTGTAATTCTGTCCCACACCAAGTCTAAGGTCAGCAGCTAGACCTGGTTATCGGTGATTTCAACTCTAGTGATCACATAACAAAACAGAGACTCTCAATTGAGTCTGTTCAGTCTGTCCTCAAACAGTGGAGTGGAGAAGGGTCAAATGGTGTCTAGGGCTATGGCTACACTAGTGCTTTACAGTGCTGCAACTTTCTTGCTCAGGGGTGTGAAAAAACACCTCCCTGAGTGCAGCAAGTTACAATGCTGTAAAGTGCCAGTGTAAACAGTGCCCCAGTGCTGGGAGCCACGCTCCCAGTGCTATAAGCTAATCCCCTTGTGCAGGTGGAGTACCTGAGTTCTCCCAGCGCTGACGTGTGACCACGGGAGCGCTCCCGCAGCAGCGCTTTGAAATTTCGAGTGTAGCCACGGCCTTACTCTCTTTAGGCAGAGTCCACACCACAAGGTACAAACACTTTTGTAGTTAGAGCACATACTACATATGTGCCTCCATATGGACGGTTTGGGAGCAGTCTTGTATCAGAAAGCTGAGGGCAAATAGAAACTTGTGGCCTTTGCAAGCTGAGGGCTGTCTGATTTGGTATCTCTATCCTCTGCTTAGCGAGTGATGTTCAGTTGAGGGTCAGTGTAATCTGTTGGTAGAAGGACTGAAACATAATAGTCACTTGATATCCAGTGTCAGGCACTGCTTTACATGTTGTCTTTTCAATCCAGCACTGCAGAATGTTGGTGAAGTATGTGGATCACGTTGTATCTCAAAAGAATGTGAGTACTGATCTGACAGATGCGCACTCCATATATGGCCACTCCCAAGTAATTACAGAGAGTGCAAGACTTTTCTTGGATTTAACGTTTACTATCAAGGTTTGAATAATTATGCTACCATTGTAAAACCTCTGAATGATCTCAGGGGATACCAGTCCATCAAGAGCAAATCTAAGACCAAAGGTAAGGGGAGGACCTGGAAATTCCTGAGAAGAGACACTAAGTCCCCTTAGAACTTTTTGGACCGCAATGGAATGAGAGATGTGAAAATACTTTTTGATAAATCATTAATTGCCTAACTCATGCTCTAATCCTAGCATTTGCTGACCCAAGCAAGCATTTTATCTTCCATATGGATGCCAACTTGGAGGGTCTGGGAGCAGTCCTGTACCAGGAAGCTGAGGGCAAACGGAAACCTGTGCCCTTTGCAAGCCAAAGTCTATCTGATAGCAAGACTCACTACCCCATTCACAAGCTGGAGTGAAGGCAAGGGCCGGTTCAGCTTGGAGATACCCTGGTCAGAAGGAAGAGAGATGCAGGAGCCAGGGGAGCCCGAAGTCTAAGAGTGGGTGCTCTTGCTGGACCACTGAGAGGAAATATAGGTGCCGTTTCCCTGAACTGTGACATACCTTTCAGCATCAATTCACACACACTTAATTTCCAGGTGTATATGAGCCATCTTTTGAAATTTCACAGTTCTGAGATGATCAAAATAAGTAAAATCTCTTCCAAGTTTTTAAATACCACTTGCAAGGGATACAACAGCATAGAAATTGGTTATCCAAAATGGCAACATTTTAAATATATTTGGTATCCTCTGGTCACTCCAGACTTTGGGTCTGATGTTTTTCAGAGGTGCTAAGAATCTGTGGTTCCCATTGCCTTCCAATGGAGTTGTAGGTATTTAGTACCTCAGAAGATCAGGCCCTTTGTCTTTGTTCACAAATTCGGTGAAAAGTTTACCTACCTAAAGTTCCCTCAATATTTTCAAAAAAGTACCCTACTATTTGAAACCCACTCATTCTGACTGTGATTCATTCCATTCATAATGACGTTAACGGTGATGTATCTTTCTTCTGTTTGTGTTGTACTTGACTGTTCTCATAAAGTAAACCTTTCAAACTTGTTTCGAAATATGTGGTTTAGGAAAATCAGAATACTAAATGTCTTCCCCAGCCTTGTCCATCCATTTGTCATGCAGTCACTTCCATGCCTTCTTCTATGAATCTTCTCATATGTGGGATGAACTTGTCTGAGCTCATCTGCAAAGTCTATACCATGTCCATATTTAAAACTGTTTAAAGATCCATGCTGCTTACAATGAACATATTGATTTTATATGATCTGCCTATTATTTCCATTCTTTTCTATGACCCCTAACTACTTTTCTGCCCTTACATAAATTCCCCTGGTCAGGGACTATCCTTCTTCAGAGTTTGGAAAGCGTCTCTAGAGTAGTGGATGCTACTGTAAGTAAAGAGCAGATTTTTGTGTGTGTGTGTGTGTGGACAGCACCTACCATAAATGGGCATCTTGACTGAGGTTTCTAGGCACTATTGTAATACAATAATAACAAGCTTCTTTGTTGTTTTGGTTTTGTAGTAAAGAAAGGGGAGTCATAGGAAAAATAATTTGAAAACAGATGGAAAAACCCAGTTTTTGCTATTCACAAAGCAGTTCAATAAGCATATAATATTTTATAAAACAAGTTCACAAAGCATATTTATAACAAGGGATGTTAAACAATTTAAAAAAAATTAATTGAGATTAAAAAAGTCATGATTAATAGCAGTTTTAATCCCACTGTTAATATAAGAATACCATTCAAATTTTTGGTGTTGGGCTAGAAGTGTGATGTATGCATGCGTGTTGGGGGAGTGCTGTCTCTTTAAGCAGAGCACTCGGGACCCTGAATGCCATTTCAGCCAGCAGCAGCTGCTTTTCGCAGCATTTGCTCCTGAGCCGCCAGCAGCAGGAGACAGGCTCCCTGTGTTCCCAAACCCCACAGCAATGGCAACTGGGTACAGGGGTAGAGGCACCCTGACCTCAGGTCTTCTCCTCCCCCTCCCCCCCGAGCACGGAGCTCTGGTGTGCAATTAATACACTTTTTTTTTTAAAAAAAAAAGCATTAATTTGTTTTGAGTTAATTGCATGTGTTAAGTGATTAATTGACATCCCTAATTATTATTTTTGATTATAAATATTTGCACTGTAAAAAGGATTTTTAAAAGGTACAAGTCGCAGCATGAAGGGGCATACAAATGTTTAGCATATCTGGCACGTCAATACCTTGCAACACCACCTACAACAGTACCATGCAAATGCCTGTTCTCACTTTCAGGTGACATTGTAAATAAGAAGCAGGCAGCATTATCTCCCATAAATATAAACAAACTTGTTTGTCTTAGTGATTGGCTGAACAAGAAGTAAGGCTTAGTGGACTTGACTCTAACCCCAAAGTTTTACATTGTTTTGGTTTTGAGTGCAGTTATGTAAAAAAAAAAAAAAAAAAAAAAAAAAAAAATCTACATTTATAAGTTGCACTTTCACATAAAGAGATTGCACTACAGTACTTGTATGAGGTAAATTGAAAAATACCTTTTCTTTTATCTTTTTCACAGTGCAGATTTGTATTCAAAAATATAAAGTGAGCACTGTACACTTTGTATTCTTTGTTGTAATTGAAATCAATATATTTGAAAAACATCCAACCTATTTATAATACATATAAATTGGTATTCTATTATTGTTGTTTAACAGGGCGATTAAAACTACGATTAATCACGATTAATTTTTTTTTAATCCAGTCAATTTGTTTTGGGTTAATCACTTGAGTTAACTGCAATTCATTGACAGCCCTACTTATAACATGGTTCAGTATTGAACAAAAAATGGCTTTGTCTTTAAAATAACAACAACAAAATTTGTCAACTGCTCTATTGCATTCCATGACTATTTACTTCTGAAAAGGAAAATGATTTTGTATCAGCTAAACAGAGTTAAAACGACCTGTCTGATTTCCTCTAGACTGAGAAGAAAAATAACTTTTCATCAGCAATGAATGTACAAGCAACTAGTCACATTGCTTATTTGGTGAAAGCCTGTGAAATATTGTGACTATACTACAGTGAACATCAATATTTAATTTGTTTCATGGTTTTTCTTGTTATGAGTAAGTGTGCAAGTAAAACAATACATCAGGGAACTCTGTATATTGGAAATAATAAATGGAGAATTTAGCAACTTAAATAGCATAAAGATGTAGAGGTTCATTTTAATGGTAAATATATTTTAGTTAGGTCTCTGAGATTTGGTAACTAAAACTAAGGTCACCCAGTTTCATGCAGCATTTAGTTAAACTAAAGAAGAATACATTAAAAATAACAAATATGTTCATTTCAACTATGTATTACTGCGTATGTGCCATGTATTGCTATATCATCTAACCCTTTAAAGATGTTTAAAGGTGACCTGTCAGAGTAAAAACAGTCTTGCTCTTTTTGTCTATTATGCATAAAGACCTGAAACATCTAATTTTAAATGTTTGTTTTAGGATTTGTGTGTGTGCTAGAAATATTATATTAGGAACATTGTGGTATATGCAAAGATTGGAATGATAATTCCTTACCATAAACATCAAGAACATTAATAAAAGCTGAGAGAAATTAGTCTCAGATTGAGAAAGAGGTATTCATTCTGGAGCCACAGGCCAGATCTTCATCTGGTGTAAATCAACATAGCTTCAGTGACCTCAAAGGAACTATGCCAATTTACACCATCAGAGGATCCAACACATTAAGTTTCCCATTCCTGCAAAATAAAGAGCCATAGAACTTGAAAGATCTCTTTTGATGGGGAAAATGCATCTCCTCATTCTGGTTGGCCAAATTCATATAGCAGGTAAGAAATGGCACCATTATTTTTCCAGAAAAAAAGATTTTGTCAGTAAACAATTATTCTTTACTATGAGGTATGAGTAGCAATACCCAAAAGTTTGCAAGCTGGAGTGCTGCTTGGAGTACAATAACTTTGCCAAGGAATAATGACAATTATAAAGTTCAGCTAGAAGCTACTTTTGGCTCAGTAGTCTACAATGAAAATATTGAAAGAGAAATGTGTACGCTATAATAGTCAGTGAAACATGCTACAAAATGCTCCATGGTATCTTTCTAAGCCTTTTATTCTTCTAAAATATCTTAATCTTATTCTTTTTTTGGAAAAATACTAAGTTGCAGCCGATGCTTATTCCAGGTGGATAGAAGATATACATCCAACGAGGGCCGGCCAGAAGAAAATTCTGTTTTGTGGCAAATAGAGGTTTCAAAAGACAATTGTTCCTATTCAGAATGAAATTTTTTTTTAAAGTCTCCATAATAGCCAATATCAGCGTGGCTCATGATTTCGAAGCAGGGTCTCCCACTCTCTTGTATATCCATTCTGGACCTTAGAAACCTTTCCCCTGAAACCTTTCTGTTGAAAAATAGCATTTTATCATTTTTAACCCACTGTACATATAACTGTACTGCTGCTAAGACCATTGAGGCCTTATGGAATATATTTGCCACATGTGGTTTGCCTGAAGAGATCATTTTGGATAATAGTCCTCAACGTGTTTCATGTGAGTATTACATTTTCCTCAAAATAAATTCAGTAGGATATGCTGGATCATCCAACATCAGCTGAGTTAGCAGAATGCTTTGTATGCACACTTAAAAGGCATTTGAGGAAAATATAAGGGTAGACTGCTACAATATTTTATTGCAAAATTGTAGCAGCAGACTTCCATTTAGTTTGTTGGTTAGTAACATGGACCATCACACAGCAAATTTATTTTGTAAATGTCATTTACTAATTAAATGTTTCCTTTCCATTTAGTGAAAGAACTAGGATTAGTATAGAGGAGTTGGAAACCCACAATGTAAGGCCCTAGGGATTTTGTCTGCCAGCTACAGTGCTAGCTTAAGAGGCTATGCACCAGCTGGAGTTTGGTGGAGCACCTTTGTTCTCTGGCACTTCCTCTGTATGCCCTGACACACAGCTCCATTCCCCAGACTGCCTCCTGAGCCAGGGATCTAGTGAAGGAGATATGAGTCAGCACCACTATTTCTTTGCCTATTGGGAACTCTGTGACATTGGAGTATAAGCAGCAGGGAAGTGATGGCATATTTTCTATGCCATTTTCACCTCCTGAGTGACACAGATAGCAGAGCAAGGCTAAGGATCTGGTCCTTAGTCTAAGAATGCAAATGTTACTTTAGAAATACTCATTGTAAAGATAAATGGGGAGCCAAAGGGACAGGAGAGAGCCACTCTTCCTGACGGACATCTTTGACCAAAATGGTAACATAGGTTTCCCTAACATACAAATTGGTAATTTAAAAGGAAGGAATGGGGCATATGGAGCTTTTGGAAATACAAATGCACTCTGTGTGTGAGCATGCACATGTTTATTGCACCTTTTAAAGGCTGGCATAGTTTCTGAAGTAGAAGGACTGACTTGTGAGTTGGAAACAATTGCATCTGGAGTTGGAGTGGAGAATAAATTTAAGAATGAACTGAAGTTGAGGAACCCTCTCAGATATTCTCTTATGATCAATTTAATTAATTGATTGGATTTTCACAAGACAAATGCATAGCAGATATGGTTTCTGTTGGAGGATTTCTTGTAACCATTCCGAAATGTAGTGGAAGCCTTCTCAGCTTTCATTTGAAGATGAAGTGGCATTTGAATCTTCAACACAGAGAACTACTGTCCTAAGCTATTTCAGCAAAATAGGTAAATAGGTATTAATAAACATAAAACAGTTTTAAACTGTAGGACTAAAATGCACTTACTTTCCTAATATGAGGATGCTTCCTTTTATTATGTAGTAATAAAATAAGCAAATTATATCTAGTAGCAAGAACATTACATTATGCCATGCTCCATCCACTTAAAACCTTAAAATCATGGGAAAGTAGAAGTTAAGGGGATCTTGGCTAGGCATTCCTTTCCACCTTATTGCCTACAGTGCTGTTGATAACACACCTCATCAGGCTTTCACTTCCATATACCAAAAAGAAATACCTATCCCAGCTTAATCCAATTTGCATTCTAATGCAAAACCTTAACAGCAACCTCATATGCTCGTCTATCCATAGATCAGCACATCGGACTGTCACACATTCCATGCATTTGAAGTGTATTTCTGCTTTAATGCTGATCAGGTCATTAAGATTTTGAAGGGAACAGAAAATCTTGTTTTGAACTTTTCTTGAGAAGGGAAAATCTGGAAAAAAAAAATCATTGACTATATTTTCCCAGTGAAAAAGGTATTTATTGTATAGCAAAATTAAAAAGCTTTCTTCATGTGATTTGATAGCTATTTTGAAGTCCTTTGTTATGATTATCTACTGACCTCTGAACTACTCTTCCATGTGCCCAGAACAAAACTTAATTTGTCCCCTTTGTGTACTCTGATATAGTCTCTAATTAAATGATCAGATACTTTTTAAAAACTACAATGTTCTTTTAATGTAGATTTTGTGCAAATGTGTGAGAACGAAACAGATAATATATATTTTTGCTGAAGAAATAAACAGGTAGCTGATACAGAGCAGACTGGTGACAAAGTAGAAGAGGAGTAAAAAGAGGAACTGGTTAATCATACTTCTGCAATTTCCCAACTTTTGAGAGCTTGAATTTGCAAACTTAATAATGTTCTTCTAACAGTTTGTAATTTCCTAGGTTAAAAAAAATGGGGGAAAAAATACATAGATACACATAGATTATCATCAGCACTGCTGGACCCTTTAAATCCACTGCTTCTGCCATTTGAGCCAACAGCGTAACTGAAGAATGATGATAACCTACTACAGCTTTCTGGACCAGCAGTAGAGGGCAATGGATCACTTTACCAGTGACTTTCACAAATATTTGGATGTTTTTTTACAGGACAAGCCACATTTCTGACCCAAAGCGAATCTCCCTTCCAAATTTCAAGTCCCTGCTCCAAAACAGGGGTGCTGGAGCTTCTCAGAGAAAAGGTCACCAGAATATTTTAATATGAGCAACAAATTTTCCCTATCCTTTCTCTTGGAAACATCTGAACTATTTTGTTTTAAATATAAAATAATAATAAAAAAAAACAAATCTTGAGATGGGTTTCAGAGTAGCAGCCATGTTAGTCTGTATCTGCAAAAAGAACAGGAGTACTTGTAGCAAAAATATAGGATCTTGATCAGGTGGTTTCGCAGTTTCTTTGAGAGTGTGTGGCACAATCTCTCAGCATAGTCTGTGTGAAATGTAGATTGTTCTTTTTGCAAACCTTGAGATAGAGACTGGAGACATAAAAGTGTTAATGGTTAAAATTTGGCAATTATAAAGCAGCTGAAAGTTGGGTTTTATAATGGGAGGTATTGGACAAGCTTAATAAAGCTGTGCTGCCATCCGCACCTAGATTTTATGTAACATCTGGGGTTTAATGTGATGATAATATATGGATGGGGTCAAAAGCTATGGCAACTGTGCATTTCTGGGTGGAGGGTTTTGAAAGCAGTAACCAATCAGAAGAGAAGGCTTTGTATAATCACTGTGCTTATTTAATGTCGTGCGCTCCAGCTAATAATGGCCTTCAGCTAGAGTACAAGGATTTGCATTCTGAATGGCTATTGAGAAACTGGCTTATTGGCTGAGCCAATTCCAAATCAGTATAATGGGGCATAATGCATTTTTTTTAACAGATTACATCATATTAATTAATGTATAACGCAATGGATATTTTTTGAATAACCAAAAATGGTTCTCTTGGCCTAAAGTCAGAGTTCCTTCTAAAACATTTTGACTAAATACAAATCCTCATAAAAGACTAGCTTTTGACAGAATGCAGACTATGTAGTAATCTACGTGGTCCAGCTTATAAGGAACTTAGCTAAAGTTAAACTGTTATGAAAGTAGAATGCAATGCATTAAAATAATTTGAAGACTTTGAATGTGCAAACTGAAATATCTTGTTTTCCAGCGTTATAATGAAGTTTTTCTTGGAATATGTTAATGGTGGGAATAAAATTACTTCACTATAGATGATGTCCACTCTATTTATTTTAGTGCATGTATTACTTGAAAGTTAAGCCTTTTATTTTCTGGTCTAAGTAGAAATAAGCAGATTCTGCATTACCAGGTACCTCTTCAAATATTTCTATATTCAGTTTCCACCCCCCACTCTCCCAATATCCATTACTCAAACCTAGTCATTTCCAATCAATGGAATGGGTCATCATTTAAGTTAGAGCTGCTCAGGAATTTTCTGACAAAACATTTTTCATCAGAAAATCTTGACTGAACAAAACTATTCATTTTTTTTCTGATTTTTAATTTGTCAAATTTTTAAAAAACAAACATTTTATTTTTCATTTTGTAACAAGACTTCATTTTGAAAATTTAGTTCATTTTATGAAAAGGTTAGGAAAGAAAGAAGTAAAAATTGACAAAAAAAAATCAGTTATCCATTCAAAATGTTTTTATTGACCCAATCTGAAATTTTGTTCAGGTTCTGGGTTCTTGAAAATCTAGAAAACTTTTGAAGGAGGGGAAAAGAGTTTTCTGCCCCATGCTAATTATAGATTCTGCCTCTTACAGATGGTAAAAATGATAGAGCCAGAAAGTCCCTGTTCTAAGGATGTGGTTTCTTCAGAAACTAAGCTCAAGAAATCAATAGTGTGCAGAGTCAAAGCTATGGTGACCTGAGTCAGTGGTGTTGCAAAAACTTCAACTATTCTTTCTCAATGCATACAGTATCACCACCTATGACCAATAACATCTGCCTATATTTTCAGTATGTATTGTTCTGCTGACACAAAAATATTTGCCAATCATTACTACATAGTCTTCACCTACTCTGCTATACTTTTGCCTCATACTAATCTCCGATACCAATTCTTGGAAATTGGTGGCAAGTGCTGATATTTTTAGAGCAACTACTAAATATTGTCCCCCCAGAATGATAGTACAATAGAAAGAAGTTATATTCTTTTAACAAATATTAGTAAATGAAGGTATTTACCATTGCTTACTCAAACAACTAAATTTTATTCTGTTGTTCCCATCCATTTTACTTCTGTTTCCTCTTCTCTATATCTACTACCCTCTTGCAGTTTTTATTTCTGTACACATAAAGGCCTCAGTTCAACAAAATATTAGGTATATGTTTAATGTAAGTTGAATTGGACTATTCATGCAGAAAGTTATAAATGTGCCTGAGTAATTTTCTGAATTGGATCTTAAATATGTAAGAGATTCTCAGACATATGAGCTGGGGAACAGGATTAACTGGTGGATGGATTATTAAACTTAGTTCTTCCATTTATTGTGATATAAGATACAACAGTTATTTCCTTAGGCAGAGAGAAATTGGTATCTCAGATCACACTGTGGTAAGTGTTGGCAAATATTGACTTTTAACCACTGTGGTTTCATATTAATGTCTATTTTTTTTCATGACTGAACTTTAAAAGCAGAATAATTTTGTTAAAGTTACAGTAACATATGTTTCTTTGTGGATTCAAAGAATTAGAGTGTAAATGGGATAAATGTTACCAGACATGTTTCTGCATGAACACAAGAATTTAACTGCAGTATGCATTCTCCAGGTTGCCAGTATAGACAAGAGTTGGTGTCAGATTTGAAATGTGTCTTGAATTACACTCTGATCCTGCAATGAGGCCTGTACCAAAGCCCGTACCGAAGTGTTTGGGGCTCCATGTAGGCATAGTTCATTGCAGGATCATGGTATTAGATAAATATCAATTCTCACTTATCTCAAATTCATACACACAATGGAATGCCTCTTTTTAGTTTAAATAACTATTTCCCCAAATATGTGATTTGCATACCATATATAAAAATGAATGTATCTCATTACCATCATTTTATTCAGGAGGGAGTGAATACCAGAAAAAGGTGTTATATTTTTTCCCCTTGCCACCAAATTATTTTAGCAACTACAGAGTGAATTGAGGGCCTTTTAACTCGCTCCAAAGTAGCCCTCAGTAACAGATTTTTTTTTCTCACTACTTGTTTGATAGATTCTTACGTTTTCATTATTTCTCTGATCACACGCAATGAAGTTAAGATGTGAGGAGTTGCAACCTTCATGGAGGGATACATAAGTAATTTAAATAGTTCTATAATTTAGGGCTTGATACTGCAAGGTGCTGAGCATCTTTGATTCCCAATTGAAGTCTGTGGGAGCAGAGTTGTCAGCACCTCCCAGGAGCAAGCTAGGCACTGACACATGGAACACTGAGACCTTTGATGAGAAGATTTTTGGAGTTTGTTTGGGGATAACCACCCAAACATTTAGATAATTAATCAGAGCTCTTGACTTTGGAAAACTGGAGTAGAAATCTAGACAAAACAGGATTTATTTAATTATTTACCACACTCCTATGCTTACATTTGGGTCAAAAATATCATAAGAATAGACCTTCTTGTGATAGTTCACTACTTGCTCTCAGAGCTGCTTGAAACAATGCTCCTAAGCCTGTGGTTGGAGGCAGGCCTCAGGCTTGCCTCTCTACCAGCTGATTCCCAAACGTAGGGCAAAATACATTGAAAAGACCCAAAATGAGAGATGCAAATAAACTTCAAATGCAGCAGGCTTCATTATTTTCTTGTAAATGATTACTTCTATAATGTTTTCAGTGTTATTGTAGCCATGTTGGTCCCAGGATATTAGAGAGACAAGGTGGGTGAAGTAAATCTTTTACTGGACTAACTTCTGTAGGTGAAAGAGACAAGCTTTCAGGTCTGAAGAAGAACTCTATGAAGCTAGAAAGCTCATCTCTTACACCAAGAAAATATATTAATAAAAGATATTACCTGACCCATCTTATTTCTTCTAGAATCTATGTTCCATGATTTTATAATGTGATAATTTTTAAATAAATTTAGTGCTTAGACACCATATTTGTGTGGAATATAGGTAACTTTGGAACTAAAATTATTGACATCTTGTGCAAGGAGAGATACTTGACAGAAAAGCCCTCAGATGATGGGGATCCATACATGCTAGTGGCATTATCCTAACTGTGTATTCATACTCTACAATTACAATTGCATCAGTTTTGGACAGCTTGTATACTTTCATCACAATAGCCTTGTGAGAGTGGGCACTCTAGTTATCATATCCGGTAGCAGGGAAGCTTTCACGCTGAACCAGTGGTCCCAAATGAATGTCTTTCCAGGGGAGTTCACCATATTTGCTTGAATTGGTCCTGCTTACACTTCTAGTTCTGGGCAAACTGCAGTTAGAAATGAGAAATAGTGGAGAGGAAATAACATTTTTATAAGGCATCAGTTATTTTACTAAACTGAACCAGAGCAATCAATCATGAGAACAATTATACAATGCATTTCTACAATGTGGGCCTGATCTAAAGTCCACTGTAGTCTGTAGAAAGACTCCTAATGTCTACAGTGGGTTTGGATTAGGCTCTATTTTTTAATAACCCAGAAAAAAGAATACAAAATGTATGCGAGCAGCGGCAGCCAACAGGGCGGCTAACAGGGGAGTTTGAGAGGGAGTTCTCATTGGAGGAGAAGGTACCTGTATTTGCATCTGTCCTGGGTGTTCCTGGGTGTTCTTGTGTGTTTGTTTGTTTTGGTTTGTAGGGGCCGGCAGGGGCTGGGTGCTGGGACGGACGCCGAGGCCTGAGCAGGGGGCGGGGCTTGGCTGATCAAGGGGCCCATAAAAGCGGCCGCCCAGCCAGGCAGCGGTACAGCTGCGAGCAGCGGCAGCCAACAGGGGAGTTTGAGAGGGAGTTTGCAGGGGGAGGCAGGAGGGCGGGGCGTGTCGTGTGCTCCGTGGCCCCAGGTACTGTGGGCAGAAACTGCAGCAGCCATGAGCCAAGCAGCAGCAGCAGACAGAATGCAGATGGCTGCATGTGGAAGCTGTGGTATGTATATAGTCCTAGCAGGAGACCCGGAACAAAGGTATGTGTGTATGAAGTGTCGCCTTATAGTGTTACTGGAGGAAAAGATTAAGGGGCTGGAGATGCAGGTAGAGACCCTGGTGGAGTTTAGGCGGGGGTTTGAGCAGCTGATGGAGGATGGGCAAGGCGGGGCTGAAGAGGAAGGCTCTAGGGTGCAGGAGGAGGCAGTAGTAGATGACAGCGAGAGGGGAATGGAAGGAGGAGATCCAGGGAAGTGGAGGCATGTGACTGTGAGAAGTAGGCCAAGGAAAAGGAGGGCCAGTGAGGGGGGAATAGAACTCAGGAATAGGTTTGAGTGTTTGGAGAACGAGGTAGAGGGGCAGCAGGTGATGACTGAAGGTGGGAGGGTGAGGAAGAAGAGAAGAGCGGCTAGTCCGAGAGAGAGGGGGGAGGAGTTGATGGAGACAGCACCAATTATGGGCCACCAGAGGATACAGGAAGGCATAAGGGGGAGCATAAGGGAAGATAGGAGCAGACACAGGTCAGGACTAGAGGGATCGGAGACTAGATTACTAGATCGCACTGTTGCCAGGCGACGGCAGGTGTATGTAATTGGAGACTCTTTACTGAGGAGATTGGACAGGCCTGTGACCAGGGCGGACCCGGAGAACAGAAGGGTGTGCTGTCTACCGGGTGCAAAGATACGCGATGTGGACCTGCGGTTGAAAAGGATCCTGAAAGGAGCAGGTAAGAACCCCTTGATAATCCTTCATGTGGGAACGAATGACACGGCTAGGTTCTCGTTAGAGAGAATCAAGGGAGATTATGCCAGGCTGGGGAAGACTCTCAAGGAGATAGAGGCTCAGGTTATCTTTAGTGGGATTCTGCCTGTTCCGAGGGAAGGGCACCAAAGGGCTGATAGGATTGCGAGGATAAATAGTTGGCTAAGGGAGTGGTGCTATAAGGAGGGCTTTGGGATGTATGGCCACTGGGAGGCTTTCGGGGACAGACACCTGTTCTCGCGGGATGGGCTTCACCTGAGTAGGGAAGGAAATAGACTTCTGGGAGGGAGGCTGGCTCATCTTATCAAAAGAGCTTTAAACTAGGAAGTTTGGGGAGATGGTTGGGAGATGCACAGTTAATCTCCACGCCAGTTTCCGGTATTGAAAAGCTGAGTGTAATAAGAGGAGACATAGCCGGGGAAATGAGATTGGACATAGGAGGGACAGGGGGGACGAACACAAAGAGGAGCGCAACATACAGTGCTAGTAATGGGAGACAGGCTAAACGACATATATTAGGCTGTTTGTACACCAATGCGAGAAGCCTAGGTAATAAAATGGAGGAATTGGAGCTCTTGGTCCGAGAATTGAAACCGGATATCGTAGGAATAACTGAAACATGGTGGAATGGCAGTCACGACTGGAACACAGGTATGGAGGGGTATGCGCTGTTTAGGAAAGACCGGGATAAAGGTAAAGGGGTGGGGGTGGCATTGTATGTCAATAGTGAAATAAGCTGTAAAGAAATAATAGTGGATGGAATAGATAATACAGAGTCCGTCTGGGCAATACTCAAGCTGGGTAAAAGTACTACTAGAGCCTCTCCGGGGATAGTGCTTGGGGTGTGCTATAGACCGCCGGGATCGACCCAGGATATGGATAAGGAATTGTTTAATGTATTAAGGGAGGTAAATACTAATAGAAACTGTGTAATTATGGGGGACTTTAACTTCCCGGATATAGATTGGGGAACAAACGCTAGTAGCAATAATAGGGCTCAGATGTTCCTAGATGTGCTTGCGGATCAATTCCTTTATCAAGTGGTAGCTGAGCCGACGAGGGGGGAGGCCATTTTAGATTTGATTCTGGTAAGTAGTGAGGACCTTGTTGAGGAAGTGGTAGTGGGGGACAACTTGGGCTCCAGTGATCATGAGCTAATTCGCTTTAAACTAAATGGAAAGAGTACCAGAATTAAGTCAAGGACTAGGGTTTATAATTTTAAAAAGGCCAATTTTAACAAATTAAGGGGACTGGTAAGGGAAGTGGATTGGGCAAACGTATTAAGGGACCTAAAGGCAGAAGAAGCCTGGGATTACTTTAAGTTAAAGATGCAAGAGCTGTCAGAGGCCTGTATCCCCAAAAAGGGAAAAAGATTACTAAGCAAGAGACTTAGACCGAGCTGGATGAGCGACCGGCTGAAAGGGGCGATTAGGAAAAAACAGAAAGCGTACAAAGAGTGGAAGAGGGGAGGGATCAGTAAGGAAACTTACCTTAGCGAAGTCAGAGAATGTAGAGATAGAGTGAGAAAGGCCAAAGGCCGGGAAGAGTTGGACTTAGCGAGGGGAATTAAAAGTAATAGTAAGAGGTTTTACAGCCATATAAATAGGAAGAAAGCAAAGAAAGAAGAAGTGGGACCGCTGAAGACTATAGCCGGAGAGGAGATTAAAGATAATCTAGGCATGGCGCAATATCTCAATGAATATTTTGCATCGGTGTTTAATGAGGCCAATGAAGGTATTAGGGATACTAGCACCGTTACAGAGGGGCATACGGGATGGGGGATTACTGCATCCGAGGTAGAAACAAAACTAGAACGCCTTAATGGGACTAAGTCGGGTGGACCAGACGATCTTCATCCGAGAATATTGAAGGAATTGGCGCGGGAAATAGCAGGCCCATTAGCGACTATATTTAATGAATCTGTAAACTCGGGGGTAGTCCCGTTAGACTGGAGAATAGCCAATGTGGTTCCTATTTTCAAGAAAGGGAAAAAAAGTGACCCGGGTAACTATAGGCCTGTTAGTTTAACATCAGTAGTGTGCAAGGTGCTGGAGAAGATTCTGAAAGAGAAACTAGTTGAGGACCTTGAGGTTAATGGCAAATGCGATAAATTACAGCATGGTTTTATGAAGGGCAGATCGTGCCAAACGAATCTGATCTCCTTCTTTGAGAAAGTAACGGACTTATTAGATAAGGGAAATGCGGTGGACCTAATTTACCTGGATTTCAGTAAAGCGTTTGATACAGTACCCCATGAGGAACTATTGGTTAAAATGAAAAACATGGGGATCGATATGAAAATCCAGAGGTGGATAGGGAATTGGTTAATGGGGAGAATGCAGCGGGTCGTATTAAAGGGTGAATTGTCGGGTTGGAGGGAGGTTACTAGTGGAGTGCCTCAAGGTTCGGTTTTGGGACCCATCTTATTTAATCTATTTATAACTGACCTCGGGACAGATTGCAAGAGTGGGCTGATAAAGTTTGCGGATGATACGAAGGTGGGAGGAGTTGCAAACTCGGAGGAGGATAGGGATACTCTGCAGGGAGACTTGAATGAGCTTGTGAATTGGAGTATTAGAAATAGGATGAAATTTAATAGTAAAAAGTGTAAGGTTATGCACTTGGGGACGAATAATAACAATTTTAGTTACAAGATGGGGACACATTGGTTAGAAGTAACGGAAGAGGAGAAGGACCTAGGGGTCCTTGTGGACCGCAGGATGACTATGAGTCGGCAATGTGACGTGGCGGTGAAAAAAGCCAATGCGGTCTTGGGATGTATTAGGCGAGGTATATCTAGTAGAGATAGGGAGGTCCTGCTTCCGTTGTATAAGGCACTGGTGAGACCTCATTTGGAGTACTGTGTGCAGTTCTGGTCTCCAATGTTTAAAAAAGATGAACTCAAACTGGAACGGGTGCAGAGAAGGGCGACTAAGATGATCAGAGGAATGGAAAACCTGTCGTATGAAAAGAGATTAGAGGAGCTTGGGTTGTTTAGTCTGACAAAGCGAAGGCTGAGGGGGGATATGATTGCTATCTTTAAATATATCAGAGGGGTTAATACAAGGGAGGGAGAGGAATTATTCCAGTTTAGTACTAATGTGGACACGAGAACGAATGGATACAAACTGGCCGGGGGGAAGTTTAGGCTAGAAATTAGACGAAGGTTTCTGACCATCAGAGGGGTGAAATATTGGAACGGCCTTCCGAGGGAAACGGTGGGGGCGACGGACCTGTCTGGTTTTAAGATTAAGTTGGATAAGTTTATGGAGGGAATGGTTTAATGATAAAACATAGTAGTCAAGGAAAACCAAGCAATGGTACATGAACAACATAATGGCCAACAAGGGTCAGGCTAGAGACTCTTGCCTATATGCTCGGGGTATTACTGATCGCCATATTTGGGGTCGGGAAGGAATTTTCCTCCAGGGTAGATTGGCCGAGCCTCTGGAGGTTTTTCGCCTTCCTCCGCAGCATGGGGCAGGGATCACTAGCAGGAGGGTCTCAGCCGATTGAAGTCACTAAAACACAGGACTGGGGACTTCAACGGTAGAGTACAGGGAAGGGTCTTGCGGCCTGCAGCATGCAGGGGGTCAGACCAGATGATCATAATGGTCCCTTCTGACCTTAATGTCTATGAGTCTATGAGTCTAATTAAGTCTCCTCCTCCCATATCTGATAAATGTTCTGTTTTACAGATTATATTTAAACAGTGAGCATGTTTACAAAATGAACAATTTCAGCCTTTAACTAGTCTGGAGCTCAGGATCTTAAGAAATGAAATCTAATTGTTCTGTCAGAAACTTATTCCCTGTATAAAATGATAGCATATGATTAAGTTCTAACCTAAAGCAATTTCTATTAGACTGATGAAAACCAATTATGAAAATTTCCACCCACACAAGGAATATCAGTCCAGTAATTTGTCTTAAATGCATTTACCATCTGTTTATGTGGTGTAGAGATGTTTTTGGAAAGGTGTCATGCTATGAACAGAAATAATATTGTGGCTGTGGTAAATTACAAGGGAAAGCCACAAAGTTGATAGTTGAGCTGTCAAAATACGATTGATCTTTAGAGGTTCGTTACACTACTTGCCTATTATTTCTACAGTAAATAAACAATAAATTAGTCTATTCTTTAACACTGCCACCGTTTTTATAAATTGCATCAAGTGATCATGATATTTAAAACACAGTAAAAATGGATTTCAGGGAACAAATTAGGATTCATACTGCTTTTGCTAGACAAGATGCAAAGGAAAACGTTACTATTGTAGGACTGTAACTCATATTTTCTATTTTCCAGTTAATCAGATGTCAAGATGTAACAAATTTGGCATTCTTAATTGTTTAAATTCTTTGGCATGACTGTTTAGCAGTCCAAGGGAGAAGACTTACAAGTATACTCTCTAATGCAAACAGGAATGTAATTAATGATGGAGGTAGGAATAGAGCTAGATATATAAATATTATTTAATTGGATATTGGCTGCTTTAAACTTCATTAGGGTTAAAATGGGTCAGGAGAATATCCAATTCCAATCTGAAAATAAAGGAGCTTTTGCCTTGATTCAATGTAGTTTTCATATTAAATACTTATAAACCTTTTGTGTCACTGATGAATTTACATAGTATCAGTAGGTATTGATTATAATTACAACCCAACACATGATGAAAATGGGAATAATTTTTTAAAATGATTATCAGCTACTTTTGGAACTTCTGAAAGAACATGAGACCTTTTTGTGTATTAAAAAGTCTTAAATATATACACAAAACCCTGAGATTTCTTTGAAAGATTACTATTAGTTCTTTTATATTATCCATTAAACTTAATCTAAATCTGAGATGAGGAAAAGGTCACACATTTCTGTTTTGATCATGAAGACTGTACGATGCCAGGCCTGGCAGGATGAGACCCTTACTTAACACAAGTAATCATTAATTATGCAGGTGGTCCTGCTCACTTCAAGGAATCTAAATACCACAGGATTATACACTTGACTATTGGGCCCATGTCAAACATTTCAGAATTCCATGATGTAATCCTGCAAGGCGCTAAGCCTGTATGGGAGATGTTGTTTTCCCTTTCCCTAGAGAGAAGTGTAAACAGAGAAAGCAGAGAAATGGATGCTGTAAAATGTGAAAGTAATGGATTAAGATGAGAGAAAAGGTAACTCCTAAGGGATACTAATTTAAAGTCAAGCAGGTAATGGGTGGCTAGGAACCAGGCTCCGAGGTTATGGAGCAGAATTTAAACATAGTCTTCTGGACTTTGCCCTGAAATTTAGGTAATGCAGTTCCTGCAGAGCACATGCAAGTGGCATTGCCTGGTTCAGGACAATGTGCCAGTGTTGCTCAAAGAGAAAAGGAACATAATCACCACCTGTCTTTGGTATGTAGGTAGCAGCAGCAGCAGTGATGAATCATCTGGGGGTGGTGGGAAACCACCCAATGATGCTTGTAAAATGGCTTTGTGAAGGCATTGATGCTTGCTACATCGTCAGAGCTCTGTAAGAGGGTCCAGGGCTCTGTGCAGTCAATGCAGCTTTGTAGGGTGAGCTACAAGAGAACTGGATGTGGAAGTTGAGGATATCTTTTTAGTGGTGGTTAGGGAAACTGAATTGACCACAGTACCCAGTGGCAAGAAATTCTATTGCCCATAAGCAACCTACTCTTGTAGTGGAGGATGAAGACACAGGCTTTTCCTCTGCCCCTCTAAGATCAGACCCTTCATCAGAACTTCAAGACTTTTAAATAATATAAGCTACTAAATACACTGCAGCATGGATTGATGTCAGTTAATTTTCAAGTGGATTGTCTAGGAGCAGGAATGGGAGTCTCTTCCAACATTCTGGAAAGGGGTATTAATATAAACTGTGTTTATAAACAAGGTGATTTGAAATAAACTAGATAGAAGTAACAGCTCAGACCAATAAATTATACCCCAGAAAATTGTAATATATTGTCGCATAAAAGAACAGGTATGAAGATCTCAGTTAACATAAAATGTCTACATGAATTGCTATTATCGGGGATTTTCAAAAATAGACTCTCTGAAGCTGTCTTCAGAGCATTAAATATACCTAACTTTTGTATATTAACTTTTTGTGACGTGTTTTTTTATATACTGGCTCCTGTGACAACTAAGCAAATTCATCTTGTTAATGAGGAAAAAATACGGTAAAACATCAAAAAGCAGTTAAACTAAAAGTGCTCATTAAAATGAAGATTAAGTCAGTGCTTTCCTTGTGGTTAACTGATCTCATGAACAACTGCAATGGTAAGCAACATTTCTGTGTAAGAGGCTTTGAGAAGTTTTTGAAGCTGCTGCAGTCTGTTTTTGTTCTCTTCCTTGAAATAGGTTCCAGATAGTCATTAGCTGCTGAAATAAGTTTTTATTGGTTAAAAAACGAATCTTATGAAATCTATTTAAGTCTGTTGAAAGTCTCCCTAGAATCCAGTGGCTCAGTAATTCCTAGCACCAGGGGTTCCCAAAATTGCAATTAAATGACTCTTTAGCTAATACTTTTAAAAGATTTTAAAATGATAAATGTTTTCACTAGCAATTAGGATTCTAATGGCAAAGAACACGCAAACTTTGATTTTACTAGGACTATTAAGGTGTGAAGGGCTACAGGACTGGGCCCTTTAAGTTTTAACATGGACACTTTTTTAGATAGTATAGTGTGCCATCCTCTTAAATACTGTGGACCTACAATCATATATTTATTTGTATTGGAGTAATACCTAGGAGCTCCAGTCAATGGCCGGGATCCCATTGTGATAGGCACTGTACAAACGCAGACTGAGAAGATGGTCCCTGTCCCAGTTTATATTGTATTAACAGTCCCCATTAATACAGAATTTCTGAGACTTGGAATGTACAATCCTTCAGGAAAGTCATCATGGCACACTAAAATATACCGGGCTTCACAGTCTGGTTACAACAGTAATAATTTTAAAAAAGCAGGAGGAAGTTTCATACACCCCACATTAGTAAACCCCCTATTAATAATAGAAATTGAGGTACTTGTCAGGAGAAAATAGACCCTTCCACTTCTGTGTCCTCCATTCGTGTCTGCTTCTCTGATGCCACCATTTTCTTATGCTCAAATGGCTGCGTCTAATTAGTCTCTATTGCCCTTCTTTGCAATACCTTGGATACATGTATTATGTTGGAATCATGCTGTAGAATTTTTTCCCATTATTTCTACAATCCCATAGTCCTTTTTGCAGCCAACGTTTTTCTCTTTCTGTAAATGGAGTCTCTACTTGTAATGCTGGCTGAACAACAGGTAAAAGATTCTTCACTGTAGGAAAGACAGACGCCAGTGCCTCTCCCATTTATCCCAGATCACTGATCCAGATGGTCAAGAGACTTTCCACTAAACAGCCAATTGGCCAAGAAGCCTATGATAATCTACATAATCTCTTTTGTGCGTCTCTGTTTTAAGCATGGAGGAAATTTAATAGATCATCCATGTCACTGGAAGATACTGCTTTTCTTTTGGCACTGTGAAACAGCACTCTCATACATAAACTGCGATTTAAAGAATATATTATTCACCCAGCCATGTTTGCATTTTTTAAATTGCAATGTTAACATGGATCCTATTGTTTTGAACTGTAACTTATTCTCCTGTGAATAATTTCTTAAGCATGCTTTTTATTTTTAAGTCTATAAATATATAAGATATTCAGTCGGACACTGTCTGCTCTCATCAGTTTTTTTTCAGAGTAGTTTTCCTATTTACACCTCTCTTCATTCTATTTTCTTAAATAGTTACCTCAGCAGAGACTTAAGTCTCTGATAATTTGTTTTCAGATGAGGTTGTTTCATTAAGATGCTGTTCATAAAGAGTGAAATTCATCCTAGTGCCTGCCCAAGGTACTATATACCACATAAGACCTACTTGGGGTATTGTTCTTATCTTTTTTCTTTTTCCTTTATCCAAGCCCGTGTGTCAATTCCTGCTTGGTGTATATACTCTCTGATTAAATCTTTGTTCCTACAGAAACTATAAACGTACCAGTAGCTCTCTGAACATTTTATCTCAACCATTGGTGCTTATACCATTCAAATATTAAAATACTGTTATCATGCCTGCACTTAATCCCCATTTAGTATAGACATATATTTCATTCTTTTAATCTTTTCACATATATTCAGCCTCTTAAAGGTTTCTGTTGCTCTTTTCTGAAGTCCTTTAATCTCATAGTGTAAGTCCAGAAGGAACCACCAGATCATCTAGTCAGATCGCCTGCGTATCACAGGTAACTAAACACCACCCATCCCCCCTCCCCCCCCTGACAGGAAGCCAATAAGTAGAATTAGACTAAAGTATTACTGTCTTCAGGAGACTAAACTACTATGTGCCTCAGGCAGAGAACAGAAGGGGCCACGGTCCACCAATTCTCTGGTATTTTGGTGCTGAGAAATTAACTTTGATTCAGGTGTTGTATTTTGAAGGTGAGTGAGGAGTGGCATAACACAAGTCTAGTCACTTTTTCTATATTTTGTTGCAGTCAAACTTCAGTCTGCTTGGCCCACCTGCTTAATATGGCATAGATGATTAGTTCCTTCCCAGCATAATATAGATGAACTTTCATTCAGTTTCCCCCTCTACAAAGTCCTAAAGGGGAGAAAATAGTGAACAAATCAGTGAGGCCCCACTCATGCAAACTGATCTACTTGGTTGACACCTGTGACTGCGTTGAGTTCTGCTGACTTTGCTGAGGATCTGAGCGGGTGCAGGAGCCCACTTCTATGGAGAAACTTCCAGCACTGGGGCTTGACTTTGTAATCCACTGTTGGTTTTGTAATCCTGCAGTCTTCCAATATCATGCCTGTGCTGTTTAATGTTTCTGTCCAAAAAACAGTGTGTTGGGGTTAGTAATAAGTTGTGTGATATAACTGGCCTACTGCTGTACTCTGCTTTGTGAGCATGTCTTCTTTGAAGAGAGATGCCTGAAGTGATAATACAACATCTATTCATAATGTAGGCTATGAATAGTTAATGAACAGTTTTAAAACAATTTTCAAATGAAGGGTTTGAGGGTAAGTTATAGCTACATATGGCATCTATATTACAGAAAACTTTATTTTAGAAAAAAGTTATTTAGTAGGCATGTAACACCTTCCCTTATTTGATCAGAGAATGTTTCTTTTATTGCTCTTTCTAATCAATTTGGGAAGCTTGTGGTTACAGGATGTTTGGTATAGCAAGTAAAGGCCCTTGTTGGACTAGAAAATGAAGTGGTTATGATTTTTAAAAGATGACACTTCTTCAAAAAGTATCTAGAAAATGCATATATAGGGTTCATAATCTTCTGCAAATAAGGCCTTAAGATCTCTCAATGCAAAAGAGAGGAGAATTAAAGAAAAAAAAAATAAACTAACCCTATGTGGGACTGAGTTTTACCTGAATTAATGTTGTTTGCTTATGCCTGATATAGCATAATGTTGCTGCTGGCCCATGGAAGCTCTGTAGAGTCCCCACAAAAAATTCACTGAAGTCAATGGAGACTCCCTGTTACTTTACTATCCTTTTGACCAGACACCAGATACTGAGTTGACTTCCTATTCTGAAGAGGAGGTGCTTTGCTTCTGGTGACTGTAGAACACCCAGCATTTTACCAGCCCCACCCTTTCCACAGGAATAGTCTGATTCTATATGGTTTGAGCATCATTCTTGGAAATTAGGCTCATAGGAATGAATATTTTGCAGGACTGGCTAACCAGGATAGACCAAAATGCCTGATCACTATATTTCTTTCTGTAAAGGAACTTTGCCACATTCTGGTAATGTTTTGTTCTATATTACTAAAAAGTCCACGTGTTAATTTTGTCCAAACTTTTGACAGCTTTGGTTCATCCTCACAATAATGAATATGCCCCGTTACTCCTTTGTGACACAGCACATGATGGGCCACAGTCTGGGCCAGCATGGATAAACCAGTATTTAGCAGAATATAGGGTACTCTTTTTATAGTATACCAATCCCTTTAGTGTCTCTAGCTGCACTCAGGTTTTAAAGTAGGTTTCACTTTAAAAATTTTTTTAAACACATGTATAACTCTGTAGTTTAGTAATGAATTGCTGGATCCAAAGTAAATCCCACTGGTTTAATACATCAGGATGCTAATACTTCATAGAAGAAAGATGTCTCCCTTTCCCCGTAGATGATGCAGTAACTTGAATATTTGGGAAACTCCTCAGTAATGAACATCAAATGTTGGCGCTGTCTGGGGGCTTAGGAGGAACTGCAGAAAGCAATCTGCATCGCTGAGGGAGGATCACCATGACACCTGAAACAAGTGGCTCAGTGCTGTCACTTGTGCCAGGGACTAGCCAAAGAGAAGTCAGTACAGCAAGAATCTGTTGCCACATGAACTTGCCACAGGGAAAGGGTGGCAAAACTGACCATCACATGAAAGAGCAGCTAGATTTTAATAAGATAATGGGCATAAATGTTTACGGTCAGATGGATTAAGGACTGCCCTTCTATATCTATTAATTTGCACACAATACTATGCTGTCTGGATTTTCTTCTTTTGAATCTGGGTGGTTCCCAAATACCTACATGGGGCCTGCCAGGCACACATTTCCTCTTCTCATCCAGAACACAGCCAACAAAGCAAAAGGAAGCCAGTTACTAGTTCTTAGTTGCTCTTGCCTCAGTAGAAATGACACTGGCTTCTGCTAGTCCCTTATCCTGTCCCTACAGAATGCTTTTGCTGGCTCTTATGGTGTTTAGCTCTACAATCAGAGGAGAAGGAGTTTTGTGTAGACAATCTTAGTGGGAAGTGTAACTGCAAGGCTGAAGAAGAGAGGAGTCTGGGATGAAGTGAGCCAGAAATAGACTGGAGAACATCTGTCTGGTGCAAGAAGTAGCAGCTGTAGAAAAGGAATGGAGAGGGTGAAGAACAATTTGTTTAATTCATTCTTATTTCCAAGTAGCAGATTGTGAACCAGTTCCTCAAGTTGTGTAGTATATTTCTCTCTAAGAAGTTTCACTGAAATTAATGGAGCTTCTCATGAGAAAATTACTACTCAGAGTGAACCAACGTGGCAAAATTTGACCCTCAATGTTTCTTATAAATATGTCTCTGATTTTTTTAAGTGTAAGGTTGAATTGAGCAGCCACTGATTTCCCTATTTCCCTATACAGAGCAGGACCTTTAGCATCTTTTTTTTTCTTCAGAGATTTTTAAAAATAGTTAAATATATGTCCTTATTCCAATAATTTAAATGCACAGTGATTTGACCTGTTACATGTGCAACTAATGCATTATCATTGTTCACAGTGACTGAATTTCCTTCAAAATGGACAGTGATAAATAAGTATTGGAATTAACATGATTATGATTGCATCTTACATTACAGTCTGAAAGGGCATTTTTTTTTTTTAAAAAGGTCTGGTTCTTCCTCTTTAAAATTTCAAGTTTTAAATGATTACTGCATAGGCTGAATCCTAATTTTCCATGTAAAGCATACAGCCATTTCCTCACTTGCAGTCACTTTAAAAATGCAGTTAACTTTATCAGCTGAAATGTCAGGCATTTCCTGTCCTTTGTTCTCATATGCCTTCATGTTTTCCATCCTTTTAGGAAAGCTTGTGTCAAAGTAAATATATTTGAAGTATTAGGTACAAGAGATGTGGACTGATCTGTCATTCACAACCACCTATTCAGAAGCTTACTGAGTAAAATCAAGTCACATCCATTCTAGTCCCTGACATATTAGACACTCTAGCTTTGATAACTTGGCCCTTTACAATTTTCTGTTATCGCTCAGTGCAGCAGGTTCACTGCTTTCTTTTTAAAGGGGGGTAGAGGGTGAGTGAAGACACAATCTTTCAGGTAAACCATAAAAAGGAGGTTCTGTCCACTTATGTTTAAAAAAAAAAAAATGCCTGAACCAATATGGTACTGAACACCCTCCAGTCCCATTCAAATACATATTTCTAGTGATATGTTCTCTTAACCTTACAGGTGTTTATTAGGTGGGGCAAAGCTGAAGTTGGGTGGGGAAGTATAACTTGCATCTGTGATACTAAATGATAGCATTGTCAATCCTAAGGTTGCAAAAATCATGGCTCCAGCCTCCCAAATCTTGAAACTGGTTTAAAAATCATGAGATTTTAACAAAAAGAATTAATGTAAATTTGTAGTCATCAATGCTACCTTATTTCTGTCCTATGTATACGTATTATGATGCAGTCTATAATTAACGTGATTATGATATTTTTCCATGGGACTCCTGCCTCTTTCAGGGCAAAGGTTGGATACATACGTGGGTAGAATGAAGGTTGGCATTTCCTAACTTTTGAGTATGTAACTTTGCAACCTAAACTTTCTTTTAAATGCAGTTCTTTTCCATGTAATAACTAAACTGGAGACTTTAAAATAATAGGTAAGTGGTAAGAGATGATTTAGCAATAGTCCTGAGGAGATAAAATGCCATAAAAAGGATTAAATAGGATCTGAGTACATTTTACTATTTGTTTAAATTGAATCAGAGTTATGCTGGGTGAAAAATAAAAGAAGAGATGAGAGCCAAAATCAGGAGACAAATATTGAGGAATTTTGGGTCTACTTCTGAATTTTATGCTTGGCTCCTGGTCTTCAAAATGTAGATGTCTGGTCAGGATAAGTCTCTACATCTTGGATCCTTATCCAGACTTTTTAAGAATCATTTTGGTCTATTTAAACTATAGTCACTCCTTTTGGTAAAGATAAGTTTATTTAGGAAAGGAAACGGAACGGTTTATGTTTGGCATTCTGGGTCATCAATTATGTAGGAGAAAAGAAAGAGGAACTAATTTTTCACTTATGAAAGATCTTGACTCACATATACTAATCGATACACTCCATCTGCTATACTGGATGTCTGGAGGCACTGCCATCTTTCACAAGAACAAATCTTTGAGCAAAGTTGTTGTAATGTTAGTGCCAATGGCCAAAGAAGCATTTCAGAGGAGTGAAGAACAATATATTTAGCAACTAGTGCATCAACCAAATCAGAGAGGCCTATAGAAGCATCTGAATTTTAGCAGTAAAAGATCTAGCTCAGGTCAGTAGAAACAAACTTATTACCTTTTCACTTGCTAGGACCTGGACTCAGACAAACTATTTCATTTCATTTATTAATGGACAGATATCCACATCACAAAACAAACAAACACAATACCACCATAACTTATTGGAACCCTTTTTGGAAATCTCTACAGACTGGGCATGGAGAATGAACTGGCTGCTTCTCCTTAATGGAAGGTCCCTCCAGGGCACTGGGAGGAAATCTGCATTGCTACTATCTGATTTGTACTTGTGCCAGTATTATGGATAAATTCTCCATAGCTGTCAATCTAAGAACATTTGCAAAGACTAAAATGAACGGGTAAGAAAAGGACAAGATGAAAATGCAATTGTTTCTGATCACACAATAGTGGACTCTGTAGTAACTGCATAATTTTAGAATTTCAGAATAACTTTCAAGTTTAAACTTCTTGAATACTAGAAATTGAAACAAACCATTCTGCTAAGAAAGCACTTGAAGGCCCTCACACTTCACTGCGTATGTTCTCTCAGACACAACATGCAAATAAAATACATGGAGCAATACACTTGTGTGACTAGAAAGGCAAAGCATCGGATCACAAAAGTTAGAGATAGGAAAAAGACTTAGTTATATCTTCATTCAACATCAAAAATCCTCCTTGATATTGGTGAGAGTTTGGGGTATTCAAAGACTATAGTGCTGGCATGCTAAGAAGGTCTGTAAGTCTATTCCTGCTAGTGCAAAATTATAGCCAAGCTATTGATGTGAAACCTGAAATTATTTGAAACTTGCATGTGTGGTATATGTAGTTATGTTGCTATCAGGCTCTTTCTATATGCTCAGTCTTTGAGAAACTTCTCGTGACTTAGTCCGAAATGGCTGCTGTTACAGAATGAGTCAAACATAACTCTGCTCTCTCATTGAGACTTCATATTAGTTTCTTTTCTGAGCTCTAAAATAAATAATCCTGACTGAAATTTTTTGCTCTTGCCTATTGAAAAACAGAAGAGCGGCATGATTTCAGGTTCATAAACAAATTGGCAAAAGTGGATGACATTTTTTTTTCTATCAAGATAGGTACAAATATTTGAAAGCTGATTTATTCAGGTGTCTCTTGCACTTCAGTAAGGTTGTTTGTAAAAAAAAGTTATATGATATAGTTCTTCTGGGTCTCTGCGTAGTTGAGCCTACCACCATGTGATCAGAAGGGCCTACAATATAAATGGTCACGAGGGGCTGTGTTTAGTTGAACTCAGGGATTCTATTTTTTAAAAGCACAAAAATAATTATTTTTATCGTGAACACTACATATTTCTAGTTTGAGAAGTGTAGAGGGAAAGACAGAGATTAGCATTGTTGAAAATTTTGCTAGAGGCAAAGTATGTACAAAAATGAAACATGTCCATATAGAACGTACTGTCTCACAGGCCAGAGTTCCCTAGCTGTTACGTTGTGCTTCTCACACATACACAGAAAGCCTAGAAAAAATCCTGTGGCACCTTATAGACTAACAGATGTATTGGAGCATAAGCTTTCGTGGGTGAATACCCACTTCGTCAGATGCATGTTGCGTCTGACGAAGTGGGTATTCACCCACGAAAGCTTATGCTCCAATACNAAAACTCCAAATTTTATAAATAAATTATCTGTTTTAAGCAAATCTCATGATTTTAAATGGTCTAACTCATGATTTTTGGACACTCGGGGCTGGCAATATGGCTGTTACCTTTCTTTGAAAGTGGGGGCCAAGATAATTATGTGTTAGTAAACACTCTGCACTTTGTATAAGTAGTACCGAATCCACACACAAAGGAATTGAAATGTCTCTAGGCTTTCTGTATCAGAGGGGTAGCCGTGTTTGTCACTTTTTACAGATCCAGACTAAGAGTCCTGTGGCACCTTATAGACTAACAGATGTATTGGAGCATAAGCTTTCGTGGGTGAATACCCACTTCGTCAGACGCAACATGCATCTGACGAAGTGGGTATTCACCCACGAAAGCTTATGCTCCAATACATCTGTTAGTCTATAAGGTGCCACAGGACTCTTAGTCTGGATCTGTAAAAAGTGACAAACACGGCTACCCCTCTGATACAGAAAGCCTAGAGACATTTCAATTCCTTTGTGTGTGGATTCGGTACTACTTATACAAAGTGCAGAGTGTTTACTAACACATAATTATCTTGGCCCCCACTTTCAAAGAAAGGTAACAGCCATATTGCCAGCCCCGAGTGTCCAAAAATCATGAGTTAGACCATTTAAAATCATGAGATTTGCTTAAAACAGATAATTTATTTATAAAATTTGGAGTTTTAATTTGCCTTCTGGTGTTCTGAGTCTTTAGGGCTCATTCTTTTATTCTTTTCCTCATAATAAGCATCAAAACTACTACTGATCAAAAACTGGAAGAATTGTCCCATGGATCATTGTGAAATTTAAACAAGATTTAAATCAGGATCAAAAGTCAAAATAATGAAAATTTTGATACAGCAAAAATTTGCAAAAAATCTGATTGAGAAATGTCAAAATGTTTGGCTTCAGTTTAGTTCACATTAAACTGCATCTGGCTGAGTCACCACAATGCCTCATGGGGATTGCCGTTCGAGTGCCTCATGCCCCCATTCACCTCTGTGGATCAGGCTTCCCAGAGATTTGTGATTAAAATCATGAAAGTTGGCAACTCTCTAATAGACACATTCCATTGTGCAAAATTGCCTCACTGTATTCCTCACAAAGAAGCAGGATTTTCAATGAGTTGCAGAAACATTTGGGAATGGTACTGTAGAGGCAGCATAGCATCCTCATCATTGTCCAACTCTCAAACAAGGAGTTCTGTCTTCAAAGTTGAGTCTAAGCAACTGGGGATTACAGCGTGGGTTCTGCACAGTTTACCTGAGACAATGCGGCAGACCATTGTCCTTTAGGCGAAGGAATCCATGTTCAAGTATGAACACACATAAATGCGAATATGTTGTTTTATGTAAAACTTATAATAATTTTAAGGAAGCAAATTAAGCTCCAATTAGAATTACATCTAATTCATCCTTGTTTCTGAGAAACTATGAGGCTGCATTATCTTCTTTATCTCCAGATTAATTAGGTTTGGTTCCATTCAAGTTATAGAGTGAACAAACTCTATCTCTTGGGTAATAATGGCAAATATAGCAAATGTGACATGCTTTTTAATATTGCATGCTCTTATAGTAAAATGAATTTCTGTAATGTGGATGTTAGGTGATAAAAGGGCATGAGAGATGTTAGAGTCAAGAGATTATTTAAGATTAAAATAAACCAGAAAGGGGAACAAAAGGAGCCTTGTGTCCATAATTTGATATGACTAAATGTAGCAATTTATTGAAGGGAATTTCTAAGACATCAAACAATATATATGAAAAAATATATTAAAACTGTCAGCACCTGGGAAAAGATACTTGATGAATTAACATTCATGCGAAAGAAAAATAGGTGTTTAAAATATTCATCAAGATGAAAAGCTGTTGGAGAATCTCAAACATCAAAAGGGAAGGAAATCCACAGAAACTAAAGATAATGGGGAGATAAAAAGAATTGTAAGTCCTAAACATTCTTTTTGCGTTGTGGACTTTCTCTTTTAAGGTATTTTGGCTAGTCTCCTTCCTCCTTCCTAATTGTAGAGGCACAAGAATTAGATGTTCTTCAAGTTTGTATCCACTGAACTTCTCTGATCCACACACTCCATAATCAGCACATAATAATGAGTGGTTTCTTTTCAATTCTCAGCAAAGTTTTAATAGCACAGACCGGTAGTGAGATCTTATATTTCAAGGCTTCATTACTTTTATGAGGCAAACTACAGTACATTTGCTAGGATTTTTATTACATTTATATCAGTTACAACTGAACTATAACAACAAAAGAACAAGTTTTTATGCTTGTGTGTGTGCATGTGTATTCACTTATGTGCTAAATTTAAGTCCTGATTCTTCAGATGTGAGTTACTTAACACACTTCAATAATTAATTGAATGGGACTATTCAGATGTATGTTTTCAGGATGGATATCTTAGTGGGTCTCCCAGTCATTAAAATGATCATGCTTTGACTGTGTAACTGAAAATATTTCACAGTGCCTAATTCTGATCTCACCTACATCTGGGTAAATTACAAGTAATTCTAACAAGGCTAATGTATTTACACTAGTGCAGGGGTTCTCAAACTTCATTGCACTGTGACACCCTTTGGCCAAGAAAAATTACTACGCGACCCCAGGAGGGGGGACTGGAGCCTCAGTCAGCCTGAGCCCCCTCCCCCTGGGGGAGGGGGAGGGGCAAAGCTGAAGCCCAAGGGCTTCAGCCCCCAGGCAGTGGGCCTGTAATCTGAGTCCCTATGCCCAGGGCTGAAGCCCTCAGGCTTTGGTCCTAGGTACCAGCAAGTTTAAGCCAGCGATGGTGACCCGATAAAATGGGGTTATGATGCACTTTGGGGTCCCAACCCACAGTTTGAAAACTGCTGCACTAGTGGTGTTTTGTTTTGTTTTATTTCAATTTTGTTCATAAGTACTCTAATGAACACTGGAAACACAGGAGGGTTAGCAAGAAACTCAGATTTATTTCCTGACTCGTGTCATATAACCGGACTTACAGATGTGAAGCCAAATATTTCAATTACATGAAAGAGGTCTTTATTCACTGACTCAGTGGTTATTGTTAGTAACTCCCAACAAATGAGAAGAGAGTTGGGCCCAGTATGTATAAGTAACTTAGAGCTGAACAGAAAATGTGTGTCTGTCTGCTGTGTTTCTTGACACTAATTCTTCAACATAACAGACTGAACACTTGAATCAGAGCCATTTGTTTTTCTGTTCTTCTTTGTAACTGATTAGGAAGTTGTCTTGGTTGGAGTAAGATGCTCCTAAGGGAGAAAGTAAATAGTTAGTTGCCTCATTGCATTACTGCTGTTTTACTTACATTTCAGTGCCACTCCATAGATCTCAGTCTCTTAAGAGTCATTTATTTGTGATATATGGGAAAAGTCACATTCCAAAGTAAATAGTGCAAATACAACAAGTGCTCTTTTCTTTTGATAGAAAGTGCACTAAATATGCAAAATATTATTATAATACTTGGACTCTTGGAGGATGAAAATATCATCATGCTACTACCAGCTGTCTCCTGGGTGCTACATGATACATTAAGTCCTGCAAATGCTTTCCATTCACGCATCTCTCATTTTCACTGGTGACTATTGTGGCAATTACCATCCACTTCCCTCCCACATGAAATTCTGACATTTCAATATTTGTTTTCATCCCAAAACAGGTTGAAAAATTGAAATTTATCATGTAATGGAAATTCTAAGAACCTTCAATTTGGAAATGTCAAACCAATGTGAATTGAAACAAAATACTTTGGCATTCCTGAAATCAAAATATTTTGTTATCTGACTATACTGAAAAGAGGAGAGGAGACTTTTGACCTGGATTTAATCAGGCCACAACTTTATTATTAGATGTCTGGAACTACCCGGCATATAACAGTGCAGGTAACCCCATGTTTATTCCATAATTACCCAGGAGGCTTTCCCAGCTCCCCCTCTTTTTCCATCCAGGTCCCTCCAGCAAATCTATTGCTGGGACCTCACCATCCCCCTTCTCCCCCACCCCCTTAGGAAGGTAAAGGTGGGGTATAAGAATGCGGGTTGGCTCCCTGCTGGACCATTCATAGGAGTCCCCAACTTCCCCCTATTTGCTCCTTTACTGAACATCTCTTTTTAAATCCTTTTCCAAGTCATTTATCTGGTCACTGTATGCCTTTCCTATGGAGTACCTGCACTGAACATCTGCCCTACACTTAAATAATAAGTTGCGACATATAGCCTTCCACTTATCATGCCATGCATGAACAGAGCCCTTCCTGAACCTGCCTGAGGAAGGCGGAAAAAAACCCAACTGCACCCAAGCCAATATGGTGGCAAGGGAAGCATTTCTTCCTAGCCCCCCTAAACAAAGGGGCAGCTAACATAATGCCCGCAGCAGGTCTAGACCAAACCTGGTATTTCACCACCTAAAAGGGAGGGAAGATGGGTGCCGTCTCAGCCTGCTCCATGCAAAAGGGAGAGAAGGCACAGGGCTGCCCCTTTTAAGCCCCTCATTCCCAGGGGATGAGTCAGCAACCATTCTGACCCTTTTGCAGCGGTTTTCATTTCCCTATATCCCAGCCATAAAGCAGTTACCTTCATTCATTCAGCCAGCCAAATTACTGCCCTCCTACGCCCCGCTTAAAGGTGTGGTGCAGTCATTTTGTTTAACTGACCCAAAACATTAAATTGCATTTTCCCTTTGTGGCTTACTGCCTTATGGGAATTGTAGTTCAGGAGCCTGATGTCCCCATTCTCCCTTATGGACCAGGGTCAATGTCACATGATGCACCGAAGAGAAATCCATGGTGCACTATCAGAGACATAGTCATCCAGGGAGCTCAGTCCACAGGCTAGAAGGAAGGCTGAATTATACCTCCCAAAAGGCAATGAGCTGGTAAGGAAATGTAGTTTAACATTTTGCTGAATTTATTTGAAATGTTTAGGGTCAGTTCAACAAAACAAAATATTCCAATTTTGGTTTAACAGATCTGAAATGAAATATTTTATTTCAACTTTCCCAACGGAAAACTGAAAATTTTCAGCAACATTAAAGATTTTTTTCCCCCACAGAAATTTTAGATTTTGAAGAAATTGCATTTTCCATCAGAAAATCATTCAGAGGGGAAATGCCTACCCACTCCATCCTTCACGCATCTTCCTTCCATCATAAATGTAACCATGTGTCTCATCTTCTCATGACATAACCATTCCTTTGCCACTTTAGTTCCAGTTTTCATTTTCAGTATTGCTCCAATGTTCAGACCCTAAGTAAACATTTTCCAGTGCTTTCCTACCCTTTTAAACCTTTATATTATTGATAATGTGTAAAAAGCTCATAAAAGGTGTTCAGTTGATACCAGTGGAGACTGCCAGTCTTTTGGACCAAACAATAGTTAGAGATCACGGATTAACAGTGCAAATTTCTTCATTCTGTCCTCATTGTTCTTCCACCTTTGGAAGCATTAGCATTTCACCTCTCTTGCATGAAGTTTCGTACCCTGCAAGATGAATTCCTTTGCATAACATTAAGTCCCATTAAAATGGTGTGCTGATCCTGCAGGGCAGGTGGGGTTTCAAGGGTTCCTACATTGTAAAGGGGATAAATGTACTTCAATCTTCATATTCCTTCATTCCATGGTGCCACTGCTGAGCCTGTCAACAAGGGTACCAATTAGTGTCACTTGTTTTGGTTTATTATATGCCTGTAATGCTCTTAGCAGACTGTTGGATGCTATATAAATAATAAATGATAATGCACTATAATAATAATGAAGCATTTTAAAAGCCATTTAAATCTCTCTCAGGATATTTAGCTTTGTAAGTAACACACATTCTCCCTTCACAACCTATAAATATTGAGAATATCCAAACATCATGTTATATAATAATATTAGCCTTTTAAAATTCCATGGCTGCATGAACCATACTTTGTTCTTTATTTGAATGGTTTCCAGTGATCTGAGATGATGGCTGGAATTCCTCCCCAGATAATTTTTAGTCTATTTGGAACAATTTTCCAACCACACTTTTTTTTTTTTTTCTGATAGTCCAATATTTTTCACTAGATCTTTGTTTTGGGCCAAATAGGATTTCTACAGAGAAACTCATTCAGAGAGTTGAAGCATATCATTTTCACTGTATGCGACCTGCAACAGCTCAGAGCCCATCTGCACTATATTCCATGTCTCACCCCCTTCAAGGGCTACAGTCAGGTAGCAACACCATTTGCTGGCTAATGCTCTTACATTGAACTGTGCTCTTATTAGAGTTGATGTGTGTGAACTTGTCAAATACAGCATCAGTTCCTGTCATTGTCTCATGGACAATGAGGTATTGCTCTGATTGATCTGCATAGTTGCCAACTGCTTAACACATCTCAGCTTTTCCCTGTGCTTTGAATGAATTCAAGCCATCAATCAACACGTATGTGACAAACTCTTCATCTGGAACGTCTGTGGTATGAATATCGCTGAGCCTATTGTGGACTGAGCCAACTGTGATGTTTTTGGTTCCAGTTTATTTCTCATTCAATTTGAAGGAGAGAGATTTGTGCTGCAAGCCTATATTTCACAATTTGTAGCCGTTGGATAAACAGTTTGGTCAGGTGTTTCAGTTAATGGCATAGGGATTGCTGAAAACACAAAATGGGTAGAGATTAGAATTATTTGTCGCTGCCCCCAATATGGAATTTTATAGTGGAATGATGATGTATGATCCAAATAGAGCTGGGCTTTCCCCCCACACCCTATTTCTGTTTCGGTAAATAATTTATTTTCTAAAAAAATGCAGTTTCAATCAACCTCAAACTATTCATGGATTTGTGTGGAGTTTGCCTAATACGTTTGACCAAACCCAAAACATTGAAATGATTCAGAAATGCTGACCTAAAACATTCCAGTTTGACCAACTCACTTTTTTTACTTTTGGTTTTAGCCAAAAAAAATCATTTTCAGTTTGACTTTTTAAACTATTTTTTGGAATGGTCAGTGAACTGAAAAATATATTTTCCACAAAACTCTAGATCCAAACCATAAGCAAAGCTTTTCAGAACTGTTCTTGGCTAATTTATAATTATCCAGGGCCTGATCCAGCACCTATTGAAATCAACGGAACTCATCCTATTTATTTAGAGGGGTGCTGGATCAGGCCAAAGATATATATCTATCTATATCTATATCTAGATATAGATAGATATGGGGTTTTTTTGAGCAGCCATGACTTAGATTAAATGATATACACAGCCATAGTTACGTTACCTTTGAACCACAACCTTTTGCTGAGAACATCTTAAAGTAAACATACTAACCTATTGTGAAGGGATGTTCAAAGATAAATCCATTACTCAGAAAAGCTGGTGATGGGAGACAAACATACTGAAAGATACGTGGGGGGCAGGGAGGGGAAGAGGAACAAGGAATAGCCCCTTCAAGCAAAAGACTAGCAGGGTGAGGGAGTTGCAGGTGTGACTCAAGTAAGTGGCTGGAGGATGAATGTGGCTTGGGGATGAATGTCAGAGGGGAGTTCTACTAGCTATCCACCAGCCAAAAGCTAAGCCCAGGTTCATGATCTTTTCCTGAGGCTGAGCTTGTGGGAAGTTCCAAGTGAAATAGAAGACTAGGTGAATTCTACCCATAAAATACACACATTGAAAAAAATCATTGAACATCTTCTTTCTTGAAACCAAATTACAGTATTTGTGATGAGTGTCCTACAAGATGAGGTAATTCTGACAATGTCAGAGTAGTCATTTCAAAAACTCGATTGTGGAGAGGGACAATATGGGGTATAGTATTGGGTGAAATGAAGCACAAGGGCAAATACCACTCTACCTTTTTAAAGTACAAGTTTAGTTTGCTAAAAATATTTAGAGATTTAGCATCATGTCAGTGCCTCTTAGAGATAGTTTGACTAATAAGGATATTTATTAATAGCTTTAACCTAGCACATTAGGCCAGCAAGAAAGGAGTCAAAGGCATTATCATTGGATGGGTAAAGCCCTGGTGTATGCTCAAATCTATATTATTGTAATGCTAAATAGTTATGTACCATATTTTATCTCTCTAACTTGCATTGAAAAGTTCCTTAGATAATGCCATTGATTTTAATGAGGCTGATTGCAGGCTAAAACACCCCTCACCATAGGTTAGAGTGGTAGATTCTGGCCTTATATGATTGGGGACACACAAGTGGGGTTAAAGCCTATGGAAACTGGTGGAGGAGGAGAATTACATGAAGGCAACACATCCTCTGGATCTCCACTTATATCTTGTCTTAGCTGTGTGTGTCTGTTAGAGCTTGTACAGTGTACAAAAAGGACATGTCCTATTCCAAGGAGCTTACAACCTCAGTTTCCAATTTGTAATAAATTCTGTACATTCAGACCTTAAATGAAAAAATCATCCTTCCTTTCTAAATGTTTTGGGCCAGATTCAAGATTATTAGGGACCGGGACATGGAGCTCCCACCTAGTGGTTGGAGCAAGAATCAGTGGGGAGGAATAGGAGCCCAGGGTGAGAGCTGGAGTCAAAGGCCAGATGCCAGAGCCAAAAGTCAGAGCTTAAGTCAGAGCTCAGTGTCAAAACCAGATTACCTTGGGCTGGGCTGCGCTGGGCTGGACAGAAGAAGGCACAGGAGCTATCTAAGCCGATGCTTTGAACAACTGGCAAACTGCTGCTGGACTTAAGAGCAAGCCTGCTAGCTTCCTCAGTCTATCAGACAGGACACTCCATCAGGCAGTCTATCTGATGCAACCCAGCACTGCACATTAGGCTGTCAGGAGACTGAGCAGGCGCAGCTGCAGGGCCTTATTTCTGATGAAAATATGACACACGCCATCTGCACCATGTCAACCAGGTTTCAGGAGATCATTAATTTCCGGCTCTGAGACAGTTCTTGAGTGACCTTGGGCAAATAACGTAAAGTCTCTCTGACAAGTTAACATACTAAGTCAGTTTCCCATCTGTAAAATGAGAAATTCTTTCTCCCCCTGTTGGGTTGTCTTTCTTGTCCTTTTACATTGTAAGCTCTTTGAAGCAGGGAGTTTCTCTCACTATAGGTTTGTTTTTCTCTCCCTATCATAATGCGTCTCCAATCTTGGTTGGGGTTTCTAGGCACAGCTAAATACAAATAATAAAGTAATTTCATATACTGTATAATTTCTTTAACACAAAGGGTAAATTGTGAATATACTCTGCAGTCTTAATATATACATTAATACATTGCTTTCACACAATAGGAAAAGCCATCAAATTTTAGAGGGGCAAAATCAACATACATTGTCTGTAAGAGATAATATATTAGAACAGAAGTTATAAAAATAGACACAAATGTATTTAATCAGAATAAAACTTTTCCTCCTTACCTAAACCGACAGAATACTTTTTTTTAATCTACAATAGCCACGGTTCCTGCCAGTTAAAGAAAACTACTTTTTCATTCCCTGAAGCTGTTTTATTGTATTGAAAAATGTTTTTTTCACATTAAATAAATAACTACTTGACATTGTTTTGTAAAATACATTTTATGAAAGTTTCTTTCAACTTTTGGATTTGTGTAATTAGATTTGTCACTTAAACATTTTCGTCTAAAGCTATATAGGAACTGTAGAGAAAAGATGGTGCATGTTTTAATTGTTTGATGGAATATAGTGTATGTATTTATTACGATGAAATTTTCATCAACATTTCATCTTTAGAATCTTTCAGACAACAGTCTCATTATGACGGACTTTACCATAATTTTTAATGCAAAATGTTGAAATGGGGAATGTATCATTTCCTGTAACAAGAGATGTTTTAGAACTAGTCCAGCATTTGTTTACTTAGACTTATACAAACACTAAAAAGAGGGCAATTAACCATATGCTCTGGGTGACCTTCTGGATAATCAGAATGAAAATCTTTCAGAGTTTCTTAAATAGTTTTTGGTGTCTCCATTGCTCCTATTTGGTTTTAGTAATAAAACTAAGACAAGTTCTTATGTTATCGTGATAATCAACATCCTGGTTTAATTTAATCAATGAACAATTAATTCTCATTCCTATTCACAATACTAAATATTTATTTTTGCGTCATACTAACATTGTACTTAAAGTATCAATTTAAGTCACTTACTGTATTGCAGTAACACTCAATTTGTCACTTACTCTATTGCAGAAGACTCAATTATGAATTAGGGCTTTTTTGTGTTAGATGCTGTATACATAAAAGCCCTTTACCAGGTAGTATACAATCTCTACAATCAGAAGACAACGGATGCATAGAACAAACAAATGAGCAGGAGAATCAAGTGATTATTTTAATAAGTAGAGGTGACTCCAACCCTGTGTTTATATTGAATGTGGAAGTGGTTTTACATTTCTATAGGACAAGTCCATAAGTTAAGTTTTATGTCAACTTATGTTCTTCCACTCATATTATAATATTATACAACACACATGACAAATTTGGTGTTTGACAGCCTAACCAGGTGGGCATGGACATTATATGTAAAATGTTTAATCCTCCAGCTAGAGTTCTTGCTATACTCAGCATGTGTAAAGGAAAATTTTGCGGTTCTTAATGGTTCAGTTTTACCCTTTCTTCTAAATTTGATGGCTTTGATCCAGCAAAGCACTTAAACATGTGCTTGATTTAAGCATATGACTCGTCTTAAACGAGGAACGTGCTTAAGTGCTTTGCTGGATTGGGGCCCAATTTCCTGGTCTTTCTTTGGAGAAGACAAGCTGTTTCCTAAACTCTTTCTATCTTGGATCCTAAACTCTGAATCTTGGGAGAGGTTTCATGGTATTAGAAAGAAAGTCTAAATGGAATGCTACTAAGAAAACTATTGCACTGGAACAGTTAAATTTATCACAGTGTAACTCTTTGACTGCCAACAATATGGTTACAGGTCACTGGACTCAGGAGATCTGTGTTCTGTTCCTGGCTCTTGTCACTTAACCTCTTGGTGAACTTGGATATGTCACTTCACCACCTTGGTGTCTCAGTACCTCAAAATGGGGATACTGGTGCTGACCTCCTTTGTAAAGTGCTTGGAGATTTACTGATAAGCAGTGCTTTAAGAGAGCTGGGTATTCGTATAGACGCTTTAAGTAGAATATGGGTATTTGGTTTCTGTTTTTAAAACTGAACTCAGAAGAAGCTGCATTGTAGATAGCTGAAATTTTCTGTCAATTTTTTTTGATAGAAAATGCAGTTTCTGCAAAATTGAAATATGGGGAAAATGTGGGGGTTTTGCTGTAATTTTTTTTCACTTTTGAATCAGAATAAATAATGAAATATTTCATTTTGGGTTGGTTTGACCTGAATACAAATATTCTTGACCTGTTGGAATGGACCAAATATTCCATCTTTAATCAGTGCAGCATTAAACTGTATCTGTCTGTGTTGTGTTATGGGAGTTGTAGTTTGGCTGCCTCCTGTCCCCATTTTTCCCTGTAGGTTGGGCTGCTTGGACAGGTTCTTTGGCTTCATTAGGACTCCCATGATGCACTGTCCTCTCCCTCTCCGATCAAACCGCATGTCTTGTGACTGTGGGTACAGATTTGGGACTGTGACGGGGTTCATTCATCACTGTGGTGCCTCCTGCTGGCTGTCCTGGGGATTATCTCTGTTTGCCAGTGCGCCCTCCTCTGGTGGTGCCTTGCCACCATCACTTTCATTCCAGAACCCCCACCACTCTCAGGACTGATGCATCCTCTTCAGTGACACTGACCTCTGGCTGTGCCACACACTGTATACCCCTCCCCACTCTTCGGGGAACCTGCAATCTCTGTCCAGCCACTTCCCTCAGGGGCAACTGCCATCCATTGTCCCAGGGCCGCTTCCCATTTGGCTCCTTACCTCAGGACCTCAGCCTGCATTCCCTAGAAGCCAGCCAGCAGCTCTCTCTAGCTCCCACAGTCCCTGCTTGCAGCACTGCTTTGCCCCAGGTGCTGGCACTCCTCCCTCCCAACCCCCGCTCTTCTCCTCTCAACCTCTAGTCAGCTACTGCACTTTGCTCTGCCCTTAAGCCCTTCTTATATAAGCCTGCTGGGGCATGATTGGCTGCTCCTCTCAGCACCTTTCTAATTGGCTGCCTCCGGCACAGCCTCCCTAGAACTGCTTTTAACCCCTTTTCTGCCAGTGAGGGGCAGCTGCCCTATCACAGGAACAAAAACAAACATTGAAATACTGGAATTTCCTGAGGGATGGAAATTGAGATTTTTCACTCACATTGAGGTTAAGTGCCCTTCTTCATAAAATATGTTCAGCTATACAGATTGTTGTAAAGGAGTTATTTTTATTTACAGGTGTTATCCACTCAGAGAGAATTCAGTTGAACCACTGTCATTAGCAAGACATCTTTGTAAATATCCAAATATTTACAGATCAGTTCAGTACCTAATTTTATTGAGGATGGGAAAAGCATTGCACTCAAAGATTTTAGTGGCTCGTGTTCTGAAATATAGCTTTTTTCTGACAGAGCTGGCAGTGATCAATATAGCACTGAGTCAGTTCCATTGCAAAAATAATCCATTAAAGTGATCAGACTATAAATATGAATAATTTCAGAAGCATAAAATGACTATCTTGGCTACACTTTCTCTTGGCTACATGATCTAGTACCAGATTGAAATACTCCTTTATATTTCTGTGGCTGACCCAAAGATGTGTTTGATAATCCATATTTTCCACCATACTTTTTGAGAGCTGCAAAATAACCACTACTAATGTTAATTATTCTTTAATCATAGCCATCGCTTACATCTGTACATCACACCTGTTGTGAGAGTAAATTGACAGACACCCTGTTTTTTGGGAGACTGTTAGAAAACTGACATTGGCAGTGACTTGAAGAGCTCTATCCAGATAATTTGAAGACTCCTTGAATTGTTTGTCTCATAGGTGTGATTTATTTTTTCCTCCTTTTAAAGGCTTGAGAGTCTATCATGAGTGGGTCAGAGCTATTCCTCTAAACCCCAGGAATTAGGAAGACAGTAGACCCCCAATTTTATTGAGACACTGAAAGACATCTGAACCTTTTGTAAAATAGGCAAAATACAAATATCTGAATCAAAAGTTGTAGCCTTCCTGAGCTGCCATTTTCTAGACAGGCCTTTCTCAAAACATTGAATTGCCTTAGAATCTGTTGGAGATATTCTTTAGACTTTTTTCTCCTCTTCTTTTGTCATGCTTTTCAAGAGCAGTTCTTATCCTCCAGAAGTTGACAAGATCTTTTTGGTTTCATCACAAACCCGCTTAATTCTTTATCTACTTCCTTAGTTCAAGAGTTCACAACCATTCCATACTATGACCCTCTTTTCTATACCAGGAGCTCCCTCCCAGCTAGCCAGTATCTGCCCTCTAATTTAGTAATATGGCAAAGGCAGGGTGGCCATAACCCTTCTGACACATGAACCTCTGTTGTACAAATGCAATGGTGGCTACTTCTTTTTCCATTCTTGTTATTTATTGCCCTCAGTCTCACTGAATGGCACTCGATGAATTGTCCAATAGGTAATAGTATTTGCAAAATAGATATTCACTGAGAATCAGATTGGCAGAATCACTCTTACTTAACTCAGCAGACTTGCTAGCCCAAGTAAGGGCCATGCAATTGATCAAAGGCTCTTGTTGGGTACAATATGTGTATTTGTTTGCTTGCCTTTATTTTCATAGTTATGTATGTTGCTTGAAGAACACTTCAGTTATCTGGTCCAAGAATATTAGAATTAGAGACTGTCATAACTATAAAGGGAAGGGGGTAACAGCTGTCCTATGTACAGTACTGTAAAATCCCTCCTGGCCAGAGACTCCAAAATCCTTTTCCCTGTAAAGGGTTAAGAAGCTCAGGTAACCTGGCTGGCATCTGACTCAAAGGACCAATAAGGGGACAAGATACTTTCAAATCTTGGGTGGGGGGGAGGCTTTTGTTTGTGCTCTTTGTTTGGGAGTTCGTTCGCTCTTGGAACTTAGAGGGACCAGACATCAATCCAGGTTCTCCACATCTCTCTAAACAAGTCTCTCCTATTTCAAACTTGTAAGTAAATAGCCAGGCAAGGCATCTTAGTTTTACTTTGTTTTCTCAACTTGTAAATGTACCTTTTACTAGAGTGTTTATCTTTGTTTGCTGTACTTTGAACCTAAGACTAGATGGGAGTCCTCTGAGCTCTTTAATTACCCTGTAAAGTTATTTTCCATACTGATTTTACAGAGATGATTTTTACCTTTTTCTTTAATTAAAAACCTTCTTTTTAAGAACCTGATTGATTTTTTTCTTGGTTTGGATCTGTATTCACCAGGGAATTGGTGAAAGGTTTCTCAAGGCTTCCCAGGGAAGGGAATCCATTGGGATGGTGGCAGCGGACCAGACCTAAGCTGGTAGTTAAGCTTAGAAGTCTTCATGCAGGCCCCCACATTTTGTACCCTAAAGTTCAAAGTGGGGATACAGCTTTGACAGAGCCCCATTGCAAACACCCTGTCATGGGGTGGTCCTCTGAGTCTCTCTCACCTTTGATAGAGACCACATTCACTCTAGGCCACCTTCACCACCACCTTATTTTATTAAACTGTTCTAACAGGCCATTGGCTGTAGTACTATTTACAAGGCCCAGTCAGCTCCGCATCTTCCTTCAGGCTCTCCAGCACCCCACCAGAGCATCCTTCCTCTCCATTTATCTGCTTTCAGCTGCTGTGGTTGTGTCCCCCTTTAATTTGTTCTTCAGTTGCAGCTCCCCTTCTTAATCAGCCCTCCATTTAGATTCCAATTAACATATATTGGTGTAGATTTGAGTGACAAGGTACTATGTCTGTTCCTGATTCAGAACCGCTATCACACACCCCTTAAGATATTGTAATTGTGAAAATGAAATGTCCTGTAAATAGACACCCTGTTATGGTACGTGTAGCTATAGTTGGCAGTCTAAATCCTAAGTAAAATGTACTGGGGGGGCGGGTGTCATTCTAGTTCCTAATGGATAATACCACAGTAAGAGGGTCCGGACTCACCCCTGTGGCACGTCCTGCTGGTCACTCCGGGGAATTAGCTCACCAGCCTCTGGAGCACCCTCTGCAGGCCAGTGATCCAACTCGTTCTCTCCTTCTTAGCTCCCGTGTTCCTCCCAGGACCCCAGTGCCCTTTGCTCTGGGTACTGCCCCCTGGCAATACTCACACAGATCTGGGTCTCCCCTCCCTGGGGAACCCACACCCACTATCCCCAACTTGCCTCAGCACTAGGCCACTGCCAGTCACCAACTAGCCCCCACTCCCTGGGGCAGACTGCAGTATAGGCCACTCATCATTGGCAAGGAGGGTTTGGACCTGCTTCCTTGGCCTAGCCCTGGGCTGCCCTCTGCAACCCCCAGTACACCTTGGCCTTTCGCTAGGCCACAGCTTGGGGCTATCCAGGCTGGGGCTATCCAGTCCCTCAGCCTTTCCCTAGCCCTGTTCCAGTCAGGTACCCTGTCTTAGCTCCCTGCAGCCAGGCCCTTCTCTCTCTGCCTTCAGAGAGAGACTCTGAGTGCCTGGCTCTCAGCCTCTTATATAGAGCCAGCTGAGACCTGATTGGGGCATGGCCCAGCTGTAGCTGCTTCCCCAATCAGCCCAGCTTAGCTTTTCCCTTTGCCCCGGCCCTCTGCTAGGGCTGTTTTAAACCCCCCAGGCAGGAGTGGGGTAACCACCCTGCTACAACCACCTATCATTATACTTTAAATCTTTAGGATTTACAGAGGCCTATTCTTTATTTGGCATCTTTATACATAACCTTACTTTTTTCTACTTCAAATATTAAGAGCCAGAATCTCAGCTTCTGTAAACTAGTGAAGTGCCATTTACTTCACTGAAGGAGGGAAGGCAAGGGAAAAGACCAATGCACATTAAGAAATTCAGGATCTTGGATATAAACATTACTGGGCCATATTCATGCTTTTGAAACACACACATCTCTCAGAACATAGAACAGCATTAAAAAGTCAACTTTCTCCATCTCAGGTACCTGCAATAACCACAGGATCTTCTTCCACTTGGAATAGAAAATAACAGGGTACTACAATCACTTCAGACTTATGTGAAATTTAATTTTTTTAAGGGCACCTGTGGCATAATGTGCCCCTGCATTAACACCCTGCACACTATTACAATAATCTTTGTACAAAATATTCCTTGTAAAGTATCCTTTGAAAACTCATAATTTACTGGCCATTATTGTCCTGATAAAATGTGAGTGGCAACAGTGTATGTAAAATTATAAGATTTCCTTGTATGATTTTTATTAACACATGTTCCAAAACCCACAGCACTGCCCAAACTGAGGTTAGCAAACAGGTCTATCCTAAATAAATATATAAAGGGGACTGAAAAGAGGGGCAAACATCCCAAGAAAGCCCTCTATCTCTCCCTGCCCCTCATATTCAATGCACCCGAAGTAACGAAGAAAGCCTTTGTTGGACTCTGGGAGAAGGGGTACTGACTTACAGGGTTTGAGTCAGTAAGAATGCTGAAAACATATGGTGAGAAACTTTGCTTGGACCTGATAGTTTGTTAGGTATTAGTAAAAATCATATCTTTATTTTTCTTGTAACCATTTATGACTTATGTTTCATTACTTGTACTCACTTAAAATCTATCTCTTTGTTGTTAGTAGACTTGTTTTATCTAATCCAGTGTGTTTAAATGAAGTATCTGGGAAATTCCATTTGAGGTGTCAAGGTGTGTGCATATTATCCTTTTAAAAGAAATAACTAACTTAATATAACTTGTATTGCCCAGCCCTCTCCTGGACAATACAGGACATACATTTCTGGTGGAAAATCTAAGATTGGGAGTGTATTGGGCTCATCCTGTAGTATAACAGAGGCTGGTGAGAGTCAAAGTGTAACCGCAAAATGGCTGGCAGGCTGCAGTTATGCACAGACACTCAGGATATGGCTTGCATGCTGGAAGACTGTCTGTGAGTGGCCTTGGTGGGAGCTGCTTCAGCAAGGCTTATAAGGCATCCAAGGTTGCAGGGAAGGGGTGATACAGACCCCCATTGGTCTGGATTGTACCTTGATATGTCACAGCGCCCACTGTATTTGAAGTTAACAAGTGATTCTCTGATTACAAATAATTTTATTTTACAGTGCCTAGTAGTGTGCTGCCTCATGGTACATCTATGGCCTTGTGCTATCAGAGTTTGCAATCCAAGGCCCTGATCTTGTAATCACTTATGAATGTACTTAGCATCATTCATGTGAGTAGACCCATTTTAGACTATGGTACTGCACACATGCTTAAAGCTAGGCATGTATGCAAGTGCTTCCTGGATCAGAGTCTAACTTTATATTTTGTTTATAAATATTGATTGTAATGTGATAAATAAATATCTCACATAAGAAGAGTAGCAAAAAATAATTTTCATCAGCAAACCTATTCAGGGTGTTGGTCTTGATTTAGTTTTTATAGAGCAATAAGATAATAAAAAGGTCCTTATTTTTTTCCCTCCAGATGTAGGTTTCCCTGAATATTAGGATCCATTAAATGCAGCACTAAAATATTCATGAAAGTGCTGCCTTCTTGAAATAGGGTCAGTTACACTGTCTATTCATTTAAAAATACATTTAATTTACATATAGGTGTCATCCATTAGAGTGGGAATTAACATTTTGACCAATGGCCTTTGTCAAGATGACTGTGAAGAGGTCTTCAGAACAGCTATTGGTCAAAATGTCAATTACCTCACATAATGAGGGACACTGGTAAGTACAATAACCCTATTTTAAAATGAACACACTATCTCAACAAGACAGCACTTTCATGAATATTTAATTTTCTAATTGCAGTAAATTATTGCATTATACAGTACATATAAAGTGATCTTTTTGTGGTTCCCAGAAAATGAACAATGGGACATACCGATAGGTTATATTGAAAAAGTTTAAGGACTTTTATGCAATGAGGTTAAATAAATATAAGTAGTTGTTATATGTTCTTGTGGAAATTATAATAATTAGCTAATTATGCCTTTCCAGTTTAAAAATAGGTTTAAAAGCAGCCGCAGAGACTTACTTCCTAGATGTTGTGACTAATAGTTACTGGGATTGTGTGGTGCCTTCATGAGCACCTGGTCCGGCAAAGCTCTGCCACTTTTAAAATAACAGCTTTGTTTATGTGTATGTCCCATCTCTCTAAAACTGGAAAGAAAGTCTTGTATCACTCCTTATTGCTTACCATAAACTCTTTCAGTCATATACCATTCTATGTCAAACTGTCCCCAGAAGCTAGAAGGAAGGGAACTTACTACAATTCTTCTAGTCAAAGAAACAAACTTCTCTTTTGTTTATTGTTGGAGTTTTTGTGGCTGTTGGGAGCTTGAGTAAATGTTTTCAGCCTCCTAGGCACCCACTGAGGAGAGGTAGACTCCAGCTAATGCAAGAATGGATAGGTGCAAGATAGAAAAGAAAACCTGGCTTCCTAGTCACCTAAAAGAAAGCATTGACTATATGAAGGTACAATGGGCCACTTTCTTCCTGGTATCTTTTAATAGCAAAAGTATCCTCTTCCTTTCCTTCCACCATCTAGAACTGGTCTACAGTTTGACTGCTATTTTACAGATGCTGTGTTAAATGTAAGAAATCTCTTCTTTGGTTCCTGCACCATGACTGCACATGATATGAAAAATTCTGATACAGTCAGTTGGGCCAAGAGCAAGACTTTCCCCATGGCCTTCTAGCCATCTATTTGATGCGTCTCAGGCTTCATCTATCAAGATGATTTATCAAGACAAGGAAGAGGGTAAATGGGAGCCAAGTATTGATGATCATAGACAAGAGTAGTAATGCTACTATATATAACACATACATAAAAATGGATAATACTTGGGTGGAGAGGGAGCAGTCCTGCAATACAATTGCTAGTTTTTTAAAAAGATGAGTTTATACTGTATTAACTTCCGTGTTCTCACATCTTCAAAATTCTCAGATATATTTTCTGAAATTTTAATGGATAAGAACCAGAAGTTGAAACACCAATGCTGAAAATTTCATTTTCAGAAGGCAAACTAAGGGGCAGTATGAAATCACAAAAGATGTTTTCTTCTTTTCTAATGAATGTGAGGGTATGCTGTCTGAATTATTGATCTGTACCCCAAAATGTGATTTATGTCCTATGTGCTCATCTCTCAGAGGGAAGCAGACAGTTTCAATGCACTTACCCAGTGGCAGATACAGCTGGCTGAATGGGTCTATTTATCCAAACAATAGAGCAAATTCTATAGGGGACATTCTCTTAGATGGCCTGTTGACATACTGGGAAAAGCCAGTCTGATGCAGAAGACTTCACACATGAGTCCTGTAACAAAGACCATTGAGCAATATAGCAATTGGGCCCAGACACATACAGAATGGGAGCATTCAGAAAACTCAGCTTCCTGTATGGGGGAGGGGAACAGATTGGGTTTAAAAACTGGTGCCAGCCTGGCTCTCAAATTCAACCTGGCTTTCTAAAAGAACATAAATTGGCTATGTTCTGTTCTTGTAGTTTAAAAGGAAAGCGTGTCTTACTTAGTATATAGTGAAGTATAAGATTGGATGAAACTAAAGGTACATGTAGGCTGTCAGATTTTAAATAATTTTTTCTTCAATGCTTTGTTCCAACTGCTAAATAAAAATATTTTGTTTGAGGAAGGCCAATGTATCACTGGTCACAGGTTCCTGAAGGGAGAAAACACAGGTACCTGAAAACCAGTCAAACCTGCTGTGTTCTAAGTGATTGATGCACACACCATACTGTAGTCAGATCTGCTCTAATAGTGGAAGAGTAATGTGATTTGTCCATGAGATAGATAAAGGGCAAGAGGCCTCAGAGCACCTCAGCTGGGTGCACTCAGAGACCGGAAAGGAGACAAGGGTATAGCTAGTTGCAACCATGACAAATAGCAAAGACTAGAGTCAGGTCATTAGTGTGGCAGCATTTATCTTTCTGAACTCTTGCATGTAAAATATGAATTTGAACTTTCACTTTGGTCAATATAATCTGGCATCTATCTTAAAAATTTTAAGAAAATATGACCATTCTAAGTATTCTATATCAGTTGCACTGTTAGGTGATTTATATTCAGTAACAATTCCATCAGCTACTGACACGTGTTAGAGGTACCACAATTACTATTAATTTAATATACTCTTGTTTATGAGCAGCACTCTATACGTCATCTGTCTCTGTGATAAAATGAATGGTTGTTTAATTTGTCACAGATCTAAAAGATTATTTTTCAACCGTATTTTCAAAGAACCATTCTTAATTTTTGAAATGACACCCAAGATGTATTTGGTAGTGATTGTTTGTTTCTGATCAATTAAGTTACACTCAACTTTCTTTGTGGGGCCAGGATAAGTTTCTCACATTTTTGGGAATGCGAAAGAAGAGTTTGGAGGTATATTTACTTTTGAAGACGGACAAAATTTCGAAGATATTGCCTCATAAGATTAATAAATACTGAAGTACTTGTGAATTTGAGGAAATTAGAGATTTAATTTTTTACAAATGGTAAAAGATTGTATGTCTGTTAGCCGAAGTGAACTATATATTTAATGCAAAAACTGAATATTTTTGATGCACTATATGTTTATATGTCAGCTTAATTTACTTGTATTAAAGTAAAGTGTTCAGGGCACTGCAATCACAAAGCATTAGATAAATAGAATCACACACACATACATACACAAACTGATATGAGGAGGAAACCCATCAATGGGTACTCTGTGGACATATTGAGTGTAGAAAAGTGCTCTTACAACATGAAGAAAAAGTGACAATAAGAAGGGTGAGAGAGGGAGAGTTATGAAGAATAGTGAAAAAGATACATGAAAAACCCTTGCATGTTTTAACTAGAGACACTGGATACCTATGAATGGAAAATACAAGATATTGGCATAATTAATCCTATTTCTATCAAGCAAATACTTTATTGTTCTGATCTCATATGACATATTTTTTCTTAACCAGTCCTCTAGATATAAGTCTGGAGATGATTTGAACATCTACCAGCCCAAGGAAATAACGTTGCCAGTTTTGTATTGACCTTATTCCAATCATCTGCCTCGAGATGGCCCTGAAGAACTTTAGTGATACAAAACAGTATTTTCATTACTGATCTCCATTTGATATATGACGACTTCTCAGACTGAGTCAGGAGTAAAATCTGTTTCAGATGTTCTACTCCAGCGATCGTAATCTAGAATTCACCAGTTTAAATAATCTCACTTAGTCAAATTAGTTCTGTATTTCACTTTGCAATGGACTTCTCTTTCATTTCAAGGAAATGACTACTCTGTGAGGACAAGATTTTTGCTGCTGTTACTCAGCCTGAGTAGTACCATGCTCTTGTATGTCGTCCAACTGAAGAAAATAAGGTAACTCAGAGTACAGCTCAGCAAAAGTAAAAGTGTTAGAATGTTCCCTGAGTAAGCAATACATGTATTTTCATAAAATAACATTTCTGCAAAGATGCTCTGTCATTTGAAGTCCTACCTCTTTCCCCAAAATCTTTTTTTCTTTTAATATGTTTTAATTTTCTATAATAAAAACAAACTTAATGGGCCAAATTTAAATGTCTTGGCTGCCTACTGACTTTACACAGGAATACATTTGTTCCAAAGCGTTTGCAAAATGCCATTTAATTCAAGTTAAGGTAGAAGTAAATAAATACTTATGCAATTTAACATAAACATTGTTACATTTGAATAAAAATATAGATTTGACTTAGCAAATCCCCTATAGTCAAAGTTGTTTTGTCTGCTAATTCTGTAGAAATTAATCCCCTAATAGTGATGCAAATAAAAATTAATTAGGAGAGCACACACCCTAATCTTGCTAGGTAGCATTCCCCAGGAAGCAACTTCTTTTCCTTCCCACCTGTTCCATCAACTAGATTCTTCAACAATATTTCTGTGTAATGTTATCTTATGTGGCTTTACAATTATGACCAAATACAATTGTATCTAAAGTGGGTGCGAAGCACTTCGAAAGTGAGAAAAGTATCAAATCTTGACGGCTAGAAACTTTGTTTTGAGGTCATCTTATACACAAAACAAACCTATGAATTAAATTATAGAACTTCTCTGAAAGGTGTTGAAGCAGTCTTTTCTTTCTCTTCCTCCCCCTCACAGCAGTAGGATATCTATAAGACAAACAGATTCACACAAACATAATCAAGGAAAATACTTAAGACTAGTATACTCACTAAGGTCCTAACAAAACCTGGTGAAATCACTGGAACTCCATTGACTTCAGTGGGTGTGAGTCATGTGCTAAATGCACTGGGTATATACCTGGAATACCCAAATCATTTCTTCTTTAATGTCTTTTAATTTACCATAACAAACCCAGCCTCAGCAATCCACATTTTAGATGAAATGTAAGCCTACTGAAGAATGACCAGATCCAAAAGCCCACTGAAGGCAAATGGACTGTGTAGGTATGTGAAATATTATTCTATATGGGATGGAACAAATGCTTAACAGTAAAACATCATGACTAGAGCTGTGTTCCCAACATCCCAGATGAGAGTGCTAGCATTAATTCAATGAAGCAAGATGGACATGGGTATATGGCCGGGCCTTTCACAAAATCCCTAGCCAAACCTCTGACACAGCAGTAACTAAATAAGTCAGAGAGGGCCCCGTATCAGTCTGTGTATGTTTTCACCCTTCATGACTACAATCACTTGTGCAGATGCCACACAAAATTGGTTTGAATAATGTGATGAGAGAATTCAAAGAATTAGAAATATAACTGTGTTCAAAAAAGAACAATATAAGTTCATGGAGGATAGGCCCATCAATGGCTATTAGCCAAGATGGTCAGGGATTCAACCCCATTCTGATTTATTTATATACATATACAAATAGAAAATAGATCTGAAAAAGCTATTAATGTCAACTCTTAACAAAGAAGTAAACATGATTAAGAATTAGAAGCAGCATAATCAGGTGATCTAGTACGACATTAAAATAGAAAAAGGAAGAGTTCAAATTGTTATGGATTCAGATGGCAACTATAACTCAAAAGATTTTTCATTATTATCAAGGATTAATCAGGGAGGAAATTAAAGCTCTGGAGGATGAAATGGGAGACGAGATGGCAGAGGATGGTAAAATTACTGAAGTATTAAATTAAATACTTCCTTAATATATTTACAAAGGACGAAGCTAATGGTTCAGTGGCTGGCAATGGCTTCAAACTTCCTTTAATAAATGTTGAGCCAGATTTTGATCTCAGCTACAAAAGCAAAACTGGCTCACATTCTTCAAGACTTTATAACAGTAGGATCTCTTGAGGACTGTGATGCTTATTAAATGTGTGGGCTATTTCTTTTTGAAATTTGGTAATCCAAATGCCAAGAAGTAGATACTGTCACCTTCTATATACTGTAACTCATTTACTTCTTTACATGCAGCAGTGATTAGTATATTTCAAAGCATCATAGGTAGTCTTGATATATCATCATCATTTAACAGTCTGACTCCCTCTGCTTTCAGTGGCCTTTGGTCAGACCCTAAAACTGGAGAGGTTTACAAAACTACTTCTACATATTCCTTACCTTGCAAGAGAGAAATCAAAACATGTTTTCTGAAACAGCTTTTCAAAAATATTTGTGGGGGAACAGAGTCACATTAAATGAAGTTTTAATTAAGCTGATATTTAAAGATTACAGTTCTTGCTTGGAATGCTTACAATTAATTATACAGTTATTTAGACGAGAAACAATTATTTAAAGCATATCTGACAAAATTTTTAATCAAGTGTAATATGGCAATTATCAATTTCTGTAGTCTTCTCTACTGGTCTTATTGTTTGTATTCTACCTGGACAATAGGAAGGGTAAGTACAATCTTTGTATACCAGCTGAATAAAAAAGCAGATGCAAATGAGTTAGGGTTTCAGGTTTCACAGCCTAGAATTTTAATCAGTTCAATATGTATGTAACTAAGGAACTGTTTTTTCCCCCCAGATAGCTAATTTTAGAAATATATCTCCACTCTCATCAGTCAGATCAGATATTTAATCTTTCAACAGGCCAATCAAATTATAATTAACCTTTCAAACTAAAAATTAGACTATTAGGGCCCAATACCCAGGGTGGCTGAGCTACACTTGGCACAGGATCCTCCACATGGGGAGCTGATCCTCTGCTGGTGAGAGTGGGGACTTTCCCTCCCCCAGGCACCATCACCCTTTCTTTCCCTCCTGAACTCCCCTCTGAGGCACATTTACATGGAGATTGGAAAGGTCTGGCATGGACTTCAGGGGATACACTTTCTTCCCTATCTGGCGCAACACAGTTTAGTCAAATCAAAAGATAATCCATCTCCAGGTTTTTTTATCTCTTCCATTAAGCCTCCTCTTGTGATCTTGGGGGTAGCTACAATCAAGGAAAGCCCCTGGCAGTGCAGTTCCAATGGAGATACATTGTCAGGGAGCAGCAGGTGGTACAAGGGACCAGATTCAATATGGAGGCACAGGGCCTTTGAACGGATGGCCTCATGGTGATCCTTGGGGATATTCAGAGTTTGAGATGGGACGAACAGCCTTTTGTGTGGGCAAACCTTCTGACAGGGAACTGGGTGAATGTGGCAGGACAGAGATCTCCAAAAGGAGATGCTCGTGGAGATTCCTTCCTCCTCTGTGGTGTGTGTGTGTGTGTGTGTGTGTGTGTATGCATATATGGGGGGAAGGGTGTTTTATAAAGTTGGTAAACTTTTTCAATTAAAAAAAACATTTCTATTTTGAAAACAACTTTTAATTTATTTTTTCTTTTTGTCTGCCCAGTTCTAGAGAAGAACATGTTCTGGCTCAGTATTCGAACCCTTCAAATATTTGTAGACTGTTTATCATGTCCTATGCTCCTTAGTTGTCTCATTTCTTAATATCTTTCCCCGTAAATTGATCTCTTCGTTTCTGAAGTAAATGGGATGTTCTTCCTTGAACACTTCCATATAACATTTCAGCTATGGTAACATTAAAACTGGAAAGGGTGCTGTTATGCCCTGCTCCGTTATACAATGCATCTATGGAAGAAGCCCAAATTAGCACTGATCTTTTTGCTGTCATATTATATTACAAGTTCATACCTACTGTCAACCTAAGTCTCTTTAAAAAAAAATTACATTGTCCCTTTCATGAACAAAATGCCTTATCTAAATTTCTTAGGCAAAGATAAAGTGGTGACTATATGACAGTAGTCTAAAGAAGGCTTGGTACCTTCCTGTTAGTCACTAAATGAAACATACAGGCAACCTAATTCCCAGCATACTCCTTAGTCAGTGTGTCAAATCTTATCCCTACCTTTTTGACACTGGAGGCCACATTCTCCACTATGCTCCACTTTCACTCTACACAGTTGAGAACGGAACTGCAACGCAGCTAGTTATTGGTCCTCACAGTCAGGGAACATTTCTAAGCCTCTCCAGGCCACATTGTACTTTATGGTGGCCTAGGGGCTGCTCCAGCATTAGCTAGTTGTGGTCCCTGAAGAGGCATCTGCCAGCCTGGGTGCTGGTGAGTGCAGTGCTTAGTGTTATAGTGCTTGTAATGCCCACTGAGAGCAATGAGACAGTCTCTCCTGTGCTCTTGATGCTCCCCCTATTGGTGCCCAGGCTGCAAGAAGGGGAAAGAAGATGCATCCTGGCTGGAATGGTGATTGGTGAGGAGCTGAGACTTGTGGGGGAAGAGATGAGAGGGAGACTGGCACACAGAGCTGAGGAAGTGGGAGCAGGAAAGGAACATGGATTGGAGATTTGTGGGGACTGAGATGAGGAGTGAAGTGGGAGGGGGCAGACTACACAAACCTGATCTATCTCCAGGGTATGTTCCAGCCTGTGCACTGAATGAGGCAGGGGTCCTGTGGAAACATAGTATGTGATTATGTAATTACTGACTGTTTCATAATGCAAACACATGAGAATGCCAATCTAAATTCTAGCATATATTAACAAAACCATTTTTCTTAGTTTGTTTATTTCTTAAGGGCTGACCCTGAAGTTGAGGCTGCACAGGAAGATATTGGGACAAATTCTGTGTTGAGTTACTCAAGTTACTTCATATAAGTCAGTAATGTTATTCCAGATTTACACAGGTGCAGGTGACAGCATAATCTGGTCTTTGCCAGAAGGACCGGATATGAAAATACATGGGAAGCCCCAGGGGATAGTGATAACTTATGGTCTGATCTGCTGTCATTGGATTCAACAACCAAATTTCCTAACTTTTAAGTGTCTGACTTTGCAACTTTAATATTTTTTTAAATATATTTATGTATGTAATGTAATAGTAAAATAATCCAACATGATGAGATAAATTGTTTTTTTTTTTTTTTAATTATTATTATTATTGGGGTGGGGGGAATACACACATTTTTAATCCTAAAAGACCTGCTTTTTAACTAGTGGGTGAATTTTACTTTGAGACTCCTGAAAGTGAATCTCTAAGAGATTGGTGGGAGGGGGGCAAAGTGAGAAAGTAAACAGTAACACTCATGTTGTGTTTCACAATAACAATTTGTCTGTTCATTACATGGTGTCAAAAATATGAAACTCATAGATGTATTGTTATCACATTTCTTATCTGGACTAAAGCTTTCCATCAGATGGTGTTAACAGCCAATGTATACACATCTGGCTCAGTCATGAATTTTTAATTGATGAATACTAAATGAGAATTAAAGGTGTCTTCAAATCTGATGGGAAGCTGTAACGGGTTGGATCACAGAAACCCCCTTGGGAACTGCCAACTGATGTGCCAAGACTACTTCTACCCCTGCTTTCCTGCCCTGGCAGCTTGTCTTCAGCACCCGTCTTGTTGAGCCAGACATGCCCATCTGCTCCAACACAGACCCAGGGTCTGAATTACTTGCCCTACAGCTGCAGGCTTAACCTGAAAGCAGGTTACAGAAGTGTTCTCATCTTTAACACTCAGATGCCCAACTCCCAACGGGGTCTAAAACCCAAATAAATCCATTTTACCCCGTATAAAGCTTATACAGGGTAAACTCATGAATTGTTTGCCCTCTATAACACTGATAGAGAGAGATGCACAGCTGTTTGCACCCCCCCCCAGATATTAATACATACTCTGGGTTAATTAATCAGTAAAATGTGATTTTTATTAAATACAGAAAGTAGGATTTAAGTGGTTCCAAGTAGTAACAGACAGAACAAAGTGAATTACCAAGCGAAATAAAATAAAACATACAAGTCTATGTCTAATACAGTAAGAAACTGAATACAGATAGTATCAGAGGGGTAGCCGTGTTAGTCTGAATCTGTATTTCACAACAGAGGGTCCTGTGGCACCTTTAAGACTAACAGAAATATTGGGAGCATAAGCTTTTGTGGGTAAGAACCTCACTTCTTCAGATGCAAGTAATGGAAATTTCCAGAGGCAGGTATAAAATACCTGTGGTATAATTGATTTTTCAGTTGGGTAGCTGAAAAAGAAAATGGTTTGTTTTGAATTGACTTTTTTCATGCCAATAGAAAACAAAGCAAAATTGTGCTAGTCAAAGAAAGTGAAACATTGATTCAAATCAATGTTCCATTTTTCTTTTGCTAAAACCATTTACCGAATTTAACCAAAATCACAAATAGTTTGTCACCCCAAAACTGCATTTTTTTTTGGTGAATTTACTATTCATTGAAAAAGTTTCACACAGCTTTAGTTTTGAGGGCCAATAAAGAGTGTTTTGTGTGGAGGCTGCATGCAAGGAGGGGACTGGTGACATTTCAACTTCATTTTGTAAGCATTGCATTTTGCCAGGTTTGCTTCAGGTTCACACACTCCAGTTTTGTTATCCATGGCCATGGCAAGCTTATGGGCTCAAAGAGAAGAGCTATAATGTTATTCCTTACTCAAGTGAATACTCAGGATTCCTCGGGGTTTAGGTGTCTGTGAATGCATGGGACACAGTAAGCAAAGTTAATTCCAATGTACGTAATTGAAGTCAGTGCCCAGTGGCAGGTGAAAGTGTCAACCACTTTTTCATAGAATCATAGAACTGGAATGGAACTTCAAGAGGTCATCTAATACAGTCCCCTGCACTCATGGCAGGATTCTAGACCATTCCTGACAGGATTCTAGACCATTCCTGTTTGTATGTGTGCAACTGATTTGTTCCTTCCTAAATGGAGTACTTTGCATTTGTTCTTATTGAATTTCATCCTATTTACTTCAGACCATTTCTCAAGTTTGTCCAGATCAATTTGAATTTTAATCTTATCCTCCAAACCACTTGCAACCCCTTCCAGCTTGGTATTGTCCGCAAACTTTATAAGTGTATTCTCTATGCCATTATTTATATCACTGATGAAAATATTGAACAGAACCAGACCCAGAACTGATCCCTGCAGGACCCCACTTGTTATGCCCTTCCAGCATGACTGTGAACCACTGATAACTACCCTCTGGGAACAGTTTTCCAACCAGTCTTGCACCCACTTGATAGTAGCTCCATCTAGGTTACATTTCTCTAGTTTGTTTATGAGATGGTCATGCGGGACAGTACCAGAAGCTTTACTAAAATCATACCACATCTACCGCTTCCCCCCATCCACAAGGCTTGTTACCCTGTCAAAGAAAGCTATCATGTTGGTTTGACACGATTTGCTCTTGACAAATCCATGCTGACCGTTACTTATCACCTTATTATTTTCTAGATGTTTGCAAATTGATTGATTAATTATTTGTTTCATTATCTTTCCAGGTATAGAATTTAAGCTGACTGGTACATAATTCCCTGGGTAGTCTGTATTTTCAGGAAATACTTAGCACCTTGCAAGATCAGGCTCCCAAAACAATAGCTTAACTCTACTCCCCCCTGAAGTCTTTGATTTTAATAACTCAGGGCAAGTCTACACTTAACATGCTGCAGCTGTGCTGCTGTAGTACTTCAGTTAAGATGCTACTACACCGAGGGGAGATCTTCTCCCATCAGCATACTTAATCCACCTCTGTGAACCTTCCCATCAACATAGCGCTGTCTACACCGGGGGCTAGGTTGGTATAACTGCGTTACTCGGGGGAATGACATAGTTATACTGATGTAAGTTTATAGTGTAGACCTGGCCTTGTTCTTACGTATTACTAGTAGCATGGGTAAAGAAATACAGGCCAGATTCTCAGCTGGTATAAATTGGCATAGCTCCATTAAAGTCAATGGATGTATGCCAAGTTATACCAGCTGAGAATCTGGCCTTATGCTTTTTAGTAACATGACTTTAACCCAACAATATTTCCTTAATAGTTTTAGAAGAGTTAGTATTTGAAATCCTAAACATCTTATGTTAAGCATATCCTTTGAGCTTCATATTTGCTACCAGGTCTTATCAGGATGACAGCACATTACTGGAATAATTAAAGGTTTCTTATTCTTTCCATCTTCACCTCTATGAAAAAAAGCCCCTATCTTGTTTTACTTCTAAACATAACTGATCACCAGATTGTTAGCTGTAGGCATGGATTATATTTTTCTAATTTAAATCCACAGAATGGAGGAGTCTCTAATAAACCTCTTTGTCAAATCTTGAGCCATCTGATGCAGCATAGGTATCAGACTTGTCTGCTACAGCCAATGTGATAGACAGATGCCTTTTAAAAACACATGTAGAAAAATGAGGGTGAATTTATGAAGTCTTTGTTTTAATAAAGAACCAAATTGGATGCTGCTGCTAGATGTCAGTTATAAAATATATTGAGTCGTCTCAAGTAAAAGTGTTTAATACTGACTTCTCATTTTCAGTACTTAATGGGATGTGATTGATTACAGAACAGTGGTGGTTCTTGCAAATGTGGAATTATATATCAGAATAAACAACAGGTGTTCTGTATTTTTTTTTCTTTATGAAATATATTTAGAAAGTGAGTCTGTGAGAGACATTAAAGAAAAATGATCAAGAACTGATTATATATGAATGAAATGAGGTAATGTAGATTACTGTGTGGCATTTTAAATACTTAAAAAAAAAAACTGTGGAAGTGTTAGAAACTATTCTTCCTGGGAAAGCAGTTAAATGGGAATTGTCTTTGAAACTTGAAACATATTAAATTACTCAAAAGTAAGAGGGTTCCATTATAACTTATAGTACCTGATGTGTGAGCCATTAGCATGTGTACATTTAAACATATGCATTGTTACAATTGTGATGAGTTAGCAAATGCAGCTGCACAACATTAATCCATCCTATTGACAAATATTGTAATAGAAATAGTATATTTTAGGGGTGAATTATCCCCTTTGTGTGTTCTATATATAAAAGCAATTACTATTGACAGATCTATGTACTGAGAGAAGCATATGTCCATAATTATTTTAGTATTTAAGACTGAAATTTCAAATCTGTACCCAACCTAAAATTATGACAATATTTATCATTGTCTTCCATTAATCTCAGAATGGGAAATGACCTTCTTTGTACTGTGCATTCCATTACAGATGTGGTTCTAATGTTTCAGAAAATGCATTTTTTCAAGGCGATATTACACATGTGGCTAGATTCATTAATGGGATTTATACTTAGTGTGGCAAAGTCTAAATTTTAGGTGACCTCCACCTGCTGGAATCTACAGTCCTGACTTGGTTTCCTATACAATGCATGGGGAGAGTTAGGTGCCTAAGAAAGGGCTCCACAAAAGCTATCATGATGAGCGAGAAGCTCCCAAAGTTAGTCAGCAGGAAATGCAGAGGAGAAAGATGTATCCTAAAACCCCACTCATCAAATGGACTTTGATACCTAACTTATTTCCACTTGGGAGTCACAGCAGTGAACCCTCTGCTCAAGTTAGGCACTAAGCCAGGTCAGTTCTTTCTCCCAAAAAATCCTGAGGAGGATATTCTCTTATTATAAGCCTTATCCCAGTGGTTAGCACATTTACCCATAATGTGGGAGAGCCTCGTTCAATCCCCACTCTGCCTAAATTGGAGGAGATACTTGAACCCAGGTCTCCCACCTCCTCTTACAGTGCCCTAACTACTAAGGTATGGGTTATTGTGGGGCAAGTTTCTCCTTTATAAAATAGTCTTAGGGCCAGAGAAAGAGTGTGTATGAGGGTGGAGAGGAATGACTTCATAACCAGTGGTTAGGTTACTGACCTGGGATGTGAAAGACTCAAGTCCTGCTTGAAATCAGACAAAGTGGGCACTGAACCTCGATCTCCCCCATCCCATGTAAGTGCTCTAACTACTGGGCTAAAGTTTATAAGAGGGGCATCCTCCCAGTGTTGCTTTTTCTGGTAGGTGACCTCTGAGCACACCTACCAAATCAGGTCTCACAGGCAAGATAGGTGGTGGAATACCTAGTCTGAGGGTTCTCCTGTGAGTTAAGTGTGGGGTGTAGGAACACTGGGGACTTTACCAGTGGAAATTTAGGTGTCTAGGGACTTTAGGCACCTCAAGGGTTAGGCAGCAGCTAAGTAGGGGTTTTGAGGATCTAAATTTTGGACGTAAGTGCTTAAAGTGGCAGTTAGGCCAAATCTCTTTGTGGACCTAGTCTGTGTTGTTTTTAACTGTGGGGAAAGCTACTCAGCTTGTGCACGTTAACATACCTCCTTTGAAGTCAGCAGAGCTGTGCCAGTTACACAAATTGAGGATTTGGCCTATGTGTTTTAACTATTAAATTTATTAGATAAAATTAATGCAGGTGTAGAAGACTGATGCAAGGCTCCTATACCATTTAATTGCTGTGATGGGCCTGTGAATGATTATACTTCTAGCAGAACGGCCGCATAAGGTGGGCATAGGCTCATTTTCCCTCACAAGTACCCTGACCTTTTCTCCTACAAGATTTATATTGCTCCCCAACCTTACTTGTTGCTTTCTTCTGAAGGCTTCACCGCCTCCCTTCCTGATATCTTCTGGTGTGGGGGGTAGGTGGCTAACTCATCACATTTTCTATCTTCAGTGGAAATGGCAAGGATCAATTATCCCCTGAGACAACGTTAACACAGCAGGTAGGTTTCAGAGTGGTGGTAGCTGTGTTAGTCTGTATCAGCAAAAACAATGAGGAGACAGCTCCCATGTCTCCCGCATTAAGTCTAATAGGCCCCGCGGCCATATAGTAGCTTGAACAGGGAAAATTTTGTTGATGACTGGGGTACCTCATGGATTGCCAGAAGTAAGTGCAGGAATAGCTGATCCCACCGACGTAGCTCCTCTGGGGGGAACTTGTACAGCATTTCCTTCAGAGTCCGCTTGAATCGTTCCACCAGTCCGTCAGTCTGTGGGTGGTAGGCAGAGGTGCATAACTGTTTAGCTCCCAGGAGTTCGCATACCTGCTACAACAGCTGGGAGGTGAAATCTGTGCCCGGGTCCATTAGGGTTTCCTGGGGCAGGCCCACTTGAGCAAAGACCTTCACTAGTTCACCGGCGATGGTTCGGACAGTGGTGCTCTGCAATGGCACACACTCGGGAAAACGGGTGGCATATCCACGATGACCAACACATACTGGAATCTCGTGGCACTTCTCGGGAGCGGGCCCACCAGGTACATGGCCACCCGCTCAAATGGCATCTCCACTATGGTCATGGAGACCAGAGAACCTTGGGCACCCGTGGAAGAGCTGCTAATTGGCACTCCAGGCAGGAGCTACAATAGTTTCTCACCTTCTCATGAACACTGGGCCAGAAGAACCACGTCAGAATCCAGGCGAGGATCTTTTCATGGCCCAAGAGCCCTGCGGCAGCGATGTTGTGTGAGAACTTCATTACTGCTCGTCGGTGGCACTGAGGCATCAAATTCTCAGTGGAGAAGTAATTTATATTCATTGAGGATGAATGGAAAACAAGGCCTGGAAAGCCTGTAAACAGCACATCATTCTTAACTCTCAAATCTTAAGTGGGTTAAGAATTATGCAAAATGTAGTAATTGATCCTTACATAAAAGAAACATGTTGTAAATGTCTTATTAGAAGGCATGCTACCTACAACAATATTCAAGTTCAATTTTAATGGTTTGAATTTTTCCGTGGATAAAAGAACTTGTGAAGATGGATTAATAATTCTATCTTCAAGCACCGTTTCCCAGAACAGCAGTTTTAAGAAAATTTTAAGGGGGATACAATATTGCCAATCCCAAACATTCAAATATCACGAGTCAGGACTAAAAAAAAAAAGACCCTGATAATGGCTTAAAAACCATGAGATTTCAAACAAATATTATAATACATTTTTAATTTTTTTTATCTGCCTTCTGGTTTTGTAAATTTTCTGGGTGCACTCAGGTCACATTTCAAACTTTTCTCCTCAACCACAGGGCTAGAAGCATATTTTTTTATTTAAAAAAAACCAAACACCTTCAAATCACATGGATCCAGGAGCTTGGGCTTTATGAACCCCCATCCTCCCGACTCAAGATAAAATCACAAGAGTTGGCTACCATAATAAAATATAACCCCCCATCATATACCCATGTAGGAATTCCTATAATGATATATAACGTAGATATTTAATAAATGTATGTTAGGGTAGTAGGGTTTCTGTTGACCCGCCCGTTAACAAGTGGCAGAACCCTGCCTAAGAATTGTAATGTTACTAACTCATTATGACTGGTGTGGCTAATTAACTGTACCTGGACATATGGGAGGAGAAAATGGTTTCTTAGGGATCTAGGCCACAGGAGGTCCTCAGGGAAAATCACAGGCAAAGAAAAATCAGGACGGGAATGTAACTTCTGATTTGTGGTGGAATGATACTAGTAAAGTCACATCTCAGGAAGGTAATGAGTTTGGATGCTAACTCAGGGTCTGTCTGTCTGCTTTTTAAAGCAAGGGATAGAGACTCAGTTTGTTCATAAGACCAAAGTAGCATGATTCAGATAGGTAGTTCCTTGTCCCCTCTGCACCTTTGCATCAAAGGCCCTGATCTTCAAATTACATGTGTTTAACTTTACATATGTGAGTAGTCCCTTTTGATTTCAACTGACAGCAGATCAAAATACTTTCCAATCCTAAATGTGCACGCTCACACTCTCTCTCTCTCTCTCTCCCCTCCCCAGACCTCATCTTATCAGCCTTAATAGGAATAATTTGAACATAGTGGGGGTGTGAATGCATGGCTTTCAAGAGTGAAGAACTTAATGAGGGGGAACTAATTTTTTTTGTGCAGATATAGTGTCACATACCTTTTTCACAGCTAATTTATGAATAATATGTTCTTAGAGTTCTGTTTCCTTAAAATATTCATCCAGCTGCATTTGGAAATTAAAAGCACAGAAGCAACGTTGTTTATTTCAGATGTAAGCTTTTAGGAAGATGATCTTCTTTCAGTTCCATTATAATGTGACTGCATGAAAACAAACCTTTCTGGATACTGAGTCCCCCCACAGTACAGTACTCTGATTCTGAAGATAGTGCTGTTTTTGCACCTCTAATTTAAGATCAAAGCTTTCTAAAAGTTTAGTATATAGTATTAAAAAACCCTGCACAAATGACTGGACAGCCTATTGAACTGAATCCTGACATTCATCATTTAGGATTACAATGTAACTGAAGTTCTACAAAAAGCCCTAATTGAAATTAGTTTGACAATCTGTGTTTTATTCCCTCTAGGCTACATGACATATCTCAAACCCACATTGTACAATTTCGTACAAACTGCAGTTTACTGGGACTATGATGGATGACAGAGTAAGTTGGAATAAGTTACATCTGGCATCTAAACATGATTGCTAGTCCAGGGTGATATGGTAGGAGACTGAGATCATAACTGCATCAAATCTGTCAAGTAGGCAAACACAGATAGAGTCCAGGATTATTTAACTGTTTCAGGTGACAATTTTGACACCAAAACTTTGATAATTATTCATTCCATTGCTTTTGAAATACTTGGAGATGGAGGTATGACCCCCTAAAAGGGCAGGGAGCCAGGGATTCCTCAGTTCTCATTGTATCTTTGAAAGCAAGTCCTTTTGTGACTTCAGGGGAAGTATTATAAAGCTGGAAGGCTGTTTTATGGGCATATTTGCCCTCACATTTTTGCATTTTCAGTAAAGCTTTGTGGGTGCAAATCTGAGTTTTTGCACTTCTAATTATCTGATTTTCTCCAGCAGTCAATTAGTTAAAGGAGCAAGAATTCTGATTGTGCCTGAGATTGGCTGGAAGGCACAAAGTGTACCCATAAAAGGAGTCTACCTTTTTAAAAAATAAGCCCTTAATCTACATGACTTTTTTTCACTGTCCCTGCAATGAGAATAACAATTCATATAGAGGTTGAGAGGATGAAGGCCTAGGGTGTGTCTTGGACTGTCCAGCTGAGCAAGGGATTCATTGAGAGTAAGAACAGTTCTTACATGTCTAACAGGGTCACCTGGATCTTGGGACCAGCATAAGAGTGAATGGTGCTACATATCTGCTTATTCCCCCAGAGTGGGCAGCTGGAGGTACGGAATGAGCAGAGCAAAGGTTCCACTACCAATTGTTGACCAGAATATCTGAGTGGGTGAGATGGGGGTGGCAGGAAGGGAGTATTTGCTCTAAAAGTGCCATAGAAATGCTCTGTATTTTCTATGAACTTATATTCGGTCAGTAAGTAGGGCATTTGGTGATATATAGCCAGCCTTACAAGCACTGGAAGCCAACAGCTGCATGAGGGATGTTGGAAAGACAGTAGTAAACAACAGGCAGCAGTTTGTACTATATGTTCTAGCTAAAGACACTTAATAAACATTTTGTGCAAATTAAAATAAATGAGTAAATCAAACAAAAAAACACTTCAGGTTCTGAACAGCAGATGTTCATGGAAACCGATCCTGATAAAATTCAGAGACACAGAACAATGCCTTAGATCAGTGGCTTTTGAACTTTTTAGGCTGCATAGCCCTTTCCAAATAATGTAGTGTACTGCACACTCCCATTTGAGACTGAGTCATAACATACCTATGAAAACAAAATAAAAAGGTCTGTAATGGATGACATGATGCGTTGTCCACCATTACAGGATTGCTCTCGGTTACCCCCTGGTGAGCGCTCACTTACCCCAGTCTGAAAACCACTGCCTTATATCTTGTCAGCTGCACTCTCAAGGCACTGACAATATAAAAATGTAAGGGAGGTACACTGATTGGGAGCCCAAGTACCGGTAACTACTCTGGGCACACACAAAAATCGCTTGTCTCAGAGAGAGATTTTTAAACTATTGTTCAAATAAAATATGTTAAAAGTCTTCAGAGTGGTGTCAGGCTGATAGGTTACTTACTGAAGGTAATTTTCAGTGAAGTTGTCACTGTATTTCACATGTTCAATGTAGATTGAGTATGTTTACTAAGGTTAAGTGGTCAGACACTTTGCTGGTGATCTTGAATGGCTTCTGCAATTAACAATAGCCACACACATTTACTATTGTCTTTAGTTGAAACTAAAATGTATAAGTCCTTGGGAGTGAGGAAAGAAAAAAAAAAAAAAAACAGAGCTCAATGACCTGGTATCACCAGTTTAGCGGATTGTGCTGCAGATACATCATTTGTCAATACAGATGCAGGAGAAATGGCAGTGGTTTAGAGAAGTGTTTAATGAATCACAAAATTGCAGTGAATTCTATAAGTTTATGTATTAACAGAAACCAACACACCATCTGTGTATACTGTACAAATGTATCTTTCTCTGTTACTAAAGGGGATTTTTATGACATTTGAATGTCTCCTTCCCCATCCCAGACATGCTAGAAACAGGGAATTAAAGAAACCCTGTTATTTTAGATAAAGGTATTAAAAGGAATCATTTATCACAATTCCCAACAAAGAAGTAACTCTAAGTTATGGTATCCAGCTAATTTGAATAACCTTTGATGTAATATAAAAGAGGTGATCAAGCTGTGGGGGGGGGGAATCAAATTCATGAAAAGATTCCTTTAATATATTCATATAATTACATGACCATTCAAGTTTGTACAATGGGATCTGTATTGCTTTAAAATAAAGAGGTTTACAAACTCCCTGAAAGTTTGAGGTAATTAGTAGGTGGAATAAAGTGATTTACTTTCTCCTTTGGAACCACTTTTTTTCTTTTTATAGAAAACCGGGCAATCTGATCCTTAACCTTGAGCCAGAATTATAAACCATTCTTTTAAATTTTGCACATAGAAATACTATCTAGGCTATAATTTCATGCCTTGGTAGAGTACTTTTAAGATGCCTGAGAGCAGAGAAGACATTGACATTAATCTTAAATGTTACTGCAGCAATATTTTATAGGAAACCTTTTCTTAGGTCCTTAACTCTGGAACTAAACATACTAGATGCTATTATGAAATGGACTAGTAAATACTCTTCCTGTAGACTTAATTCCCTTAGTTTAAATAGGTCTTTGAAAAGCAAGCAGTCATTAGAGCTTAATTACTTGAATATTATACTTAATTTGTTTAGGTAAAAGAAATAAAAAAAAATCAGTTTAATATCCGTTCAGTTTAGCAATTTTGACTGGTAAGAAAAAACACTAGTCATGTGTACAATCTTCTACAATTTAAAATATGACAAGTCTAACTGAGATTCCCATCAAGTGAAATTGTGCAGGAAGAAGAAATGGTAAATGCAAAAACTTGTTAACCTATTGGTAGAGTGCAAGAATATAGACTTAAATCTTCAAGATGTAAACTCCCTCTGTCTCAAGCGATGTTTTTTCAGACACTGTCTTCCATAGGAGAGTGAAGAGGATGGAATAGGCTTTGCTTGAACTTGAGCTGAATGCAGTGATGACCATGCTCTTTGCAGGAAGGATTTTATAATTCTGTTTTTGTCTTAGCTGACCCTAGAATTATGAAGAAAGCTACTAAGAAAAAAAGTAAACAATTTATTACATTTGGTACAGCATTGAATATGCTATATGCATACCTATGCAACAAGCCAAGTTAAGGAACATCATGTAAGAAAAAATGTCTGACCTTCACATCATCCTCTGACCCACCCTATTTTTAGATGTGAAGTTCAAGAACTTCACAAAGCAGTTTGTAGAGGAATATGTAATCCCTCCAGTACTGTTTAGAGCTGGGTAAAATATATTTTGACAAACAGTTTATTCTTCAAAAAAAAAATGCAGTTTTGGGTTGACCAACGCTATTTGTGAATTCAACACGAATTCACTGAATAGTATCTTGGAGGGAAAACTGGAGATAGATTCAAAACAGGTCTTAGGTCCTTTTCACAAATCTCATAGTAGTGTCCCCCCCACCCCCTTATGCCCAATACTTTAGTGGTTAGGGATATGTCCTGGGATGTGGGAGACCCAGGGTGAAACGCCTGATCTGTAGCAGCGACTTAAACATGGTTTCCCTACTTCCTAGGTGAGTGCCTTAGTCACCAGAGTATTGGCTATTCTGGGGTGGGTCTCTCTCATTCTCTCCTGTTGAAGTTGTTCCACTTTGTATAAATAATAATTGAGGCAGGGACAGGACCCTCCCTCCCCCCCTCTGGGTGGGTGCCTCACCACTGGGGTACAGAGCCGTTCTCATGCTTTCTGTGGCCCAATAATTATTTTTAAGTGTTCTATACAAAACAGAACAGCTTCAACAGGAGAGTCAGAGAAAGAAACACCCTGGAACAACCAATGGCCTGGTGGTTAGGGCCCTCAGCTGGGAGGCTGGAGACACGTGACTTGAAGTTCCTCCTCCAGAGCAGAGATCTGAACCTCCTTCTTCCACATTCCAGGTAAGTCCTAACCGCCAGGCTATGGGATGTAAGTGGGGAGGCCTCATTTTGTGAAGCTAGCCTTTTATTTCCTTTTATTTAAAAAGGTTTAAACTGTCAAGTCAAACTAAACATTTCACTTGGGAAACAACAACAACACAAAAATAAAAAAGTGGGGAGTAGGGAAGAATCTGATTCTTTTGATAAACTGAAAATTAAAAAAAATAAATCTGATTTTGGATCCACCTGAACTGAGTTTTTGTTTTTCAATTTTTTTTCAGATCCACCAGCAAACAAAAAATCAGTTATAAAACTAGAGTTCAAGCCAAAAAATACTTTATACTACAACAATTTAGGTAGTCTAGGAGGTAAAGAGCCACAAAGCCTGATTCTGATCTTGCAACAGTATAAATCTGTAGCAAAATAATTTGAGTCAATATAATTAACACAGTTGTAAAAACAGGGTAGATCAGTTCAGAATCAGGCAGGAGAGAATTATAGGATCCTGCATACATTCAATGTCTTGAGTAAAGAATAGGTCAGATTTTCAAAAGCAGCTAAATAAATTCAGCGCACAAGTCACATTGATTTTTAATTTGGACTCATGCTTCTAAATTGCTTAGGATATGTCTACACTGCAATTAAAAACCCACATCTGGCTTGTGCCGGATGACTCAGGCTCAAGAGCTTGGGCTAAGGGGCTGTAGGTATTTGGGTTCAGGTTTGGGATGGAGCCTGGGTTCTAGGACCCTGTGATGAGGGAGGGTCCCAGAGCTCAGGCTGCAGACCAAGCCCAAATATCTACATCACAATTAAACAGCCCCTCAGGAGATTTTAATTCAGCTGGCACAGGTCAGCTATGGGTTTTTAATTGCAGAGTAGCAATACCCTTAGGTGGTGGGTGGGATATTTCCGAAGTGCCTATCATATTCAGTAGACCTGAGTCCTGCATCTCTTCCACCAGGAGTGACTCTACATAGTGAAGCAAATTCTTGGTTTTGCTCTTAAATTCCTTCAGTGTGAAATATTACCTGGAAGGGGAAAAACAAACAAACAAACCCAAACATTCTTCTGTCTCTTTTAAATGAATGCAGAAATGAAGCAGTGTTGTATTCCTTCCCTGTGCCCTCCAAAAACAAGGGATTTTTTAACTTCTCCTGTAGTTCTTATCAAGTTTTGTATCCGCTACTATTGCTTCACGTCCTACATTATAACTGGAGATGAGCCCAAGAGTTCAGAGGTGTTTGGATCTGTTTTAGTTAAGCTGAAAAATTCTGATTAAGGTAATAATTTCCCCAAATATTGGAAGCTGGAAGTAGGCTTTATTGGTCTGACCCTTCTCTCATTACAACTCAGTGAACTGGTACTATCACTGAAACACTCCGCACATGAGAGGAAATGTGATTCTCAGAGCTAACACCATGAATTTATCAGTATATTACAAGCAGGGAAGAAAGCATATGTGAAATAATGTGTGCTCATCCAATATGAAAATTTGGTGAATGCAATATCTGTCTCAATTTCTCATTGATGCCTGGGTTTTGGCATAAAATGAAGAATGAAGTGTGTGGTAAAGCAAGATGAAATATTAATATACTGTATCATATTTTCAGTTTCTTCCTCAATTATTGAGAGGAAAAAAACCTGTCATTCACAGTATAGTGTTATTTTTCTTGTGCTTGTTTCCCACATAAATAGATCTTTTAGGCCTGCAAGTCATTACGTTCTCATAAGAAATAGAAAAGTTATGTAAATAACAGAGTAGAGCAAAGTAGAGTAAAACAGAGTAGAGCAAATAATGCATTGTTGAAATATGATTCACATAAAAGCACTAAAATGAAGTTGATGATGAGATATTTTAAATAACCAGTACAGAATGACTTTTACACCTTCTGTTTCAAACATGCATGACCCCCATGGACATTTTAAACTGTATTATTAACCCAGGATAACCCCTGTAAAATAACAAGAACAAAATCAGCTATTATAGATTTCTGAGAAATTTGTCCAGTATTATGTGTCACTCAGGAACTCAAAAGTGTCTTTCTGTATGGAATTTCAGAGAACACGTCTTCTTTTTCTGCAGGATGGAAGAGCTTCTTATCAGTCACTATTATCTTTCAATTTTTTAAAATGAAGCGATGACTGTGTTTAGTTGCAAAGGCAAAGCATTATGAATCTCAGTGTTCTGCTGATGCCTTAGTTGACTTTCTACTTTTGTTTTTATCTTCTGATCTATTATAAGTTGCTAACAGATATTGTAATTTATTACTTTAGAAAAGGCCGCTGAAAAAATAGAAATGATCTGAATAGTTAGTTTGAAAACCATTTCTGAATATTTATTAAAGAGTTCTCTGTCTGACATATAAACAGCTTTTGCCCAATTGTCTCCCTTGCCAAAAACAAAAAGAAGAGCAGCAGAGGTAGCCCAGAAACTACTAACATTTATGCCGATGTTCAATATCTATTTTTTTTTTTATCCTTCTAAATCAAGAACCTAATCCTGTAGTCCTTTAACTCACAAACTCTTAAGGTATAAACTGTAATGAGACACCCACAGCTGGCCCATGCCAGCTGACTCGGGTTTGTGGGGATTGGGCTAAGGGGCTGTTTTATTGCTGTGAAGAAGTTCGGGCTCAGGCTGGGGCTGTAGCCCAGACTCTGACGCTCACATTGCAGGGTCCTAGAGCCCTGGCCTCCAGTTTGACCCCAAAAGTCAACACCACAATTCAATATGCTCTTAGCCTGAGCCCCATAAAACTAATTCAGTTGTCACAGACCAGCCCCAGTTTTTCATTGGAGTATAGACATATCCTCAGTAACTAAGGGGAAGTTACATTAAATACTGAAGCATCGGGGCCTTTCAGTTTTAAACTGTGTGTGTGTATACTATATTACATATAACAGATATTAAAAGAATGTTTAAATGTGCAAAGTCAAGCACTCAGATTATAATGCTTTATGCATATATACTGATACATTGATTATGAGATCATATTATTTCACAGATCCCTGCCTCAATCATTTCAGAGTAATATCACTGCAAAATTATCCCAGTGCCAAATTTCCAGTTCCAGCTCTAAGCCATAAAGATGTACTTCAGCTGTCAATGAAACAATCAAAAGAATGGATTAATACAGTTAAATTTCCTAATCTTCCCCTAATCTCCATCCTAAAACCAGCAGAACTATTTTTTTTCTGAAGTGTTTTAAAAAAATCAGCATGAGGCAGAGAGTAAACATGGAAAATTTCAGCCCAAATGGATTGCTATGCAAATTATAAGCAATTAAAACAGGTGTTTATAATGAAAAGTGATGGCAACCTTTAACTACACATGTCAACACATGCATACTCTATAATGTACTCTTATAATAGGAACTTGACTTATTCCTTTGAAAGTCTGTGGGAGAGAAAAAAGGAGGCTTATATGTTCGAATACTTAATAAATGAAAGAAGCCTTTTAGATATAGAATGGGACAAAGGTCCTTCTTACTGTCTGTCAAAGAAAGGGGAAGTGTGCCTTGTCCCACAATAGCTGTTATCTATTATTCTACCGAGAAGATGCAGTAGGAATAACAAAGTAGAAGTCTCCCCACGAGTCTGCCTCCATGATAACAGGTGAATTTTGTGATATGGAAACCTGCCTTCTGGCAATTGCATGAACTTGTTTCCACCCACCCCAACACCTCTTATCAGATAGTAACAACTTTTGGTTATTAATGGCATGTCCTGGATTTGAACTGGTGACCAAGAGCACAAAAGCCTCTATTGCCTTTTACAAATCACCGGAGAGAGATGTAGCTACTAACAATGGGATTCATAAAAGCCAGCATGCTCCATGAGGAGCTGCCTAAGCAAGGCAATAGAAAATGCTGAGGAGAGAGGTGTGCCCTAAGTCCTGCTCCTCAAAGGGATTTAGGTGCCCAACAGGAGGCTTTTCCCTCCTTCCATTCACAACTGTGAACCCTCTTTTGGCATTAGGCACCTAAGCCACGTCAGTCCTTTTTGTAGCTGCCCTCCACCAAAAAATGGGGAGAGAAGGAGGGGGAAATGATGAAATATTTAAATATTCATTGAGCCAGAGAGACAGTTAGAGGCTTGTCCACACACTGTGTTGATCTGCACCACAGGGAAGTAAATTTTAGTGCACACCAGAATGTTTTGCACTAGCCCATTTGGACCCTGCTGGCATGCACTAAAAGTTCCCTGGAATGTATCAGTATTGTTTGAAATGGAACTAACAGGCACTAGGGAACTTTAGTGCCTATCAGCCGAGTCCACACAGGCCAGTTAGTGTGTGACACACTCGTGTGCATGAAATTACACCTGTAAGCATGTGGAGAAGCCCTAACATTGACTCTATACTCTAGTGTTTTACTCTAGGGGGATCCAGGTTCCAGTCCTACTCCAATTAATTTTAAAGTATTTTATACAAAGTAGAACAAGTTAAGCAGGAGAGACTCACTCCAGGATGCTCTATAGCTCAGTGATTATGACACTCACCTTGGTAGCGGGAGACCTGAATTGAAGCCCTTGCTCCAAATCAGGCTAAATGGGGATTTGAACCTGCTTCTCCCACATCTGTGATGAGTGCACTAAGCTTAGGGCTGTTGATATTCAGGGGTGGTAGTCCTAGCACAGCATGTTTTGTGCAGGGTTCAATCTGGTCAGTGTATTATAAATTGAACTCTGAGCACATCTGCTAGACCAGGCCTCTCATGCAAGATAGATTGGGGGGCTTGGTTTGAAGATCCCACTCAGGCTTAGGCTGGAGCTAGGTACCAAGAAGCTCAGTGCCAACAGGTCTTAGGGGTCCTTTTGTATGCATACATTTCCAGCAGAAATGCAGGTGCCATAAGGACTTTACTGGTGGAAACTTGGGTGCCTACAGAGTTAAGCAGCAGCTGAGCAGGGGGCTTGAATATCTCCATTTTAGATGTAGGTGCCTAAATCCCTTTGTTGATTTAGCCCATGCTGTATATACCTCCATGTCATTTGTGTATGTCTGTGTGTATATGAATGAAAGTCTGGTAAGGTTATACTATATTTGAAGACAGCAATGAATTTTTATTCAATTTAGTATTCATTGTATATGTGCTAGTGAGCACTTAGTAGAGTTTAATAAGCAAATGATAGATTCATCTAATTGCTCTGCCCTTAACTCAGTTTTATATACTAAATGCAGATTTAAATTCCTATTAGAACATTAAATTGTTAATAAATGGTTCAGGCACTTAATTAATATATATCAAGAAAGCTAGAGCAATTATTAGATAATTATTGGTACATATTTTTAAAATGTGCAGTTGTCTACCTTATAACCTTACTTTTATGCCAGTACCTGCTCTCTTTCTCTGTGTAATAATTCTATTTGTAAAATTATTATCCTTTCAACTACATTTTGTAAAATAAAAATGTGGTACATTAATCAGAATACTATTGCATATTTATAGTTGACTAGATCAAGCATTTAAGTGAAATTATTTTGCTAAAAGCATAAAGCCAAAAAGTAATTCATCATGTAGTATCGTGAGAGGGCCCCTGTGAGTGATGTCTTTCCTGTGTCTTTTGTTGAACTTTTCCTTGCTTTCTGTCTTTTGCTTTTAATGTATTGTACATACAAGGCACTCAGGGCACAACACCAGGTCTGCCTCTGTCCCCATCTGGACATGGAGCACTATTTAACATTGTAGAACTTCTAAAAATGGCCTCACCTACAGAAAATAGGAGTGGATAATACGATGTGATGGAATGAGAATGTTGCATTGAGCTTGAGTTCAAGAAAATTGCCAGCCTTCAATGGGTGCTTTGCTTCCCAGAAACAACAAGGACAGAACAGTATCTATTCAGAGAAGGTACATCTACATTTGAGTTGGGAGGTATGATTCCCATCTCCTGTAGACGTACCCATGCTGGCATTATTAGAGCTAGCGTATAAAAATAGCAGGGTGTTCACAGCAGCATGGGCAGCCAGTCTGGCTATCTGCCCTCAGTACAATCCTGCTTGACCTCCTGGGTACATACGCCAGTGCAAAGTCTGAGCCACTTCCCATGCTGCTGCAGACACTATTTTTAGGTGCTAGCTCGAGCACATGTATACAAGCTGGGAATCGCACCAACCAGCTCAAATGTAGGTGTACCCAGTGACTGTTGTTATGATCCTCCCTTTTGAGGGCTGCATGGTGGCGGCTCTTTGCTTGTCCCCTCCCATCTCCTGTGCACTCATGTAAGGGTAGATCATAACCACCAGTTCAGTAGGTATGAGCCCTGGTGACTGAGCCCTGAGGATGCCCTAAATGGGTAGCACACTATAGTTTATTTAAAATGTAAGGACATTGTGATATTTATTATTAAATATTGGTTATTTGTATTATGATAGCACTTGGAAAACCTAACCAAGACCAGGGCCCCATTGTGCTAGGCTGTGGGCAAACACATAGCAAGAGACAGACCCTGCCCTACATAGCTTGTAGTCTAACTAGAAAACAAAGCAGAAGGTGGGAGAGGAAAAAGAAGCCCACAAATGTAAGTGACTTGCTCAGCATTACACAGAACATAAGTGGGAAATAGGACCAAGGTCTCTTGACTCCCAGTGCCATGGGGTATCCACTGGACCATACCCCCTCTTTTGGCTCTCAGATAACTTCCTAGGTAATGTTTTGGCTTGAGTGTCTACAAAAAAAAAAAAGGTTTAATTCATTTGAGCAAATATAGCTGAACCAGCTTTAAAACACTAAATGCACTTCTGAGCGTGTGGATTCCTGCCAGTCCTGTACATAGAAGGTTGTGATATTTTCTTTCTATAAAACAAATAGGGTATTGAATGGCTGACCTTGCTTGTGTCTATTTTGTTAGCAATTGCTGATTTCAAAACATCAACAACAAAGATCTTTCCAAAGCCAAACTAAGTAGTACTTCTTCAAGCAACATTTTTTCTGTGACTATTGTCACAGGAAATATTCTCAGTCTAATGCATCATTTTTATTGTTCTGAAGGGTTAAGCATTAACATCAGTTAAAGCAAAATAGAGAGGGTACATTTTAAATGGGGAAATTCAAAGGACTCTTATTTTTAAAAGATGTCACTTTCAAATGAGAATATATTCTGTTTGTCCTTCCCCACCACAACCACATAAATCTTTGTTTGCAGAATTTTTCTGGATATGTGGTTGGCATATACTCAACATGACTTATTTCATCCTAGATTAATGTAAAATACATCTATACCGTAGTATGGAAAGTAATGCATGAATAGCAATTAGGCTTCTGTGGTTTGGGGCTCTGGAATAGTATGTGTTAAAGGTTTTCACTTTAGCCATATTTATAATTTGTGTCTTTAATTCCCTGGTATGCAAGTGGCTTCCAAATGATAGTTTGTCATTTCAGCCTCCCAGCAAGGGCAGCTCCTGCATGGTGCTTAGGGCCTTGTGCAGGTTTCTGAATCTGATGAATGCATTTAGGCACTGATCAAGCATGAGTTCAGTGAAGATGGATCGCTGCAAATTTAGTGATTGTGAACCATATTGGAATGACAGCTATAGATATTAAGGGTACATTTTTCAAAAGCTAAGACCCTTTTACCAAAGCACCAAGTCCCATTAACTTTTAATGGACTCAGGCTCCTAATTGAATTAAGTGCTTTTGAAAATTTTACCCTGAAATCCTCCATTTTATCAATAGACTATACAAGCACAGGCTGCAGATATACAGATTACTGCATCCCTCCCAATAATGTACACCAGCCTTGATTTGGAGGAAGCATGAATTGAGTAGAGAATAGCCCGTTGTTTCTATGCCTCAGTAGTGAGTGTTTTTATGATAGCAATGTGTTCTCTCATTTAAAAATACAATTTTACATAGGACAACAAACAGTCATTAGATGGCCTGAGTAAACAGTAAACTGGTAATCTGGAGGAGACAGGCTCCAGACTCAATACTTAATACTATATTCATATATTTATAAAAGCTTCATATAAAGGTTAATATTTTCTTTTCATAGGGGTTACCCTAAAATAGAATCAGAATATTTCTTAATATGGGTCTTTTGTAGATTTTTTTTATGTTCATTTACAATTAATATAATTCTTTCTCAGACATGTTTAAAAATACTGTGTTCTCAAATAAATAACTAAGGACTAAATAATCTTATTCTAATCAGTATAATCTCCTCCACTACTGTTAGTTCATGACATTTTCATTGACTTCAACAACAAAAATTGTATGCAGTGTTGTAGCTGTGTCAGTCCAAGGCTATTAGAGAGACAAGGTGGGTGAGGTAATATCTTTTATTGGACCAACTTCTGTTGGTGAGAGAGAAAACTTGACTCTTTCACCAACAGAAGTTGGTCTAGTAAAAGATATTACCTCACTCACCTTGTCTCTCCACATAAGATTTTAAGTTTCACTTTTATTTATTGTGCCCTTTCATTTCTGATTCTTATGGACTAGCACAAAACTTAAGCTTTTGGTTTCCAGAACTACTAGGGAATATTTCAGTTATAACTATTTTTTAATTTATTTAAATTTTTGAAAAATGAAAACATCCATGGTAGATATTTTGTAAATTTCTCTACCACTTAACTGATTTACACACCTACCATTTCAGTCTCTTTTTCTGTGTTTTAATAGAAGCTATATTTGGGGGGGGGGTGGAGAGGGAGGAGGGAGCTAACACTGCTTAACAGTATGCCTGTAACAGCACATAAAGTGATGCCTAGATGAGATCCGGAAGAGGTTTGGAGTGTGTTTTCAATCCTGTTTGTAGACTGAGATTATGAAATACTGTTATATATTTTATTATCCAAGATGTCATTTTTCTCTTTTAATTATATTGTTTCTACTATGTCTAGGTATATTTGATTGTCCAAGTACCATGCAGAGCAGTCACAAATCACAATAATAATAAAATTAAGAAGACACCTTTAAGGCAATTCATTTGTTTGAAAGATTTTTTTATATGGCTATTATGAACAAAGAAAAGTTATCACCAACTCAGCTGGTAATTATTTTGGGTATTTGATTCTTAATATTGCAGCTGCTGAATAAGAGATTGGAATGCTAACCACCTACAGATTTAATAAATTATTCTATCATTAAATATCCCATTGAAATATATCAAAAGGAAACAAAAAATAGGTAGGTTAATACATCTGAGTGTATGAAAAAAATCCTTTTTTCCCCAAATGATACAAACTTTATAATCCCACTTACATGAACACCTGTTCTGACTGTTGTTTCCAGTTTAATGAGTTTGGGGAGGTTTATTTCTCTGAAGTGAAAGTAGCTCTATCATTTTGACATTTAATTCTGTTTCTCTTTTATAAATGTCTTATAAAAAAAGAATCATTTAGCATCTGTTATGCTATCTACAAACATCTGTCTCAGTTAGCCATTGTTAAAAAAGGCACAATACGCTAAAAATCAGTTGACTTTTTTCCTCTTCTTAAATCACAAATTGATTTAATTATTGATTTAGAGTTTCTGCCATAGCAATAGTTTATTGAAGATTTAATGAGTTCACCCACTTAGACTGGATTTACCAAGGGATCTTTCTTTTCCCTACTACCAATATAAGTGAACAAATAAAAACGTAGTGTCTGTGTCTTGGTTCCATGCCTATTCATAATACTTTTCTTTTTCAACATTTCCACATTATCATTTGGGAGGTGGGAAAGAGATAAAAGTGTGGCATTTTAATATTGTTCCATATAACAAATATTATAAGGGGAAAACCCGCAAACAATATAGTTGTGCTCTTATAAATCTTGAGGAGAATCTCTTAAGGTAAGTATGTAGTTTTCTTGCTCAACGTTAAACTATAGAAAGCCACTCAATCTATGCTCTAAGTAATTTTATGACGAAACAGTTACACACCTGAATGAGACATGTTGAACTCAAGAGGGCAGATCCTCAGCTGATGTAAGTTGTCATAGCTCCACTGATCTCAATTAGGCAAAGATTTCACCCAAGATGACTAACTAATTCAGCAGAAAAAATATTCATATACAGGTACCTTCTGTCATGTTGTCATGAGAAGAACTTTGCAATGGATTTATACAGATATATATATCAATTTTCAGACAGTTTCATTTCAGAGCACTGAAGTGAATTTTGTGATCCAAATTAATCTGAATAATCAAATCTAAAAAAAAAAGAATATTTGGAGGATTGATAGTTGATCATATGTTCCTCTGCCAAAGAAAGCTTGCTATATATAGAAAGCCATTGTAGAATTACCTTCTCCCAAATGTGGTAGAAAGAAACTGCAGTTTTGGAAACAACTGATTAGCTAGTACTGGGAAGACATGTGTGTGGAATTTCCAAGTACTTCAGAGAGACATTCTGGAGTATCTGGAGATAAGCTATTTGGTGATAGCTGTTTGATCTCATTTGTATAACTGATACTTATGTTGTTACATAATTATCTTAACTACTCTATATAGCATCATACATCCATAGGTGTATTACTATTTATATAGAACAAATGCCGTACGCAGTGCTTTACAAATAGAGCTATGCAAATTGTTCACAGTTAACATTTAATTACTGAATTTAGGCCTTTATTGTGAACAGACTTTGATTTTTATGCATGGTTCATTATACAAAATTATATGACAAATGATTTGTATGAGAATATTTCAGCCACTGGTTTGCTTGCAAATTATGTTTTAACCAAGATTTGTACTCCCCCATCTGTCCAAAACTCTCCCAGTCAAAGCTACTGAATTGATGCTCTATAAATCTTACCTTAAAAACTTCACTTTTTTTCTCGTATCTATGCTTTTACATATCTTTCTCCTATTTAGTCCTCCTTTCTATTAATATCACTATTACTTTTTTGCTTATTTTCTAGTATAAGTAAATAATGGTATTATTGTACTCTAGGAATAGGCATTGTTCTGAGTGCCTTGCTTCTCAGTTTGCAAAGGACACAGACTATTGCCATGTTTATCACTATGTTGGCATGTAACCGTGGATATTGTGCATTCACAAGGAAAATTACACATATGACACTTTTCAGGGAGTATAGCATAAGTATGTAATCAGCCATTAGGAATTTTATGGACGAGCTTGAACGTGGCAGACAAATCGAACGATAGCTATAGATCATGTGCTGCACACTGTCCATTCAGGCTCAGTGCACAACTCTCAATGATCCCTGTTTTCTAATGAATGAAAGGTCTGCTGCAGATCGCATCAGTGACACTTCTCTGCATTTGCAGTTTTGTTATCATCAGATAGTCTTACTTCCAAAAATGTATTGGGTGATTTTTGAAAGAACAGAATTAATTGTAATGGTAATTCGGTTCATGCACTGCCCCTTTCCTTGAACTGATCTAAAGAAAAAAGCTAGTGACAGTGTTTTTGATTTGACAAGCTAATTGAAGTTGTACAATAAGTAACTGATTTCATAGGACACAGAGGTTAATGGAGTATGCTTTCCTGCAGTGGTACAATGTCAAAGATTTTTCGTTTCAGCAATCAGTTTGACTACTCCTATTTGTTTGCATAGTCATCTTATTCAAATACCTACAGCACTTGGGAGACCATTTTTGTTAAGGTGATCATTAGATCAGACAGTTGTTATGGAATATGTGGTTAAGAAACAGTACAACAATATGGTCTTGTTCCGTTAAAAAATGTCACTGTTTCATTAAAATGCAGGTGTCTGTTTCGAATTAGTAAAAGCCTGTCCTAGCATTCTCTAGGCTATGTTTTGCCCACAGTAGAACAAAATAATGATTTTAATATAATATAAATGTCCTAGATTAAAAATTAGATTACATTTTTTTTTGGTATTTTAAAGTGAAAATTGATATTCAGAGACATTTTTTATCAACCACACATCACTGAACAAAACCACTAACCCAGGAACCTATCCTTGTAACAAACCCCGATGCCAACTCTGTCCACATATCTATTCAAGTGACATCATCATAGGACCTAATCACATCAGCCATACCATCAGGGGCTCGTTCACCTGCACATCTACCAATGTGATATATGCCCTCATGTGCCAGCAATGCCCCTCTGCCATGTACATTGGCCAAACCGGACAGTCTCTACGCAAAAGAATTAATGGACACAAATCTGACATCAGGAATCAAAATACTCAAAAACCAGTCGGAGAACACTTTAACCTGTCTGGTCATTCAGTGACAGACCTGCGGGTGGCTATATTACAACAGAAAAACTTCAAAAACAGACTCCAACGAGAGACTGCTGAGCTAGAATTGATATGCAAACTAGACACAATCAACTCCGGTTTGAATAAGGACTGGGAATGGCTGAGCCATTACAAACATTGAATCTATCTCCCCTTGTAAGTATTCTCACACTTCTTCTCAAACTGTCTGTACTGGGCTAGCTTGATTATCACTTCAAAAGTTTTTTTTATCTTAATTAATTGGCCTCTCAGAGTTGGTAAGACAACTCCCACCTGTTTATGCTCTTTGTATGTGTGTATATATATCTCCTCAATATATGTTCCATTCTATATGCATCCGAAGAAGTGGGCTGTAGTCCACGAAAGCTTATGCTCTAATAAATTTGTTAGTCTCTAAGGTGCCACAAGTACTCCTGTTCTTCCATTTTTTATCTTGTGTTTTCTTACCGAGAAAGTTTAAATTAAACACCGTAAAATTTATATGCGTTCTAAAAGATGGAAGGACATTTTAGAATTGACCAAGCTGCACTTTATATTGTTTGTAACAACTGTAATATAAAAATGTGTCCATTTGAAACTAGCCTGACCCCATTAATTTTGTCAACCATAAATAATGACTTATTTTCATTACTAATATTTTGAACTGGTGACCAAGAAGTTAAAGGCTCTTTTAACAGACTGTTAATTAATTATTAATTATTATTATTAGTAGTAGAACAGTATTTTAGATCTATGCTGTCAGCCTTGTACCTGATGCTTTAAATATAGATGTGAAGATGAGACCTCAGTCCTTTATGTGCTTATGATCAACACAGATAATATAGTAACAAAATATGATATTTTTTGTGATTTGACATCACAATATTTGTAATTGTTCCTGCTGATATGTGACTTTATTATGACATATGTACAATAATAACAGGCTAATAATAGAAAATGAGGTGCTTGTAGTTTAATAAGGCTTTCTTGATCTATACTGATTTCATGTTTGGGCTAGAGGATTTCTGCCTAACATGGGACTTTCATGGCTGTTAGCTACCCAAGTTCTTCTTTAGAAACATAACTCTGTGCAACAAAATAGTCAGAGTACTCAATAAACTTAAATCAAACATTTTTTTAAACATAAATGGTACCCAGGAGAGAACAGTAGAGGGAAGGGAATGGGATATAAGATAAGAGGAAAGACAAAAGCTGTAAGAATCTGTTTCAAGTAAACAAGATCCCTAACCCTCACAAAAGTATAGTTTTTCCCCAGGAGAATGTCATCTGGAAAGTGGCTAATTTTCACATTTTATGGGGGCACTGTGCTAGAGAGGAGAATGGGACAGAAGGAAAAGACTAAGAATGCATGGAATGAGTCACATATGGTCCTGCCTTCATCCTTCCAGGACTTCCTCTTCTTCCACCACCCAGCAGTCCTGACTTGTTATATGCCCTCTTACTGATGGTTCTTGACCCTGTTGGCCCACTGCTGGGATCAGTAGTTCATGGCAGCAGCAAGAAAAGACTGGCATGCAACTGGCTGTCAGAAGGCTGGAGGGTGAGGCCATCAGCACTGAAATAGGTGGCAAATTTTGAAACACTTAGGCTGCTTGGAACAGATTGTTGCAGTGATGAATGGGAGCTATGTAGAAGATAAAGGTACAGGGGAGGAGCCTAGTTCCTGTGGGAGAGGAAGGCAAGCCTTCTTTGGTGGCAGGAAATTAGAAAGGCTTAGATGCTGAGAACAACTGTACAATACTCCTCTCTGGTACCTTAGGGCAGAACACTGAGAATGAGTTTTCATTCCCAGTAATCAAAGGGTTAATTTGGGTTAATTTGGGTTTCCAAAGAATTGGCCTAGTCATGATGGCAATATTGTCCTTGTGAAGGAAACAAGTATCATTACCCTTATTTGGCAAACTGGACATTTCCCTGTTAACTGGGAGCCATTTTAGAAATTCCTAATGCTCAAATATATCTTCATTATGAAATCGTCTTTATAAAGTGGGGTTTAAGGGTACCCATCTTTACTAATGAAAACTGCAAAAAAAGTGAGAAAAAAAGTTGACTTTTGGTGACTTGGGAGCACAATTTCCACAGATTTTCATTGGGAATTTTGCTCCTAAGTCACTTAGGTACCTCCCTATGTTACCACTGCCAGTGCCAGGCAACATTCAGATTCATAAAGCTTTGAAATAGTGACTGGGAAGTAATTTACTCTTAAAATATCATTCATAAATGTATGCAACCAAAGACTTGCAGTCTCAATCATCAACAGACACAATGAAGCATAAGAACATTTTATAAAAACAATTCTGGTAAGATACTTGAGATATAATATACAGATTAATTCATTTTTCTTCTTAAGCACAGGAACAAAAGGTTGTTTGTCATTCTTCTGGACTCTTAGAAGTCTTGGAGCTCTGACAAATATTATACCTGCTTCTGAAAATAGCTTGACTAGAAAAAAGTATTGTTATTTTCCCCTTTGTTTCATAATCAATCACTAAATGTAACAGTACTCTCTCCTCCAAGTAGCAGTATCCCATCAAATTAGGCAGAATATAGAAATCTATTTTTGCATGTGTAGCTACTCTTGAAAAATGATGTTTTTAATGAGAAATAGGCTTCATAGGTTTACATTCTGGTTTTGTATTTTCATGCTTATGGAGAAGTCTGTCTGTTTTCCCACTGCACATTTGATTTGCTTGCAGCCCCTAAAAGAGCCCAATGGGAGAAACTGGCTTCAATGACCCAAATTTCAATGAAAAAATAGCCCTGGATATATGGACTATATGAAAGTGTGTAATCTAGGCCCTGGAGCTACAATACCGGCAGCGTTTCAATACCCACTTTACTACCTACTTCATGTATAATTTTGGTGAAGCATTTAAACACTCTGGGTGAAATCTTAGCCCTGCTGAAGTCAACAGCAAAATTCCCATTGACTTCACCAGGGGCAAGATTTCATCCTCTGCTTTAGTTTCCCTTGCTACAAATGAGGAAAATAATGGGGTTCATAATTACCTCATAGAGGTGATGAGGGTTAATACTTGGACAATGTTTTGGCAATATATAGGCCTATATCATAGAGACAATCTGCTCCTGTGTTGCTATGGAGGCAGTGACTTACTGAAGTATTTTTGCCTTTTTTCATTAAGTGATGCTTTCAGTTTATGCCTTAACCATGAGTATGGCTTTTTGGTCTAAAATCTAGATTTCAAATGATTTCATTTGAGGAGATCTATAGTAAGTGGCCCTGATCCACCAATCTTCACATGTGTGATGATTATCCCTTCTTCGCTGTACATTAGATCCCTGAAATCCAGAGCACACATTCTACAGAATTAAGATTGGCTTCTGGAAATCAACCACTGGGATTATTTTATCTATGGTTTGGACTTGGAGAAACCCAGAAAAAATTCACCGGAGGAAGCTAGAAATGAGTTAAATAATGAATAGATTTTTTTTCTCCTAATAAACAATGACTTTTCTTTCCAACATTTTGTAGCCATGTATAAATCATTGTCTGTACTCCAGCTTAGAAGTACTTTGAAGTAGTTTAATGTAGTAGTCTCCGTTAAACTTTGTGTTCATATTTCTTATTCCGGAAGCACCCTATTAGTGTGCTGCTCTTAATATGAGGAGGGGTTATGCTGAAGTTTTGGCTAGTGAGAAATCATGCCAAAGACAAATGCTTCAGGTAAGAATCTCAGAACGTGCCTGGTGCTTTGGGGTGGGGTGGGGGGGGGGGAATAATCAGGAAATAAGCCAGTGTGTTTAAAAAAATATTTCTTAAAAGTATTTATTGACTTCTGCTTCTCTGTTGGATTGTTCAGCATGAGATAAACATCTGACTAATGAGTTAAGTATTTTCTAATAATTTTGTGTTCCTGCAACATATTATACTACTCTTGTACTTGTTTATTAAAACTTTCATCTATTAACAAGTTTCAATGTACCCTTACTTCAAAGTGCTATAACTTAAAATTGCTAAATAAATACATTAGGATTCATATTATGATTGACTTTATGCCTCTTAACTGCACTAATGGAAAGACATTAATAATTGTCTTCTGCATGAATGAGATACATAGTTATTACCCTTGCATAAATTCAACCCTGTATTGTAAGACATTTGTAAATAATTTGCACAGAAACTCCAAACCAATACGTTTGTCTAGCTATTTTCTGAATATAAATGAATATTAAAATTTACTCTATTTTTAAATCAATCTTAATAGTCAGAATTTTATAAGGCGAGCTGGTACTGATCCCTATATTCAGAATGCCTAATATTTTCAATTTCGAAGGATTGTTGTGACCTTATCTTTGAGAAGTATTAACACCTTCATTGTTTGCCTTTGGTTTTCAGGAAGGAGAAACTTCTCAATCTATAAAGGTGCCTTTTCTTTTCCCCATGAAATTCCACTCATATTTAGCTGAATTTTAAAGTGTTAAAAATTATAATTTCTCATACTTTGCTTTGTTCCTAGGGAAAAACATTGACTGGTCCAAAGAGCCTACCCTGTGCCACCGCCAAAACATCTTGGAGGTGCCAGCACACCCATAGTGGGAGCAGGAGGCAGAGAATAAAGCTGGGCTTCCCCTGACAAATCCTACCTTCTTGCTAGGACCCAACACATGGTCCTAGTGTCCCAGCATCCTTCAGGAACATCCTCTGGGGAAGGGGCTCCTGTTCCTCCCACAATGGAGAAGAGAGAAATCTAGCATGGGCCCACTGATTGCCCTTTGGATCCTGGCACATGGCACCAGCAACCCCCAACCCCCAGGATAACAACCTTCTCCCTTTGGTAGGTAATAGAGTTGGTCCTATAGCTCACGTGTTAGACATTTGTACTGCAATAGTCTTGTGTCTTTAGAGGAACCTACAAACCGTATTATTTCTCTCAATTGTCCAAGAGAGGGCCGGACAGTATAGAGCACACGGTTTTGGGAAAATTTGGGACTGAGAATGTGTTGGGGTCACCTTGCTGGTTGTAACCAAGGCTGGTGGAAACCAGAGTGGGCTGTCAAGAGGCTGCTGGTGTCAGAGCTCCTGACCCAGGGCTGTCTAGACACTTCAGGGTGTGATCTGTATGCTTGTAGGCTAGTTGTGAGCATCACAGGCTGGAAGCTACAGCACAGTTACAGGGAAAATGGTGACACAATCCATCACAGGTCTGGATTGCACCCTGAACCTAGTAACAGGGTCACCTTAATTGTTTTCACCTGTTTGGGAGGCTGCCACCAGCCCTTTCTCTTTTCAACCTGGTCCCAGACAGCCCATTGCTGCCTTCCCCTTGAATAAGAGTAAAAAGGGTTGAAAAGGAAGGGGGATTGGCCCCTGCTATACCACATGTTAGGAGCCCGTTACCCAGCTTTTTTCTAATCCTCTTCCAATCCATTTCATCCAATCACTGTATCCATTCCATAATGAGTACCTGCCCTGGGCATATGCCACAAGGAGGCTCTGGTAATTAGCTTAGCTGCCTCCCTCCCACCTGCTCTGGGTTCCCATATATTTGTCCAATTCTTTCTTTAATATTGGACAAAAATATATGTGCGCACCTGTCAGATAGGTGTACCCCGTCCTCACTGAATAACTTGGTTGCCCAATAATATCTGTCCAGGTGAGTAATTACCAATCCCCTGATTATTTGGTTTGAAATGTTGCAATGGAGTATATGTGGGGAGCTAGAAAAGCCTGCCTGGATTGATAAGGCTAGAGGTGGCTAAATATTTATACAACCAGCACATACTGTTGTTTCCAAAACCCCAACAGTTCCCTCCTTAAAAAGAGATTCAAAAGTTAATCAGTGGTTTTGCATGGTGACTTAATCAAGTGGAAAACCTGCTCTGAGCATTCCTGAGTTTTGCGAAGTTGAATTTGCCTTCTTACACACTATATTTTCAATTCATAAAGCTGTAAAAATGATTGGGAATAAGAGAGAGTCATTCGGCATATTGAAGTTTATCCATTTTAATACATCATTTCCTTCTAATTGCTTCTTGATTGCATAGCTGTGTTTGCCTCAACAAGCTTGCCCATTAGGCCATTCCAAAAGTGTATTAGCCGACTGTGTTTAAAAGTGCTTCTTGACATCTGCTCTACATTTGTTCTTTTTGTACCGTGTATTTCTGTCACTCATGCTGTCTGAGATCTCTGCCTGATTTCAAACTGTGCTGTTAAGGATTTTATACATTTCTAATTTACCATCTCCATCAACCTACATTTTAAGCGTATTGTAAATTAGAATTCTAATATTCTTACTTTGCCAACTAGATCAGAAATTACTTTGCATGATCTGAGTTCTTGCACCTTTCATTGTTTTTCTATTTACCTCATTTAAACGCTTGGTCCTGGTCCTATTGTATTCAGTAGGGCTTTGTTTTGTTTTATTTTTGTGTGGGGTTTTTTTGCTATGAGCAAGCCCTGAGTGTGAAAACAACAAAGAGGAAAGTGTTCAATCAGGGGCCACATGCTAAATGGGATTTTTCAAAGGAGCCTAAATCCCATGGGATTTGGTTGCCTAGCTCCCTTAGGATGCTTTCAAAATCTGTGATAATGTAGGAAGACAAGAAAAATGAGATAGGGTGCCCTAGTGTCTAGCACACTGCATTGGGACTCAAGAGACCTAGGTTCTGCTCTAAATGATATTTGTAAATATGTGGCTATATGCATAAACTAATCTCCATCTTTAATTGTTTTATTTCCCTACCAATTGATTAGGTATAAAGTTTATCAGTCATCTAGAATCCAAGTTCCAAATCCTCCGTTTCTCCTCTTTTAAAAATAGCTGCTCTGGGACAGTTTCCTATCCATCCACACCCAAAACTCCCATCAAATGCTATTATCAGACCTGTATGTATTTAACAATGAAAGGATTGAGCCTACACTGTCCTACATTTCTTCGCATCTGTGGAAACACCAATCATTATGGAAGATGGAGTTCTAAAAATACTTGGAAAAATTCAAAGCAAATTTCATCTTTCCTTTTTGATTTTGGAATGCATTGACATTATCTGTGAATTACTTAACCGAACTCTGTGATTATGTCACCTGACCCCACAGGATTAAGTCATGTTTTTCTTTTCTTCAATAAAACTATTACTGCCTGAAATATCCTGTGACTTACTATCCATTTTTAGTGAAGTGAAAGCAAGGTAGCTAAGTGTTTCAGTCTCTGCTTGCTCCTTATTTCCTGCCCCTCCATACTAAATAGAAGACCTTTACTTTCCATAGTTATTGTCTTGCATCTCATGTACCTATACATTTAGCACTACATCAATACACTACATCATTTCTTTACTGATACTTTTTTAGCTCAGAGTGTACGTTTGCATTTGAGTTAGTTCCTAAAACGATGACTCTCAATACAAGTGGTAAGACAACTCTGAGCAATGTGGATTTTGTGCTCTCAGAGCTCTGAATGTAAGAAGCTATGTACTGTGTAGCTAATCCCAGATATATCCTCTTCTTAAAGGGTTTGACAAATAACAGCCTCATTTCATTTGATAGTTCCTACCCATATTGTGACTGGCTGCATATCATCTGATGGGATTTCTGCCAGGTTTGTAAGGTTAGGTCAGTGTGTACAGTATTTGATGTGTTTTTACTGTTTCAATTTACTCTTGATGTACACTGTTATAACCTTTTGTATACTGGTCTGAGAGGAACTTCACAATTCCATGAAGTGTCTTGATACCTTATTCCATTACCTAATGTACAATTGAGCCATTTTCCATAACTCTTGGTGACATTTACTATTTTCAGAAAACCCTTGCATTCAAAACATAATGTAAGTGACCCTTCCGATAGACAAAATTAGATGCTGCAGGCATGGAGACTGTACTATTTGAATTTGTTCATATTTTATCATTATCTGGGATATCATTTGATGTGTGATAGTTTGTTAATATCAGGTCTGCTATGTCATAGTGATTTGGTGATGTTGAACATTTTTTCATAAGAAACATTGTGCATTATATACCTTGTTTGTTTAAGTGAATTTTGTGACCCGCATATGCGTCTTACATAGCCTCGTGCTCCAGGTGAGGTTATAAGAGATCGTTGCCCCTTACCGCTGTATGGTCAGCATCTTCTCTCCCTGTGCTTGTAGCTTCTATGAGAGCAATCATCCATTTTATATAGTTAGTTAAATTGTCCTCTTATTTGTGATGTAGCTGGGCCCACCCTGACTTTGTCAGGGGATTATGCCCCATGTCCCAGGGTTTAAGAACTGTGCTTCATGCCCTCGTTTGCTCTTGATGAGCGAAGAGCACAGCCACTGCCTCTACTGCTTGGGGGAAGCGCATCTAGCAATATATTGTGATAGCTGCAGGACCCATGAGGCTTGTCTCCTGCACCTCTGCAAATTCCTCATGGAGGAAATACTCCAGCACTATGTAGCGTCTGATCCTGGACCCACAGAACTAGTGGTGCATGCCCCACCCTCTACCTCCCACCCGGATCCGGTAGCACCATCAAAGCACAATGAGGGCAAGAAGGAGTGCTGCAAGCACTCCCATCCAATGATCACTGGACTACAAGCACCAACAGCCCCGCTGATGGCAGGCTTTTCCGCGGAACAGCTGTCATTCTCCCCGGGGTCCCGGAGCAGCTTGGTCTTCTGGGTGCATCAGCTGCACTAGGGGGGCTACCCCCTGTCCTGCTGCAGTGGTACACTTATTCCTGGGGTGGGGTCTGTCCCACTGCTTGTACCCACCTCCACCAGCCTTGAACTACTCCATCCATGCCCCTCTGCTGGAACTCTCCAGCTCGGACCCAGAGACAGACCTGATGGCATCATCCTCTCCAGATGAAACACTGATTTCCTCCAAACCTCTCATCTCCTGATGATCATCACCAGAAAGGTATGGCACAGCACTCCTGTCCCTACTGCTACCCTTACCACAGATGCCTCCCTAGCTGGATGGAGTGCACACCTAGATGGCCATGCCGTGCACGTGATGTGGACTCCATCTGAGGTGCACATGCGCATCAACATCTTGGAGCTGCATGCAGTATGCCTGGCTTGCCGCACATTCTTGCCTCTTCTCTGCGATCAACACACCCAGACACTCTCGGACAATACTGCAGGAGACCATCTGCCTCCGGAACTGGTGTATATGCCACAACATCATGCCCCATATGACGTAACTTTCAGGGATGCAGACCTTCTGGCGGATGCACTCAACCAGACCTGGTACCTCAACCATGAGTGAGAGCTCCATGGTCCGACTGTTACCAGGGGTTTTCAGAACCCCCAACAGGAGCAACTTAACTATTTCATTCCAGATGGTGTAAGGAATAAATCAACAGGAACACAACAGTTCTGTCTGATAAGATTCATGCAAGTAAACATACTCTATCTAAAACTACAGTTTATTAGATTTAAGCACACACAAACATAAGCAATAGGTTTAGAACATACCAGGTATTTACCTATTCTCTGGAATGGTATTGAGTAATTAGCACAGGGCTGGCCTTACCATGAGGCGAACTGAGGCGGCTGCCTAAGGTGCCAGACTGTGGCGGGGAGCACCACTAGGACCCAGAGTGTAAAAAATTGTGTCTGCTACTGGTGCATATGTATTCTCTCTACTCTAGATGCACAGAGATAGTGGAGTACTGTGCTGGAGGAAGGAGAGCAGAAAAGATATAACAGGCAGGCAGGAGCTGCTGGGAGAGAGAGAGGAGGAGGACCCTCTTATGTACCTCTCTAGCACCCCCAGGAGCCTGGACTGATTAACACCAGCTCCTCAGGGAGCTTCCTGTTTCCTGATGCTTCCCTGAACCCACTTGAGGAGAACAGGCAGTCAACTGAAGTAGTAGGAGCCAGTTAGGCCCTTAAGATGCTGATATCTTCCCTCACTCAGGCCCTGCTACCAGCCTGCTTATTTGTCCCCTTCAATTGAGTGTTGAGAGCAACTATAGCTGGCACAGAACAGCAGTCATGAGTGGAAGAAGAAAACGCCCCTCTGAGGCAGCATTCAGAAAAAGAAAGAAAGCAAAGGAAGCTTTTCTATCTAAGCAGGAAGGAGCTCTCCTGAGATACATAGACACATATGTTCACGGTGACCCTTCCGACACCAGTGAGGATGTGAGTGGTGAGGAGATGCCTGATCTTCCAGTTAGTCAGAGTGCAGGTGACCTGGCAACTACTGCAGCATCCGTATCTCCATCTCAAATGGATGTAACCATGCATATTCCTGAAGAAAAGTGTAGATCAGAGAAGTGTGTGGTAGAGGTGCAAGAAACAGCTGCTGATGAGTTTAGTTCCTTAAGTCTAGATGATCCAGGACTGTGGACCCACTTGAGCAGTAGCCTGAGGGACTTCCTTGTACTGCCTGGGCCACAGCAAGTGAAAAACTTCATGTTCCACAAAGACAATGAAAATAGATGTTTCCATCCAAAACATTACTGGCGTGAAATCCCCAATGGTGACAAAGTGGAGAGGCCATGGGTTATGTACTCAAAAACCCAGAATGCTGCATACTGTTTTGGTTGCAAACTTTTCCAGTCTAATGTTCCAGCCACATTGGGTTCTACAGGAACAAAGGACAGGAAAAATCTGGGTAGAAATCTGGCATGCCATGAGAAGGCAGCAAATCACAAGAGAGCATTCCATAGGTGGAAAGAGCTTGAGATGAGACTAAGGTTAAAGGCCATCGTAGATGATCAGCATCAAGAGAAGGTTGCATCAGAGTCTCTTTACTGGCAAAATGTTCTGAAAAGGCTCATTGCCATTGTGAGAATGCTTGCTACCCAAAACCTAGCATTGTGTGGCACTTCAAGTCAGCTGTATGTGCCAAACAATGGAAATTTCCTTAACATTGTGGAGCTGATGGCTGAGTTTGATACTGTACTCCAGGAGCATCTAAGAAGAGTCACCACCCAAGAAATGTACACACACCACTACCTTGGAAAAACCATTAAAAATGAGATCATACAGTTACTGGCAACAAAAGTCAAACAGAAGATTGTGGCAGATCTGAAGTCAGCAAGATATTACTCTGTTATTCTGGACTACACTCCTGACATCAGCCATACAGAATAAATGACTTTAACGGTGCATTTTGTAACAACAACAGGACCTAGTGAAAATGTCCCTGCAATGGTGACTGTCAGAGAGCATTTTCTAGAATTTATTGACATTGATGATATTACAGGAGTTGGTATAACAAATGTGCTTCTTAAAAAGCTGGAAGATACCGGAATTGCGATAGCAGACATGAGAGGTCAGGGCTACGATAACGGTGCCAACATGAGAACAGAGGAGTGCAGACATGGATCCGATAGTTAAACCCTCGAGCTTTTTTTGTCCCGTGCAGTTCTCATTCATTGAACTTTGTGGTCAGTGATGCAGCATCAGCTTCTAGTGAGGCTGCTGATTTTTTTAATGTAATCCAAAGCATCTATGTATTTTTCTCTGCATCAACTCATCAATGGCAAATTTTGAAGCAACATCTGGGAACATCCTCTCTGACACTGAAACCACTGAGTGGTCACATGATGGGAAAGTCGAGTGGAGGCAATAAAGCCTAGCGAACACCAAATTGGGAAGATAGATAATGCCATAGTTGCCATTATGGAGGATAATGGTATGACAGGAACTGTTCCTGGTAGAACAGTGGCAGAGGGAAATGGAATCACCAGAAATGTACATAACTTCAAATTTCTTTGTGGCTTAGTGTTGTGGCATGACATACTCTTTGAAATAAATGTTGTAAGCAAGAGACTCCAAGGTGTTGACCTTGATATATCTGGAGCAATGGAACAACTGGACAAAGCAAAGTCATACCTATAGTCTTATCAGTCAGATGAGGGATTTCAAAATGTTCTGAAGAATACACAGAAGTTGGCAGAGGAACTTCACACTGAAGCTATTTCCCCACCCATTCAAGAATACAAGAGTCACCAAAGAAGAAGATGTATTGATTATGAGGCATGGGATAATCCCATAAGAGACCCCAAACAACAATTCAAAGTTGAATTCTTTAACCAGGTGCTAGATTGTGCAATACAGTCAGTTGAAGAATGTTTCATGAAGCTCAAGGAACACAGCAGTATATTTGGGACGTTGTATGATATTACAAAACTACTTACTATATCTGAAGAAGACCTATACTGTCAATGCAGGGTACTAGACAGTGTTGACACATGATGACATGTGCGATATTGATGCGAGTGTTTTGGGTGATGAATTGAAAGCCCTTTCAAGATACATTTCAGCAGGATCAACTCCAAAGGCTGTTCTAGAATATATGTGCACAAATAAGATGACCACCCTCTTTCCAAATCCTTTTGTTGTTCTCCGCATACTTCTATCACTTCTTCATGTAACAGTTGCCAATGGAGAACACAGCTTCTCCAAGCTGAAATTAATAAAAACACATCTACACTCCACAATGACACAGGAGAGGCTGGTCAGCCTTGCAAGCATCTCAGTGGAGCATGAGCTGGCCCAGACTGTAGACCTTCAGGAAGCAGTTCAAATCTTTGCAACCAAGAAGGCACTGAAAGCACCACTTTGATTATTCATACAGATACAAATGCCAGTGTTTAGTATCAAGTATCAGAGGGGTAACCGTGTTAGTCTGAATCTGTAAAAAGCAACAGAGGGTCCTGTGGCACCTTTAAGACTAACAGAAGCTTAGTTAGTCTTAAAGGTGCCACAGGACCCTCCGTTAGTGTTTAATATGCAGACAAGAAAAGTTACATTTGCTGTTCAGGCATTTGAAAGTTAAGTGTTACTTACCATTTTTGAACAAGGCATTTTAAGTTTAGTTCTCCTTTATTGGGGTAGGTAGCAGAGCATTACCATGAGAGGAGTAGAACAGGAAGAAGGCAGAATTGAGACCTTTCATAATTTTGGCCCAAGCGAAGGGGCTTGAGGGTGTCATTTGAGCTCCCTGCCTCAGGTGCCAAAATGTTGTGGGCTGGCCCTGAATTAACAGCAGGTTTGAAGTGGCCAGTTGCTCACCCACTGTGGAGAAAAGGTGTCAGGAAAAACGGCTCTCAAGATGGCTTCAGAGGGCTGCTCCCAAGTACACTCTATTAACTAATCTTTTATAAGTAACTTCTACAAAACACATAGGTCATAATGACCCCAACTGTATCATCACTTTTCTAACTTTCAATATACTTTTAATATCAGAGGTGTCTAGACTCAAGATTTTCCAACCACCAAGGTTTTCGGTCTCAGTTGTTTACTTGTTTGTCCCCTCCTCCCATTCTGATTAGAATAATCTGTAGCTAGTTTTGACCTTGCTTCTAAAAGCCTGTCTCCAAATTAACCCTTAACTATGTGGTGTTCTATTTCATTACTTCATGGTGGCTGAATGCACATAATATGGTTGCAATTAGCTTGATCACATTCTGGGGTATACATACCCCTCAAATCCGGGGCAACACCCCTCATTGGGACCTCTTTACCAAGAACTGCAAATTCCCCCTCTACTTCTCCTGGAGGGCCAGGGGTCAAGATTCCAAGAGCGACGCTTTCTCCTTTCGTGGTGCAGCAGTCTCCAATATGCCTTTCCCCTCCTCCCCCAAGTTCTGTGCAAGATCTACTGAGACTGGGCCATGGTCATTCTGGTAGCCCCGTGCTGGGGCCCAACAATTCTGATTTCCCAATCTACTCAGACTGTCAGCAACCTCCTACCCCATAAACACAACAGGGTTCGACACCCCAATCTGGGCCTTCTTCAGCTGATGGCCTAGTTTTTGAATGGAGCTTGCATGTAGAAAATGCATGTTTGACACCCATTCACCATATGCTTATGCACAGTAGATGGGATTCCACATGGGCATGTTATGCCGTGAAGTGGAAGTACTTCACCTCTTGGGCGCAATGCCATCCCTTTCAGGATCTCTCTATGTCCATCATTCTAGACTACCTCTTAGAGCTTAAGAACTCAGGGATCACACTTAGAACGATCTGTGTTCACCTCGTGGCACTCAGTGCTTTCCTCCCTCCACTGGATGGACACTCAGTGTTTATTCACCCTATCACTACACAGTTTCTGAACGGCATGATGAACTGCTTCCTGCCAGTCCTTACACCTATCCCCTGGAACCTTAATCTTATGCTTTCTGCCCTCACCCAGATCTCCTTTCAAACCACTGACCACATTCTCCCTCTCACATCTATCCATGAAAGTTCTCTTCCTCATGGCCATCACTTCTGCTCAGTGGGTCAGCGAATTGGCAGCCATGATGCCTGAACTCCCATATGCATCTCCCATAAGGACAAAGTTTTCCTGCACCTTCACCCTAAGTTCCTCCCAAAAGTCATCCCCAAATTCCACCTCAACCAGTCAATCCATCTCCCGATCTTCCATCCTAAACTGCATGCCACTCCCTGGATATTCGGCGAGCACTGGCCTTCTACTTTGACAGGACTTATGCCTTCTGCACCTCCCCACACCTCTTTGTGGCCAATGCAGAACGATCAAAGCAGTAAGCCTTCTCCTCACAGAGCATATCCAGATGGATCTCTAAAGGCATTGCAGAATGCTGTGCATGGTCCAAAGCTGCACTACCCTGCAGGATTACGGCCCACTCAATGAGGGCACACACAACCATCTCTACCTCCCTGGCGGATGTTCCCAGGCACGATAGCTGCCTTGTGTTGACCTGGTGCTCCATCCACACCTTCCTAGTGCACTACGACATTGACCAGTGGGCAGCCGTGGACACGACCATGGGACGTGCCATCCTGCAGCAAGCATTACCCATCATGTTCTTGCAGCCATCTCCAAGTTGATCACTGCTCCATACTCACCCACATTTGGAATACATATTGGGACCATCGCTTGAGGAGGAAGAGGAGGCTACTTACCTGTAACTGGAGGTTCTTCAAGATGTGTGGTCCTTATTTGTATTCCAATGCCTGCCCACTGTCCCTTCTGCTGTGGACTGTCTATTCAGCTGTAAGAGGGTGACTGAAGGCACATAGCCCCTCATGGCCTCTTATAACCTTGCCTGGAGCACGAGGCAATGTAAGGCACATGTGCAGGTCAAAAGACACTGCAGCTGAAAACTTCCAGCTCTGGCTCATGGTGTGGATGTGCACCCACATTTGTAATACAAATAGGGACAACACATCTCAAAGAACCTCTAGTTACGGGTAAGTTACCGCCTCTTCCCGACCCCAAATATGGCAGTCGGTTAGACCCTAAGCATGTGGACAAGACCCACTAGGAAGACACCTGGGAAAGAATTATTCCCATCAGAGCCCTCCCTATCTAGTGTCCCATCGCCAGCCATTGCAGATATTTCCTACTAGCAGTTGCAGATCAGCTACATGCCATTTTAGGCAGTCTCATCATACAATCCCCTCCATAAACTTATCAACTGCCAACAAGGATGCTATTTCGGGTGGTGATTTTTGCAATGTAGAACTTGTACAGAGACACCAGGAATTGAGATTTTCAATTAGCTCTACATAACCCACTGAATACCCTTCAGATGATAAAGACTTTAAGTCACTGTGTGCTAGTGCTGGGCTTTAACTAGTGACTAAGAGATTGATCCTGCAAGAGAATGAGCATCTTAGTACTGAGCACTCTCTATTCCCACTGGGCCAGAATGTAATATTACCCTTACACTGAACAGTACATTACACTACACATAGTCCTGTTGATTTCAGTGGGACTACTTGTGGAGATAGGTTCTACTCAGAGATACAGCGTGGCTCAGTGGTTAGTTCATTAGTCTAGGACTTGAGAGACTGGGCTTCAAGTTCCTGTTCTGCTACAATCTTCTTGTGTGACATAGGTAAATCATTTAGCTTCTCTGGCTGAGTTCCCTATCTGTAAAATGGGGATGAAAATACTTTCCTGGCTCACCGGGGTGTTGTGAGGAGAAGTACATTAAAGATTATGAGGTGGTCAGATAGTATGGTGATGGAGGCAACTAAAGGTATCAAAATTTAGTTAGAGGGATACAGAGGCTACTCAACAGCTAAAAGTGATGGGCTTTGAAAGTGGACATCCAAATCCCATTACTAATCCAAATTCTAAGAGCCACTCTGTCCCTCCATTATAATTTTAACTACATGAGTTTATGGGGAAAATATTAATCCTGAGACTTACTAAGACACGTTTTTGCAAATTCATTTAGAGCAAAAGATTTCTGAAAGTGCCAGTTTACTCCTGCTCAAACAACAATATATATATAAAATATAACCACTTTTTTCCTAACCTAACCTTCAACCATAGGCTTGAAGCAAATTGATATAGATGAACTGGCTCTTTGTAATGTATCTATTAAACAATACTCTGCATTTTCTATACAAGATAAACATTGATGAAATGAACAGTACTTTGTAGTCTACTATGTGCAGATTTCTCTAAAATTTTAATGGTGTGGAAGCAACAAAGTAGTCAATGGTTCAATGTTACTATATCTCCTAACGTCATAAATGTCTTGAAATTATAAAGGAAAACAAATATCTTTTGTTCTGATCTCTTTAATTTGAAGGATGAAACCAGCAGGAAAAAAAGATATTTTGTGTAGAGACAAAGTAAAACCACAGTGTGAGTGCTTTCTGTTCAGTCACCAGGAGCAATTTTCATATAGGGCCTGATTCTCCATCCCTTATTCAGCCAAAGGGAGTTTGACAACTAATGGTTATCCGAAGACACCGTGTTAATTCAAACTTAGATTTTTTTTAAAACAAGCTGGTATGGACTTTAAGATCAAGAGAAATGTTTCCTTAATTTCTGTTTTAAATAAATAAATGCAGCTACTTTTAAATGGACAAGCAATTCCCCTGTAGCATAAGAAGCTCAGACATTGCAGTGCTAAGAACATGACAGTGAAACTATCTAGGGTCCTGATCTTGCAAACACTTCCTCACATGAGTGGATACCACTTTCATTGGGAATAGTCATATGCTTAAAATTAAGTATGTTAGTGTTTGCAGGATCAGAGCCCTACTTTATTGTATTGCTCCCATTACACTGGTCTACAATTTTTGAGAAGTCATCTGCTTCAGAGAGAAAATGTGCTATTTATTATGTATTTTGATGTGCTGAATTCAAATATGACAATTAAAACAACTGATTGGCTACTGTTTCTAAGATATTTAAGTTTTTACACTTTATGTCTATGTATATTGTGTAGATAGTAGAGTTTTAATCATAAATTGTAAACCTAGGTCTTTTCATGTGTTTATGGTTGCTTTACATGATAATATTTCACCTGTCCTGTTTATGTAACACTTTAAAAATCAGCAAAAGGGTTATATAAATAAAATTTATGATGAAACAAAAGGCAAAAAACTATTATGTACATAGTTTAGTCCTATTTAGTGTCTACTCGGCACTTCTTGGCTTGTCTCTTGTATTCATTAAATGGAGCATCTCTTGTCACTGTCCAGCAATAGTCTGCAAGCATTGATGGGCTCCATTTGCCCTGATTGATTTCACCAGGACATTGCAACAATGGAGAAATGCTATCTTTCTTGATGTAGTGGGAATCTCTTGCACGACTATCGCATTCGCAGAGAAAACAGCAGTACTTTGTGTATCCAGTCTGCAGACCAAGCAAGAGAGCAACAACCTTCAAATCGCCACAAAGCTGCCACTGATGTGGGTCATAGTTTATGCACCTCAAAAGTTGTTTCATGTTGTCATAGGTTTCCTTCATATGGACTGCATGACCAACTGGAATTGATGGCAAAACATTGCCATTATGCAGTAAAACAGCTTTAAGACTCGTCTTCGATCAATCAATGAACAGTCTCCACTCATCTGGATCGTGAACGATGTTGAGGGCTGCCATCACACCATCAATGTTGTTGCAGGCTACAAGATCACCTTCCATGAAGAAGAATGGGACAAGATCCTTTTGACGGTCACGGAACATGGAAACTCTAACATCACCTGCCAGGAGATTCCACTGCTGTAGTCTGGAGCCCAACAGCTCTGCCTTACTCTTGGGTAATTCCAAATCCCTGACAAGGTCATTCAGTTCACCTTGTGTTATGAGGTGTGGTTCAGAGGAGGAGGATGGGAGAAAATGTGGGTCCTGTGACATTGATGGTTCAGGACCAGAAGTTTCATCCTCTTCCTCTTCCGCATCAGACTCAAGTGAGAATGATTCTGGTGCATCAGGTACTGGCAGTCCTTCTCCGTGGGGTACTGGGCGTATAGCTGATGAAATATTTGGATGATGCACAGTGCACTTTTTCTTCTTTGACACACCTTTCCCAACTGGAGGCACCATGCAGAAGTAACAATTGCTGGTATGATCTGTTGGCTCTCTCCAAATCATTGGCACTGCAAAAGGCATAGATTTCCTTTTCCTGTTCAACCACTGGCGAAGATTCATTGCACAAGGATTGCAGCATATGTGTGGGGCCCACCTCTTGTCCTGATCTCCAATTTTGCAGCCAAAATAAAGGTGATAGGCTTTCTTAATCATAGTGGTTATACTGCGCTTTTTGTGATGCAAAAGTCACTTCACCACAAACATAGCAGAAGTTATCTGCACTGTTCACACAAGTACGAGGCATCTCTGCTCACTTTGGCTAAACAGAAATGTGTCCCTTTGCAAAATCAAACCCTGACAAATAAGAGAGCACGACACTGTATGATTTCTAGAGCTGATATAGGGCAATTTGTTCAGCAGAGTGATGTAAGCTTCGTTATGATTGCATCATCCATGACTTCTAGGAATAACATGATGCAATTCATATCCTGTATGACGCAATACCAGCTTTAGATTGCATCATTCATTGTTTTGCCTAAAAAGCAAGTACTGTCCAAACCCAGTCATAGATTTATTCATAGATCCAGTCAAAGATGTATTTTAGTCATTTCTGGTTTAAATTGAGATCCCTTCCCTTTATAACTCACTTATCCTCCACCATTCCCAAGTCAAGGGTCGTATATACTGACCCAATAGCATATCTTGAAAACTAGAGCCAATCAACAATTTTAAGCATCATTTTCATTCTCAGTGACCCAGAATTAGTAAAGTTTGACTACATTTACTTCAGAAGTATTTTGGCTGTAGAGCAGTGTTATCAATGCCCAGACTGATTGTACACATAGCACACACTGATAATGGCATAGCAGATGCATTTTTGATTTAATAATTTAAAAATTGATTTAATATTTTTTCATTATTCAAGCTAAGAGAAATGCAAAAGGTAAAATAGAGTTCTAAAATTTTCAGACTCAGTAATTAAAGGTTCTATTAAAGACACATTAAAGACATGTTTGTTTACAAGATTATTTTTTTAGTTAAAAATGAAAGGTAAATCAAACTAAAACTGAAGATTCCTTATGTTTAGAATGCCTTAATTAGATAAATTTTCTAAAACAATTTGAATATGGAAAGTTCTAAGTATTGTTATTTTATCAATATGTTCAAGCAATAACTTCTAAACAAGCTGTTAGAGAAGGCTGCATTTTTTTCTGTTATTAGCAAAGAAACAATTGAAGGAAAAATAAAATGACAGTGACTGCTATCACATCAATAACTAAATAACTTGATTTTGGAATTGCAAGTCAGCTTTAATGGCTATACTCTCATTTTATTGCCATTTCACTAAATACTGTGATAGACTTGTCTCTTGACACCACGGTGTTTAGTTTGATTACTGACTTAAGGGTGTGGGAAAGTTTTCTGAGTCGATGTAATAGAGTATCATTCTGGAGGGAGGAATGGTTATTACAAGGTGGGTTAAAAATCCACTCAGCTGCAGCAGAGGGCACAGGTTTTGGAGTGTTTTATCAAGGCAAATGGTGTGCACAAAAATGGCCCGACACCTGGACACAAAACGGGGTTGTCCGTAAAATAACCTTCTGGGAATTTCCCCCCATTTTAGTTGTGGTGGTGATTTGGGTATTGGAGCTGGCTAATAAAAGGGTATGCTTCTGGTGCAACAACATGACAGTGGTACAGGTTATCAATCGCCAAACTTCCAAATCGCCCAGGGTTATGAAGTTGGTAAGGGCGTTTGTTCTACAATGTTTAATCTTCAACATCTGTTTTTCTTCCAAGCATGTGCCGGGTATGGATAATAGCATAACAGATGCCTTGTCTCATTTCCAGTTTGACAGATTTCGTGAGTTTGCACCAGCGGCTAGCAATGAACCCGAGCAGATGCCGCTGGCTCTCTGGAACCTCAGAATATGATGTGGTCGGCAGAATTGAGATTTTTTTGGCTTCAGGCTTACAAGTTGTTTATTTTGTTTTCTCTTAAGGAGTCTTGTCAATTCAAGGATCCAGAGAGTAGGTTGCCTATACGGCCCTCCATAGAGGGCGGTTGTTGCAGTACTGAGTCAAGGACAATGCAGCTGCTGGTGCCCATTGACGATAACACATGGGACAATGGGTTGTTTCTCCCCAGTATGGCTGCTAGGCAAGAGGTCATTTGGAAATGTCTGGGAACCCGGCTGGGTTGGGGGGAGGCAGCCAAGCAAATTGCTGGTGCCTCCTTGTGGTGGATGTCCAGTGCAGATACTCCATAGGGAAGGCAGCCAGTGACCAGATAAATGGCCTGGTAAAGGACTTAAAAGGAGGTGCTGGATAAAGGAACAGAACAGGGGAGGGGGTTGGGGATTCCTCTGATTGGTATGACAGGGAGCCAACCCCCACCCATTCTCATAACCCACCTTAACCCTCTTACGAGAGTGGTGGATGGTAAGGTCGAAGCCATGGGTTGGCTGGGGGACCTGGATGGAAACAAAGGGGGGCTGGTAGAAGCCCTGGAGAATTGATTTAAATAAACATGGATTTGCCTGCACTGTACACGTTATCTGCTGGGTAGTACCAGACATCTATATAATAAAGTTGCGTCCTGATTAAAATCCATAACAAGTGTCTCCTGTCCTTCTTGCGGTGTACCCAGACAATTAGTTTGATTACTGACTGAAGGCAATCTTTAGTGTGTTTTCTTAACAATTTTGATTTAATAAACTTTCTTCCTTAACTATATTACAAAGTATTACAAAGAATATTCCTTGAAGCCTGTAGTTAAGACTTCTTTTTAGCAATAGAATTTTTAAAGAATATTTTTGACATGGACAGTCTTATGATAGAAAATAAGAATCACTATTGGTATCATTTTGTTGTGAACACCACCTGTATACTATTTCCATCTCCTTCACTTTCAAGCTGTAGATACATATACAATCTACCCTAAGTGTGTCTTTCCTCCAGCTGCATTACTGTTATTTTTTCTCCAATCTTTCTTCATTTTAGATCCTATGTCTAAAGATGCTAGAGTTCAATTTTGAAATATCCTGGCTATCAAATCTCACGTGACCTCTATCACTAGGTCAGTATAATTCTCTTATAGGGACAAAGCTGGAATATATAGATGTGTTCTTCCCATGCTAACATAAATGTTCTTAAGGTCAGATAGGGAGAATCATTTGTGAATCATGTGTCTCTAGGACTTCTAAGACTAGTTTACATTTATAAAAAGCTGTTATACTGTTCATGACAATAGCATAACCTTTGCTTTTTTAGTTTTTCCTTTCTAAAGTACACAATATACTAATACTCAGTACCACTGAGCAATACATCAGTCTGTTTCAATCAGTGAACAGGAACAGGTGGGAGGGTCTCTTGATCAATTCTGGAATTTTTTAGTGTAAACAGAATGCAATTAAGAGGGTTAACTCCAGATTCTAGTCTCTCCAACAGGTGCTGTGACTCATTCTCGTAATTATATGCTGTTAGTTCAGGTACTACTATTCCCTTATGTAATTTGATTTCTTTGCTATAGTACAAAATATAAAATGACTCACTTTTCCATTACCAATTGGTCTTTTTGTCCAAATCTTATCTCCAGGAGAACGTTTAATTGATTGGTGCTCTTTAGTTTGTTAGGATTGTGTAATACAAATTATATGACATCCTGGCCTCCTCAGGTTCTGTGATCCACCCTCAGTAGTTTTTGGTATTATCGATGCTAACTCTCCCCTGTTTTTGCCAACTAGTTGGTTTACTGAATCACTAGAATGTTGGGACATGCCTGACACATTCAGTAGCACAGTGGGTGCACTCTCTTAGTGAACACAGGAATGATAGGAAGCAGTCAAGTTGTTAATTGCTCTCTGTTGGTGTAAGAGAAATATAATGTTTGTACTTTCAGAGCTCTCACAATCTGCCATTCAATCAATTGATCTAAAACATCAATAATTAAAATAAACATTTTTTTTTAAGGAAAATAGGCCTACATAAAACTTTTGTTATTGCTAACTTGCTTGCTGTCTAATACAATAAGTATGAATGTATGAATTTTCATGCAATGTGTGAACTTACAGGGAGAGTGAAAGGTTTCACATAGGAAGCACATGGATAAAGTAATAAAATTCTCTAATAGGAAACATCTAAACTTCAACACAATTCTCTGTGAACACAAACTTTCACCTACCAGTGACAGTGACCATTTCTTAGTGTCTCTCACACAAAAGTAGACAGCTGTTCATCTGTGATGAAATGTGTAAAATATATTTGAGAGTTCCCTTTCTCTCATTTTAAAATGTATTCAGGAGTGTTTTAATCCTTGTACTAATTCTTAACAAACTGGGTCCAGGTAGCTATTTACTTAAAAGAAAGCTCTCTTGATATTGCAAAATAGAAAAGAAAAATTAAAAGACCCACTAAAAAGTCTTCACATGATGTCAGCTGTATCCATTTCTTGGGGTACTGAGGCTTTAGGACCTGATAGGCTTTTGTAGCTTTATTTGTGACTGAGCAGTTTGTTTGGCAGTAACTGTTCACTGAAGACACTACTGTGATTCTGGAAAACCTTGCAAATGTAACTTTGACAAAAAAAGACTTGTCATTACTTCAGATTATTTGAGAACTTGAATGGATTGTGGCAGTGAGCTTTTGGCTGGATACCTCTATTGTGTGGGCTCAAACAAAGTACCTGCCAAATATATTATCTTAACAGTATTCTATCATCCAAGTACATCCAGCATGATATCATTGCATTGTATGCTCCCATATTCACTGATTATAAAAAGCCATACTTCTAAATTTACTCCCCCCCATTTAATAGAGAGAGGATGGGGAAAATAAATGTATGTTGTTGTTGTTGTTTTTTTCATGCTTTTTGGAAGGCTGTTGATTGGGAACTTGAGCCAGTAGGCTGTGAATGAAACATGAATGAAAACAGTAGGTGGCTAACCTATTTTTACTTAGAGTATTGATTAGTTGACAAGGCCATCAACAGGAACAAAGAATTACATTTAAAAATGAGGTGTAATATCCCAAATCATGAGATAGAAAGTAACTGCATCAAGGTCTATTTCCCCCTCCTTATTGGATAGATGGCTATTGAAATCTGTTCTTCTGTGGGAGTGGTAGGGATTTTTAACATAATTATTGGTGCCATTTGAATTATGCTTCCAAATCTTCATTTTAGAAATTTGTTTCTAGTGCCTGGCAGGGATATTTGTATTTGTGGGTCTGATATTTGGATTTAATTTTGTTGGCTATTTGTATTGATGTTTGGAGATGTAATCTTAAAAACAGCATAAAATCCATGAAAATTAATGATGAGAGATATTCCCATGCTAGTGTGATGAAAGTCAAACTAACTAAGAAGTGTGAAATATCCTTTTCTACCAGCTATACCACGGTTGTGCCTGAGGTTTGGCCACAGATGAATGCAGATAGTGCTTTGGCAATACACTAGCATATCTGTGTGTCCCTGTGCTCATCCAGTGCCCCTTTCTTCCTCTCTCTCCAACAAAATTCAACTGAGTGCAAGTGGGAGCCTGCAGATCATTCCTGTGTAATGATTTTGTACCCTCCTGTGTGTTCAGGGTGCCTTGGACTCTTCTTTCTCTTCACAGAATTAACACTATGGGCCTGATTCACCTCCCATTTAAGTCAGTATTAGGATTCCCTATTAGCTCAAATAGGAGGTGGATAAGGGCCACATAAGTTAATAGGAGTTGGATCAGGTCTTATATGATCATTCCATTCTACTCACTGTTGGCCAGCAAGGACGTTTTCTCCCACTACAGAGTCGTTCATATTCACCCAGTCTCACTTTAGTATAGTTTGACCTTCACCGTGAAATAGAATCCACACTTCACTGAAGTTAAGGGGTCTACATGAGATCAGTCATGGTCTTCTATGGACTGAGGCATGGTAATTTTGAGGGCTGTTCATGCCTATGTCAGGGATTGAACTGGCACAAACAACCTCTCTTTTGTCCCTGTACTAGTGCAGCTGGCCCATTGTATTTCCTTTCACTGTATTCTCAGTCATTCCCACGGGAGATGAATCTGTCCCTTTTAACGTAGTGAGCTGCTTCTAAGCTTTCGTACAATGAATTCTTTACTTTCAGTTTCGAAGCATTCATGGCATCTTTAGTGTTTATATCTACTGTCATTCAGATGCTTTGCCATATAGCTATGACATTTTTGCTGACCCTTCTTTTCTTTCTTCTCTCTCGCGCTGAGTTGTTGAAATAGTAGTAAAAGCAGTAAATGACAAGTTTTTTAAATATGTCTGCTGTACTTGGTTTTTCTTCAGCTACATAATTAGCAATCATTCCAGTCTCCAGTCTCTTTAGACAGCTTTCAAGGTCATCTTTGTTTTCTTTAGACTCCAAAATTCTGCCTATATGGAACATTTTGTTGTTTTTCTCCTTTTCTTTCTGCATCAGTATAGAAGATTACTGCCTTAGATATTACTACTACAGCTCGTTGATACAAATTCACTCTGCATTATACACATACAAACTGATTCAGCAGTGTGCTACTCTTGGTTTCAATAGAAATCAATAGCATTATAGTGTATAAAACAGGGATCGTCAACCTTTGGAATGCGGCCAACCACGGTAAGCCCCTTGGCAGGCCGGGAAGGTTAGGCCGATTGCGGCTCCCACTGACTGCAGTTCACTACTCCAGGCCAATGGGGGCTGCAGGAAGCAGCGAGGGCCCAGGGATGTGCTGGCCGCCGCTTCCCACAGCCCCCATTGGCCTGGAGCAGTGAACCACGGCCAGTGAGAACCGTGATCGGCCGAACCTGAAGGTGTGACAGATAAACAAAATGGCCCGGCCTGCCAGGGCGCTTACCCTAGTGGGCCGCATGCCAAAGGTTGCCAGTCCCTGGTATAAAACATGAATGAGGTAGTGAAACAGGTCTTTTATCTTACTTAAAGTTAGACTGGGTCTACATAAGAAAATTGTGCTGATTTAAGTCAATTTAGTCATTGATTTCAGTAGGGCTCCCTACTGAAATGCATGGATGATTTGCAAAATTGGGGCCTAATTTAATTAAACCAGTGCAACCCTTTCAAGTGGAAACTCTTAAATCAGCTTACGAGCACCTTGCATCTATTTTAGCTTAACTCAGTCTCTTTTTGACTTAAGCTAAATGTGTATATAGAAATATGAAAATTGATTTAAGACTGTCCACTCAAGAGTCTGCACTGATTTCATGCCATCAGTTTCTATACCAATATAGTTAAAAACAGTACTACGTTTGTGTGTAGACAAGATCCCAGAGACTTTGAGTCTGAGTCTCCACTGTCTTGCACCTTGTATAGTCGTTTGCATCTGTGCAAAGTGTATTTAATATGCATTTGGTATGCCTTTGGTAGTATTTTATACCTACTTGACACTCACTTTGTTACATGTATAAATGACTACATAAGGTGCAAGGTAGTGGAGAATTGGGACCCTTGATTTTGCTGCTAACAAGCCACATACTTCCAAACACATATACCAGATTTTTTTTAGGAATTCTGGGTAGTGTGGTCCAACAGTTAATATCAGTAGTAAATACTACCATATGCTCTATTTAAAACTACCTCCCTTATGTTACTCTTTATAAGCACACATGTTTAAGTGAAAGCACACTCAAGCCCTATATGTGCACTTATTAATAAATGATGTAATATGACCCCTAATCCTAGGCTGTGTCCAAACAGCACTTAGATAAATTTATGGGGTAGGGTGCAGGTAAAAAAATGGCTTTACAACACATTGACATGACCTCTATCCTGGGCAAGCTGGGGACTGCAGCTAAGTTCCAGTACAAGTTAAAGCAGCCTCAGGACTTCTTCTAACCTACACCAGGTTGTCTATATGGACAAATGTCCATTCTTGTAACTAGGCATTATGGGAACCAAAGATGTTCACTTTCCCAAGACATATTCCATGGATGAGGATGAGGACAGACTGTTCTCATAGACCTCCTTAAGCCTCTTGCGAGGCTGGTGGATGGTTAAGTCCAAGCCATGGGTCGTCTGGGGTTCCTGGATGAAAACAAAGGGGAGGGGGCTGGTGGAAGCCCCAGAGAATTGATGTGAATAAGCATGGATTTGCCTGCACTGTACACTTTATCTTCCGGGTAGTCCCAGACATCTATATAATAAAGTTGAGTCCTGATTAAAACCCATAACACGTCTCCTGTCCTTCTTGCGGTGTAGCCAGCAAAGGCTCTAACACAAATCTACTAAGTGCAGGAGATTCATAGTTACCAAACTAGCCACAAGCTCAGTTTCAGTAAGATTTATGTTCGTTGGGAAATTAATTCTTCACTATAAGAATCTTTGATTTGGTGGAGATCATCTCATAACTTCAACACCTTTCTAAGGTACTTAGTATTCTGCGGATTTCCTTGGTGATTTTTTATATATTAGAAAAGTCCCTTTTTGTGCATTTCCATAATTCATGAAATTATCTGTAATTGGGTAATTAGTATAAATACATGCAATCACATTTACAACATATAATTACAAAGTTCAATGGCATAATTGTGATGGATAATGTCATAAAGAAAAATCTATATACAGGAGCCTATATGTAAAGCTGAATACTTGTGATGTCTATTAAGTTGTTTATAAAATTTGCCCCAAAATAACACCAAAATAGTTATTCCTCATTCAGAAATGATCTGAAATTGTATTTTTTTTAAATTATGAGTTATAGAAGAAAATTATTAGTACCTGAATTGGTTCTGAAACATTTTGCTAGTGATACTTTCATTTAACTCTTAAACAGGTGTCAATTTACAGACTGCCAGGCAAATCGGTGTTTAGAAGCACAGACAGTCAGTGGGTAATTGTTTCTGTCCCTACAATTCTGGAAGTTCATTTTATCTCTGAAATCTTTACTTTCTCTAAAACTAGAATGAACTTTTTAGGTGTTCCAACTGTAAGAGTATAAGACAGCTTTTGAATCATAAAAATGTAGGGTTGGAAGGGACCTTGAGAAGTCATAAAGTCCAGCCCCCTGTACTGAGGTAGGGCTAAGCAAAGCTAGGCCGTCCCTCACAGGTGCTTGTCTAACCTGTTCATAAATCAACAGGTTGATACATCAACACGAACATGGAATAGGGTGGAGTAAACACAAAAAGTATTCTTTTCTTAAATAAACTAGTCATTATAAGATGCTCACAATTTCCATCCATCCTCATTCCTCATGACCATATTCCTCAACGTCAAAGACCATTCTCAAATTAGTACTGCCATCCTATATCTGATGATACTTTGAGTATCTGTCAAATATATAAACAGTACTGTCTGCATCCTTTTGGAAAAAATCAGCTTCTCTGTTTTTAAATGTTGTAGCCAGTGATATCTTCAGTCACCTTACAGTATTGAATTTAAGCTTTTCCTAAATACTTGAAGTGGGAAGTCTGAGTACAGCATATGGAACCAGTTTAATAAAGATAGTCACAACAGCCTCCTCATTAATTTGTATGAATTTTTCTATTCAAATTACTTTACTTGAGTCTATAAACTTGTATATGTCAGTGCACTTTGTTTAGGACAGAAGGCCTATGAAAAATAATTGTACATTGTTTATTTTTCAGGTTAAGTTGGACCATGGAATGTGACTATGATGAACTTCTGAGGAAGATATTCCTCAACTTTATGTTGTGCATGGTTTAGCGGATGGGAATTCTTTTGCAATTATTTTTTATTTCACTCATGTGCATTGTGTAAATAAAGCACTTGAGGCCAAATTCTGTTCACAGTGGAACAGGAAGTAACAAAAAAAAAAAAATGTGGAACACAAATAGACTCAAGTGTAAGTCAGATATTTACCCCAAACTAAACTCCTTGATAAATGAAAGAGAATTAATGGGATTTGAAAATCAGTACAAATATTCTGATCCTTTAAAAATCACTCACGACCATTGTCTGACCATACTGAAAGAAGGACAGGTGACACTTGATATGGATTTTAATCACCCCACAACTTTGTTATATAAATGTCTGGGATTGCCTGGCAGATAAAACGTACCATGCAGGCAAATCTATGTTTATTTAAATCATTACTCGGGGCTTCCACCAGCCCACCTTCATTTTCCATCCAATTCTCCCCAGCCAGCCCCTGGCTTGGACCTTACCATCCACCCCATTTGTAGGAGGGTTAAGGTGGGCTATAAGAATGGTGTTGGGCCCCAGCCATACCAATCATAGGCATCCCCAACCCCCCATCCCAGTTCTGTTCCTTTATCCGGCACCTCCTTTTAAGTCCTTTACCAGGCCATTTATCTGGTCAATCAATGCCTCTCTATGGAGTACGTGCACTGGACATCCGCCCCACGCTACAAAATAAATGACAACATATAGCCTACCCCCTTGTCTTCTTACCAGAAAAGGTCCTCCCTGACACCTGCTGTGGGGAAGGTGAAAAAACCTCACTCCACCAAAGCCAATCTAGTGGTGTGGGAAAAATTCCTTCCCAGCCCCCCTAAAAGGAGAGACCAGCACAATACCCACAGCAGGTCCTAACCCAACCTGATATTCGCCACCTCTAGGGGAGGGGGAGGGGGTGCTGCTTTGCCTGCTGCATGGAAAAAGGGGCTTTCAACTCCCAGGGCTTGCACCTTTATAGCCTTCTGACTCACATTCCCCGGGTGTGAGTCAGTGCCACAAAACTGACCACCGTTCACCTTTTGTAGTAATTTCTGACCTCCTTCTCTCCCCCTGCCATAAAACACTGCTACCTTCCCTCGGAAAGCCCAGAAGTTCTCCCCATTTAGGTGCAGTACGGTCAAACCAAATATTATTTAATTTCAATCATCCTATTCCATTCCTCCCACCCCTTTCTGAGTGTTGTCCATTTTTAATCCATACTTAGGTCTCAGTCCAGCAATGAAATCTATTTGGACAGAATTTTCTATCCAAAAAGAAAAAATCCAACAGCATGAACAAGTCTATAGATTGTAAGCTTTCTTTGCTATAAGTTAGGTCTAGAGGATCACATTGAAGGGAGTAGGATCTAGATGGATGGAAGGATTTCGACATGTAAGTATGTCACTGAATTGTTGACTTGACTGCTTTCCCTGTTTTACTTTAGACATAATACTAAACAGGTTTTGGCCCTTTAACTAATGAGAACTCTGAAAATGAATAGCTCTTCTCATTCTCTAATTTCTATGTTAATGACATCTAATTCAGGGAGGAAAAATAACTCACAAGTTAAATTCAAGCTGCTCTTTTAATTATTGTGTTAAATTTCTATTCTAAGCATGAACTGTCCTACATTATTCCCGGTTACAGCTATGCACCCAGACATATTAACCCTCAAATACTTCTGACAAATAAGGGAGTTACATGTCAGTCCTTATGGTTGTTATCAGCTTTTTAGTTGTAAGTAGGAAGAATGTGGGAGAATCCGTGTTTGGAATAGAAATATACTTCAGAAATTGAAAGAGTATTTTGAATTTGAGTATTGCTTTTCCTCTGTGTCTAAGATTTATCTGGCAAAGACCTAGTAGGTCTCACAGAGTGAATGCATTCTTTAAACTAATAGCAAGCATTAAAAGAAAAGACAACAGTATGAAACACATTTTTTACTCAATATATTATGTTTTCCCCCCATCAGAAAAATGGCATTCATATTTGCAAATCAAATGACATATAACTCAAAGTCTGTCATAAATGGTTATTTCAGACACTGCTTAAATATAGTACTTTGGATTTTATTATGGTTTTATAGTCTTTCTCTTAAAATCATTCCTTTACCTATCCACTCATCTGCAGAATTAGGGAACTTCATTTAGACAAATGAGCCCAATGCTCATTAAGACGCTTATTCAGCAAATAACTTAAGTATGTGCTTAATTTTAAGCACAAGTAGTCTTGTTGAAGCCAATGAGATTTATGAGTTTAAAGTTAGGCCCCATGCTCAAGTATCTGGCTGAACTCATACCTGAGGGCTTGTCCTACTGCATGCTAAGTGTGCCTTTCGGCAGTGTAGTTTAACACACTTCAAGGTATGGAAAGCTACTGCATACAAAGGCACTCTTAGGGTATGTCTACACTATGAAATTAGGTCGAATTTATAGAAGTCGGTTGTTTAGAAATTGTTTTTATAAGGTCAATTGTGTGTGTGTCCCCCCACACAAAATGCTCTAAGTGCATTAAGTCACCGGACTGCGTCCACAGTACTGAGGCTAGCGTCAACTTCCGGAGCGTTGCACTGTGGTAGCTATCCCACAGTTCCCGCAGTCTGTGCCGCCCATTGGAATTCTGGGTTGAGATCCCAATGCCTGATGGGGCAAAAATAGTGTTGTGGGTGATTCTGGGTACATGTCATCGGGCCCCACCCTCCCTCCCTCCCTCCCTGCCATGAAAGCAATGGCAGACAATCGTTTTGCGCCTTTTTTAGCCCAGACGCCATCGCACTGGGATCATGGAGCCCGCTCAGATCACCGCGGCAATTATGAGCACTTTAAACACCATACACATTATCCTGGAGTATATGCAGGACCAGAACCTGCCAAGGCAAAACCAGGCGAGGAGGAGACGGCAGCATGGCGACGAGAGTGATGAGGAAATAGACATGGACATAGACATCTCACAAAGTACGGGCCCCAACAATGTGCAAATCATGGTGTTAATGGGGCAGGTTCATGCCGTGGAACGCTGATTCTGGGCCAGGGAAACAAGCACAGACTGGTGGGACCGCATGGTGTTGCAGATGTGGGATGATTCCCAGTGGCTGCGAAACTTTCGCATGTGTAAGGGCACTTTCATGGAACTTTGTGAGTTGCTTTCCCCTGCCCTGAAGCACCAGAATACCAAGATGAGAGCAGCCCTCACAATTGAGAAGTGACTGGCAATAGCCCTGTGGAAGCTTGCAATGCCAGACAGCTACCGGTCAGTTGGGAATCAATTTGGAGTGGGCAAATCTACTGTGGGGGCTGCTGTGATCCAAGTAGCCAAAGCAATCAAAGAGCTGCTGGTATCAAGGGTAGTGACTCTGAGAAATGTGCAGGTCACAGTGGATGGCTTTGCTGCAATGGGATTCCCTAACTGTGGTGGGGCGATAGACGGAACCCATATCCCTATCTTGGCACCGGCGCACCAAGCCAGCGAGTACATAAACCTCAAGGGGTACTTTTCAATGCTGCTGCAAGCACTGGTGGATCATGAGGGATGTTTCACTAACATCAATGTGGGATGGCCAGGAAAGGTACATGATGCTCACATCTTCAGGAACTCTGGTCTGTTTCAAAAGCTGCATGAAGGGACTTTCTTCCCAGACCAGAAAATAACGGTTGTGGATGTTGAAATGCCTATAGTTATCCTTGGGGACCCAGCCTACTCCTTAATGCCATGGCTCATGAAACCATACATAGGCAGCCTGGACAGTAGTCAGGACCTGTTCAACTATAGGCTGAGCAAGTGCAGAATGGTGGTAGAATGTGCATTTGGATGTTTAAAAGCATGCTGGCATGGTTTACTGACTCGGATAGACCTCAGCGAAACCAATATTCCCATTGTTATTACTGCTTGCTGAGTGCTCCACAATATCTGTGAGAGTAAGGGGGAAACATTTATGGTGGGATGGGAGGTTGAGGCAAATTGCCTGGCCACTGATTACGCGCAGCCAGACACCAGGGTGGTTAGAAGAGCACAGCAGGGCACGGTGCGCATCAGAGAAGCTTTGAAAACCAGTTTCATGACTGGCCAGGCTACGGTATGAAAGTTCTGTTTGTTTCTCGTTGATGAACCCCCCCACCCAGTTCACTCTACTTCCCTGTAAGCTAATCACCCTCCTCTCCCCCCTTCAATCACCGTTTGCAGAGGCAATAAAGTCATTGTTACTTCACATTCATGCATTCTTTATTAATTCATCACACAAATAGGGGGATAACTGCCAAGGTAACCCGGAAGGGGTGGAGGAGGAGATAAGGACAAGGGCACACTGCACTTTAAAACTTTAAAACTTATTGAAGACCAGCCTACTGTTGCTTGGGCAATCCTCTGGGGTGGAGTGGCTGGTTGGCCAGAGGGCCCCCCCCCCCGCGTTCTTGGGCGTCTGGGTGAGCAGGCAATGGAACTTGGGGAGGAGGGCTGTTGGTTACACAGGGGCTGTAGTGGTGGTCTGTGCTCCTGCTGCCTTTCCTGCAGCTCAACCATACGCTGGAGCATATCAGTTTGATGCTCCAGCAGCCGGAGCATCGACTCTTGCCTTCTGTCAGCAAACTGATGCCACCTATCCTCTTCAGCCTGCCACTTCCTCTCTTCAGCCCGCGATTCATCCCACCACTTCTCCTCACATTCATATTGTGCTTTTCTGCACTCTGACATTGTCTGCCTCCAGGCATTCTGCTGTGCTCTGTCAGCGTGGGAGGACATCTGGAGTTCCGAGATCATGTCATCCAGAGTGCGCCTTTTTCGTCTTCTCATCTTCGCTAGCCTCTGCGAAGGAGAAACATTTCCAGCTGGTGGAGTAGAAGGGAGAGGTGGTAGTTAAAAAGACACATTTTAGAGAACAATGGGTACACTCTTTCACGTTAAATTTTGCTGTTCACATTACACAGCACATGTGCTTTCGTTACAAGGTCACATTTTTCCTCTTATATTGGGGGCCTGCCGGTTTGGTGTGAGAGATCACTCACGCAGTGCCAAGCAACAGAATTCGGCTTGCAGGCAGCCATGGTAAGCCACAGTCTTTTGGCTTTTTTAACCTTCATAATATGTGAGAATGGTTTCAAACAGCAGCGCCCTCATTTCCCATACTAAGCGGCCTTTGGGTTGGCCATTTAAAATGGGTTTGCAATTTACAAAGAGGGGCTGCGGTTTCCGGGTTAATGTGCAGCACAAACCCAACTAACCTCCCTCCCTTCCCCCACACACCCAATTCTCTGGGATGATCACTAACAGCGGGGAACATTTCTGTTCAGCAGAGCAGGAACGGGCACCTCTGAACGTCCCCTTAATAAAATCACCCCATTTCAACCAGGTGACCGTGAATGATATCACTCTCCTGAGGATAACAAAGAGAGATAAGGAATGGATGTTGTCTGCATGCCAGCAAACACATGGACCATACGCTGCCATGCTTGTTATGCAGTGATTCCAGACTACATGCTACTGGCCTGGCATGGTAAAGTGTCCTACCATGGAGGACAGAATAAGGCAGCCCTCCCCAGAAACCTTTTGCAGAGGCTTTGGGCGTACATGAAGGAGAGCTTTCTGGAGCTGTCCTTGGAGGATGTCCGCTCCATCCCCATACACATTAACAGACTTTTCCAGTAGATGTACTGAGCGCGAATGCCAGGGCAAATTAATCATTAATCATTAAACACACTTGCTTTTAAACCATGTGTAATATTTACAAAGGTACACTCACCAGAGGTGCCTTGTGTGCCCTCAGGGTCTGGGAGCACGCCTTGGGTGGGTTCGGGGGTTAACGGTTCCAGGTCCAGGCTGTTGGGGAAACAAGTTTCTCCGCTTCCTTGCTGTGAGCTATCTTCAATGTCTTCATCATCATCTTCCTTGTCCCCAAAACCTGCTTCCGTGTTTCGTGATTCTCCATTGACGGAGTCAAAGCACAGGGTTGAGGTAGTGGTGGCTGCACCCCCTAGCATGGCATGCAGCTCAGCATAGAAGCGGCATGTCTGCAGCTCTGCCCCGGACCTTCCGTTTGCCTCTCTGGTTTTGTGGTAGGCTTGCCTTAGCTCCTTAATTTTCACGCGGCACTGCTGTGCGTCCCTGTTATGGCCTCTGTCCTTCATGCCCTTTGAGACTTTTTCTAATGTTTTGGCATTTTGTTTACTGCTACGGAGTTCAGCTAGCACTGATTCGTCTCCCCATATGGCGAACAGATCCCGTACCTCCCGTTCGGTCCATGCTGGAGCTCTTTTGCGATCCTGGGACTCCATGGTTACCTGTGCTGATGAGCTCTACGTGTTCACCTGGGCTCTCCACCATGCTGGGCAAACAGGAAATTCAAAATTTTGCGGGCCTTTTCCTATCTACCTGGCCAGTTCATCTGAGTTGAGAATGCTGTCCAGAGCGGTCACAATGGAGCACACTGGGATTGCTCCCGGAGGCCAATACCGTCGAATTGCATCCACACTACCCCAAATCCGACCCAGAAAGGCCAGTTTCAGTGCTAATCCCCTCGTCGGAGGTAGATTAAAGAAATTGATTTAAAGAGCCCTTTAAGTTGAAAAAAAGGGCTTTGTCGTGTGGACGGGTCCAGGCTTAAATCGAGGTAACGCTGCTAAATGCGATCTAAAATCGTAGTGTAGACTAGGCCTGAGTGTGCAGTACTGGCGTCACATTAAGAGTTAGTGTAGAATAGTTAGTATGCACTAGCTGTTGCAAGCTTTTCCCCCCATATAGAGAATCCATATTAAAAACAATCACTTATTGGATGAAATCCTGACTCTGCTGAAATCAATGGGAGTTTTGACTTTAACTTCAAAGTGGCCAGGACTTCACCCTATGTTTTCACCCACATCCAGAGTGATGACAATAATATACAGTTTAAAGTGGTTGGGCCAGTATTGTGAACGCTCTTACAAATTATACCTACAAAAGTTGAAGAGGATCACATACAAATAGGAACTTCAATGGGATACCCTTCTTTATTTGCTTAGTAGCACTGTAATATCAAGGCAAGTCCTGTACTTGATCAGAATGTAACATAACTTTTTTTTAAAACCAAGCATAATAAAAGTAATTTATAATCTGATTTACATTTTCCACATTAGACACTAACTTTGTATGTCACACTTGCATAAGATGACAGAGCTGAAACAAATTATATATATTTGACTTCTGTTTCTCTTGACAGTAATAAGCAGCATTTCAATTAGATGTAGCCTAAGCATCAGGGGCATATTACTCTAGTAGTATTACACTGTCAGAAAAGAAGTATGATTTGCTCAGTCTGGAAAAAAAATTAGTATGTCTCCCTAGTCTTAAAATAAGCACTTGGACCACTTGACAGTTAATATTGAGTACATAATTTGTTAGGGACGCTTATCTTGAAAAGTATGTGCACTGTAAAATCTTTATACAATCAAATGTGTGTGTGTGTGTGTGTGTGTATATATATATATATATTCCTTCAAGAGTATGCTAGAATTGGACTCCCTCTTTTGCATAAAATACTATTTCTAAGGGGGGGAAATTATAAGGCTTTCAAAATCAAAGGAGATGTAAAGGAAAACTGACATTTCACCAGGTTCTGCTATGTGACTATGGAAACTATGGACAAAAGTCATTCCAAAGTTGGAAACTGCCTTTGTCCCAGACATATAGAAAGAAAGACAAGATGCAAGGAATAAGATAATTAGATCACAAATTTACTAATTTACCTTACCTGGGAACTATACATCAATAACTTGTATAGTGCAAGTCATGATTCCTTCCTTAATCATTTCCATGAGGTAGAGGACTTCTGTCAACCCCCCACCCCTCCACAAATGGTTCCCAATATATATCTATATTGGACACCTGCCACAAGGAGGCACCGGCAATTAACTTGGCTTCCTCCTCCCCCTTCCTCCCAACTCTGAATCAGGTTCCCAGGTAATTAACATTTCCCTCCCTAACTTTGGCCAAAAAAGTTTCTCAGAGAGGTGTAACCCATTGTTCCTGAATGACCAAATATGTTGTTTATGATGGGTAGTTCCTGAGCTTCCCCATTCCAGATGCTTCAAACATCTTCTGTTGTTGTCAACTCATGGAGGCCTGGCAACTTCCTGCTTTATTCTCCACTGCAGCATTTCAGATCAGTTTACTTTAATCCCTAGGGTAAGGTACAGGGTATGTCTTACATGCTCTGTGCCCTGATGGTTAAGTCAACAGCCTTACAAAATCCCAGATCATTTTCACACAGGTATACAATAATAAGTTTCCTGGATGTCAAAAAGTGTAAGAGAGGGCATCAGCTGCATACCCTCCTGCTCTGCCAACTCAGATTCACCCTGGTACTAAGGCCCAGCTGAAAAGGGGCTCAAGCTAGAGGAACAGGGTTGATATACCCTTCCCCATGTGTTCATGGCTTACCCGAGCCCCACCAGCCTTCCCAGCTCAGGTGATTCTTTCCCCTGCACTCCCAACCACCCCTCTGAACTCTGGAGGGAGGGGAAGGACTTAAAAAGTCACTAACTTTTTTCCCACCTTGAGATTGCATTTTTCCAGCAAAAGAAATACAAAATAGAGTCTAAGGAACATGCAACTATTTAATACAGACTCTATTTAGTTCATTTCTTTTGTACTCTGTTTTTAACTTGACACCAATCCTACAATGAATGGCAGAAAGGCAGACCTCTGTGCCCATGTGGAGCCCTATAACTTCTCTCAGTGAACATCAAGATCAGGGTATAATTGGCATGGCAAAAAGTGACAGAAAATCCTCAAGCTCCAATATTGTAAGAAATACAATGTGTTTTTGCACTCCAGCTGTTCATCTTTCTAAATTCCTTGCATATAATCTTGACATCATACAGCCACCTTTATGGATTTCAGATTCTCTTATAATCCAAAGATTGGTTTGTCTTGTTTTGGGATAACTTTGTAGTCTTCCCTTTTCTACAAAAGAGGAGTAACCTTTAAGAGATTCAAATTAACATCCAAAGTTGATGATATCTATGTTGTTCACTACCATTCCACTTCCAATCGTGCATGCTTATCAATAACGTCATTGAAAACTTGACTTTCAAGCAGCAAGTTCATAAGTGATGAACCTGAATAATGCCACAAATGAAGTCGCACTAAATGCTGCAGTTCTCAGCTGTGAGTAGCTCGTTTAATTGGAGATTTAATTAGGAATTTGTTATTTCAGAGAAATGCCAACTCTGACTGACTCTTAAACAATTGTTTGTAACTACAAAACAGAGCTTAAGATAAAAAATTGTGAGAAGAGTATAGAAGTCAAAATTATTCTTAATTTATTTCAGTAGGATTATAAGGAAACAAAAATTATAAACACCTTTTTAATTTGAATTTAAGATATTTGTAAGTGTGTAAAGAGGTTGTCTACGTGGGGAATGCACAGGGAAGTTAGTGTGACATAACTAGGTTATAATTTTAAAGTGCCATAGCTAATCTGCACTAACTGCCCATACGGACACTCTAATTCCACACAACGTAGGATAACACTAATGTCCTTTAACATCGTGCTGTTTCAGATGGATAGCCATGTTAGTCTTTATCAGCAAAACCAAGGAGCCCTTGTGGCACCTTAGAGCATAAGCTTTGGGCACAAGCTTTTGTTGGCTAAAACCCATTTCATCAGATGCATGGAATGAAAAATACAGTAGGCAGGTGTATATATATTACAGCACAAAGGGGGTCAGTGCTAATGAGGCCAATTCAATTAGGGTGAATGTGGCCAATTCCCAACAGTTGACAAGAAGGGGTGAATATCAACAGAGGGAAAATTACTTTTTGTAGTGACCCAGCCACTCCCAGTCTTTATTCAGGCCTAATTTGATGGTGTCAAGTTTGCAAATTAATTCCAGTTCTGCAGTTTCTTGCTCAAGTCTGTTTTTGAAGTTTTTTTTGTTAAAGAATGGCCACTTTAAAGTCTGTCATTGAGTGTCCAGGGAGATTGAAGTGCTCTCCTACTGGTTTTTGAATGTTACAATTCTTGATGTCTGATTTGTGTCTATTTATTCTTTTGCATAGAGACTGCTTGGTCTGGCCAATATACATGGCAGAGGGGCATTGCTGGCACATGATGGCATATATCACATTGGTAAATGTGCAGGTGAACAAGCCCCTGATGGTGTGGCTGATGTGGTTAGGTCCTATGATGGTGTCCCTTGAATAGATATGCGGACAGAGTTGGCAAAGGGGTTTGTTGCAGGGATTGATTTCTGGGTTAGTATTTTTGTTGTGTGGTGTATAGTTGCCGATGAGTATTTGCTTCAGGTTGGGGGGCTGTCTGTAAGCGAGGACTGGCCTGTCTCCCAAGGTCTGTGAGAGTGAGGGATCGTCCTTCAGCATAGGTTGTAGATCCTTGATGATGCGCTGGAGAGGTTTTAGTTGGGGGCTGTAGGTGACGGCTAGTGGCATTCTGTTACTTTCTTTGTTGGGTCTGTCCTGTAGTAGGTGACTTCTGGGTACCCTTCTGGCTCTGTCAGTCTGTTTCTTCATTTCCCCAGGTGGGTATTGTAGTTTTAAGAACACTTGATAGAGTTCCTGTAGGTGTTTGTCTGAAGGATTGGAGCAAATGCGGTTGTATCATAGGGCTTGGCTGTAGACAATGGATCGTGTGATGTGGTCTGAATGGAAGCTGGAGGCATGTAGGTAAGTATGGTGGTCAGCAGGTTTCCGGTATAGGGTGGTGTTTATGTGACCATCGCTTATTTTCATTGTAGCGTCCAAGAAGTGGATCTCTTGAGTGGACTGGTCCAGGCTGAGGTTGACGGTGAGGTGAAAATTGTTGAAATCCTAATGGAATTCCTCAAGGGCCTCCTTCCCATGCGTCCAGATGATGAAGATGTCATCTATGTAGTGCAAGTAGAGTAGGTGCAGCATTATTCTAAGTCAGCCATAAAAATGTTGGCATACTGTGGGGCCATGTGGGTACCCATAGCAGTGCCGCTGACTTGACGGTATAAATTGCCCCCAAATCTGAAATAGTTGTGTGTGAGAAAAAGTCACAAAGTTCAGCCACCAGGAACAGTATCCCTGATAATGTCATGGCAAACCTGGTGGCTGAACTTTGTGACTTTGTCCTCACACACAACTAACACAAGGAGCTGGTGCAGAGTAGCTATTCAGCAATAGATATTCTGCACTAGCTATTCTGGGCTTTTCACCATGTAGGCTTTATATATTAAAACTTTTCACATATGTGATTGTTCAGGATAAATACGGTGACTAATTTTAAATTCAACATACATAAAGCATTAGAGAAGGATGGTTTTGAGTATATCAGGCAGTAAACTAGGATTGCTCACAAAGAGGCACAGGAAGAGAAAACATTTGTCACCAATTCGTTATCTTCAGCACTGGTTTAAATTCTTGAACCCTAAATTGTGGGGCAAAGGATATGCAAATTAGAAGGCATTATTGATGATTATTCATCTATTCTGTTAGGAAGAAGTTTTACATCATTTTGCAGTACACTTTTAAAAGCATCCTTTGCCTTTTAGAACTGTATCATTTGTCTTGTGTGTTTAACATTCATTAACTGCACTTACATGGAAACACATACTGCATTGGGTACTTAGTACAGCTAAGGTTTTAGGCTGATTTCTTTATCCATTGAGACGACAATTTGTCTTTTTGACCTGGGAGGCAAAACAGGTTATGTTGTCACCTCTAAAAGAGAAAATACAATTTAGTTTTCAGTCTGAAAAGACTGACTAAAGAAATTTTCCACTATGCCGATCACTTCAAGAGATTAATCTTTCTAAAACACTACAAAGATCAGATTGATATCTTTTCATAGATGTATCTTTCAGCCCAGCTATCCAGATCTCAGATGACTTTGTTTCATTGTCCGGCTTTACCAAAAGGAGGACAGGAGACATTTGATATGGTTTTAATCAGGCTGCAACTTTATTATTAGATGTCTAGGACTACCTGGCAGATAAAAGTATACCGTGCAGGCTCATTCCATAATTACCTGGGGGACTTTCACCAGCTCCCCCTGTTTTTCCATCCAGGCTCCCCAGCCAACCCATTGCTGGGACCTTATCATCCACACCCTTTTGTAGAAGGTGGGCTATAAGAACGGGGTTGGCTCTGTTCCAACCAGTAGTGCAGTAGTCTGGGAGCTGACCTTGTGCGTGAAGACAGAGGCAAAAAAAGCATTGAGTACATTATCTTTTTCCATATCCTCTGTCACTAGTTTGCCTCCCGCATTCAGTAAGGGGCCCGCACTTTCCCTGACCTTCTTCTTGTTGCTAACATACCTGTAGAAACCCTTTTTGTTACTCTTAACATCCCTTGCTAGTTGCAACTCCAAGTGTGATTTGACCTTCCTGATTTCACTCCTGCATGCCTGATCAATATTTTTATACTCCCCCCTGGTCATTCGTCCTATCTTCCACTTCTTGTAAGCTTCTTTTTTGTGTTTAAGATCAGCAAGTATTTCACTGTTAAGCCAAGTTGGTCGCCTTCCATATTTACTATTCTTTCTACACATCAGGATGGTTTGTTCCTGCAATCTCAATAAGGATTCTTTAAAATACAGCCAGCTCTCCTGGACTCCTTTTCCCCTCATGTTATTCTCCCAGGGTATCCTGCCCATCAGTTCCATGAGGGAGTCAAAGTCTGCTTTTCTGAAGTCTGGGGTCTGTATTCTGCTGCTCTCCTTTCTTCTTTGGGTCAGGAAGGTAGAAATGATCCAGAGAAGGTAGTTTTGAAGAAACCACTTAAAGTGAATGTGTAACCCCATTAACAATAGGATTTATCTCCACACTCCTCCCAACCCCTTTGCCCCAAATAACCTACTAAAAGATCTTTGTATTTGTCTTTGGCTTTTGTTGTTTTATTATATGGTCACACACAATGGTGGCTATGATCTGGCACTTTGCTGACAGAGGCCAAGAATAGACATGATGACTGAAGTAACCTTTTATTATGAAGGCGGGTAAAAGTTGTGTTTGATAAGTACACTGTAATCACATAGGAACTTTGTTTGTTTTTGATTATTAACTAAGATTTTACTTTTGAAACTCCATATAGATGTTCCTTTAAACGATTTTTGAAACCTGCTGGCAGAGAAGTTCATTGAAGCATGTGTTATCATTGTCTATGTTCCATCTACAGATAGATAGAGAACTGCAATCTCTAGTGAATAAGTCTGACATATTTTATGAAAACCAAATTCCTTTATAACACTGCTTTAAATATGTCACTGAAATTCTGAAAGGCTTTGTTTAAAATAAGTTCAGCTTCCAAAATACAGTGCAGATAGAGTTTCTACGGAGATCAGAACGACAGTAACAATTTCCAATTGCATTACCTCATTTTAAAGACCAGGAATCTCAAACCCACAGTGTCTTTCAAAATGGGAGACACTTTCTAAGTGAGAACATGGTGTGTATTTTCTGATTTTTTTTTTCTTTCCATGGGGCTTCAACAAGTGCAAAGAAGTGGATGTTATAAAGGAGAGAGACCAAATAAATTCATGAATTATTATTTATTTGGATTGTGGTAGCATCTAGGAGCCAAAGTCACAGAGCAAGACCCTACTGTTCTAGGCATTGCACTTCCTTACATTTAATACATACACACAGTGTAAAGAGTTGACAAAAAACAAAACAAACAAACAAGCAAAAAAACCCCTCCAGCATATAAAAGCAATAGAGGATGCTATTTTAGGGGGGAGGAGAGGAAGAGAGAAAAAAATCTATATGAATCAACCTCTACCATACAGTGATATCTGAGATACATTACCACAGGTACTTAGAACTGAAAATACTTTTTGATATCTCAGATACTGATGTGAAGTAATTGTTGGTGAAGATTGAGTTTTTCATGGTGATCTCTGTAAGTATTTTGACCAAGTTAGACTTGCTTCACATTTGTATTCCTCTAAGATAGTATCCCTGAGACCTATAGTTGACCGCATATGTTTGGCCTGCCACACCACTTCTGTTCAGCTCTAAATGCAGAGTCTTTGATCCCCACTAAATTCCCATCATTCATGGCCTTCAAACTACCTTAACATATTTAATATAGACACTAACAATTTATCAAAAATATTGCAAACACAGCTGTTCTGTCTGTGTATCAATATGTCAGCAAGTAGAATATAATCTATGTTGTAGGAAATATTTCAAGATAATTCCAGGTCCCATTTTGAGGTAGTTCTTTTTTCTCTCTCCTTTTCAGGGTTCTGTAGCTAAACAAACATTAAATTAGTACCAAAGTAGGATTTGTTTCATATATATATTTTTATAATATCCCTATTCTTTAGGTAGGTATCCCAGTTTATAAAATGTATGGAAAATATGACTAATTCTAATGGAAAAAAAACTTATTTTCTTAATCATACAGGTCATTATACAAGTGAGTTTTCAGCAAGCTTTTCCTTAAACTCCAGAATAATTCTTATTTATAATCTCAGAAATAGTATTAATTTTTAAAATTAATTTTAGAGTGGTAAGGCAATTTTACTATATATCCACAGTTTGGTAGAAGTGGACACTTCCTGAGTTATCTTCATTAAAGTATGATATGGGGCACTTAGGTGTAGTTATGATTAGAAAAGTGGCTGTATAGATAGCACTTTCTTAGTCAATAAATCAGTTCACTTTGTGTTTTCTGAGTTGTATCCAGTTACATTACTGATTACTTGTCAACATGATGGCAGATGAAATTCAGTGTGGTCAAGTACAAGATCCACATTGGAACAGAGAATTTCAATGACTCAGACAAAATGATAAATTGTAAATTACTGCAACCACTCAGGGAAAAGGGGCCTACATGGCATTATAGACTGTTCAATAAAAATAAAATTACAAAAAAAAACCCCAACCCTGTTCAATGGACATTTCATGGTAAAAAAGCAAACAATAAGGCAGGTTCTATCTAGGAAAAAAAAACAAAAAAACAGAGAGTCATACTAAAATATGATGTCTCAATCTAAAACCCTAAACCAAAAGTGCTTTCTGGTGATGCCAAATGTCCCCTCTAGAATGTTTCTAGTGCATAGAGACTTGATCTATCAAAACAGATAGCCCTTCTTTCTTGTCATTGTTGTTCTGAAATGATGAAACACAGTAAACAGCTAAGCAAAGTTATCTCCATCCATTTCTACAGTGAACATGTAAAAGATGGACACTGACATCCAAAGACCTATCTCTGAAAATATTGACATTTCCTTTGGTGGTGGTTAAACATTTTGAATGAAGTAGCTTGTTTACAGAAACTATTTGGGAATGCTAGACAAGACTTTAATTAAAGCTATAAAGTAATGGATCAAATATCTGCATTGTTTGAACCCTGCAATGATATTAATGTGGTTCATGTGCAAAACTTTTTAAGGACTAATGGACCTTTGTAATGGAGAACATATTGCTTTGGGAGCTGGTATGACTGGTGAATATTGTAAGATGAATCATCCAAGAGTTTGTGACATCAAATTTTATTAAATCCCTCTGAGTTGTTGTGTATTTGAAATTTTAGTGCCTAATTTGTATCTCGTTTATGTCTCTGTAAATCAGTCCGTTTTTACACGTGTCTGCATGAGATCAGAATTTGGCCATTTTCTTGTTTTCTGGAAAATATTTTACCTCTTAGCACTCGAAGACATAGATCTTTTTTTCTGATTTTCACAAACTTGTTTACATTCTAGAGACTTATATCCTGGCCTGTCTCACAGGCTTGGGGAAGGAAACTGGTTGCTGCTCACAGCTGCTGAGAATTATCTCATTCTACTGCTGGGACAATTTGCAAGAAGGATATTATAACAGTTTTATTGAAAGACAGACATATAGCAAATCCCACACATGCCTCTATTACAAGGGACAGGGAAAAGTTTCAGGCATAAAGGTGTGAATCCTTTGATAATAGAGTGTCTCAGATGCTTTTGCTATAACATTATTATCCTGTAATAATCTGCAAATTGTTAGATTACAGTGCATTTAAAAACTTGTTTCTATCCTATTCTTTAGTGCAAATGCAATACAACTCTCACAGTATAAACATTGCTGCTTCCATTGCTCCTCTGTTAGCTGTTATTGCAGGATACATCAGTGAACTGTGGCACCAAATTGTACTCTGATATAGCACTATGGTGAATCAGGAATAAATCTGTGACTAAATTGGCCCATGGACTTCAAAGCCTAATTTGGACTTTACAAGCTAACAAGGTTAGATTTTAACAATACAGTCTGGCCTCTGGTTGCTCTTGTAATATCAATATGAAATGAATGGTAATATAATTGTAATTGATGTACACCATAACATTAAGAATAATGTTGTTGGAATCTGCCCTTTAACTTTTATTTCTCCTGATTTTTGTGTGTGTGACTGTGTAATTGCACAATCTTAGTCCCTGATCCTGTAATAGATTCAGAATAGGCACACCAATATGCTTCAAATGGGAGAATCAGGACCATAATATTGCATTGACTTGGTACCTTGCATTTAATAGTGCTACACCTGCTCTTTTTGACTGTTGTGTATAAAGTTTTCATAAAGATACTCTTCTTTCTCGTTCCCTTTAGTATTCTTTTCTGACAGGGAAGTGTGCTTTACGGAGAGATTATTTTAAGCTAAACAGAACATGATGTACTTTCTCTTTTTTTTTTCCTTTTCCTGGTTGTATCAATATATTTGTTTAATTTTTAAAATATGTACATAATGTAAAGATTTAAAAAAAACTAAAATTATTTCATAACTTTTTAAATTACTGTCTAACTAGTCACTTGATAGACATGTAAGGGGTCTAGTAAAAAGAGAAGTGTTATGAGAAAGTGGATCAAAATATACTGGAAAAATCAGAAAATTACAATCTTGCATAATACATACAGAAAAAGAGGTGTCAAAGATGAGTCCTTGTAAGGTCAAGTTGCAAGGTGTGTAGCAAGGAATGAGGCAAGGAACTGCAAGAAGAGAAAAGAAAGTCTAATGGCAAAGGCAACTAAATGAAGAACTGGATTCTATCCCTGCCTCTGCCACACTGTTCTTTTGTGGGTGTCATGCTCCCTGGAGGTAACCAGGATTGTGGGGCATCTTGCTGCCAGGGCCGGCTCTGGCTTTCTGGCCACTGCAAGCAAAAAAAAAAAAAAAAAAAAAAAAGAAAAAGGAAAAAAACACCCCGCGACAGCCAGCAAAGCAAAAAAAACCCTGCGGTGTGGCTGGAGCCAGGGTGCAGGGGGACTCCCTGCCCTGCAGATGTGCCCCAGCTAGCGGGGGGGGAGGGGGAGGGAAGGGGGGCAGCCAGGGCTTCAGTGGGGCACTGCCATGTGGTCCCTCCTGCCGTGCCCCCTGCCGGGAGGGCTCCAAGCCACTCCGGTCGCCTCGGAGGGAAGGACACGGGCTGCCCTGCCAGGCTTGCTGCAGGGCGCTCCCATCCTCCACGCCGCTGCCCCCTACAGCATAACACACAAAAAAAAAGCGGCCATGCCACCCTAGAATTGGGTGGAATGTCGCCTCCTACAAGCTGCCGCCCCAAGCACCAGCTTGCTCGGCTGGTGCCTGGAGCCGGCCCTGCTTGCTGCCCTCCACCCTTAGTCTGAGGGAACCTTGTCTGTGCCTATGAGCATTTATCTCTGTGACAACCCTGCTTACAGGCAGCAGAAGTACTCCCTTCTCAGCCTCAACAGGTTCTGCTATCCCTTCTGAATGTTAGTGAAAGGCATACTACAACCCCTGAGTCCTCCGAGCATCCCTCTGCAGTGTCCAGCACCTGTTCCACTGGACACTCTCAGAATTCACAGATCTGCTGCTCCCAAAGGAATAGTACACACTAGCTCATCAGTTTCACCTCAGGACAGAGCTCCACTTAACACACAGCACTTAGATAAATAAACATTCCTATTTTCACTATAAACTTAACAAAGAATAGAGATTTGAGAAGAAGGAAATAGCATTAATGGAAATAAATGGTTACATATAAAGTAAAATCAAAACATTCTTTCCAGAGCATATACATAACTAACAAATTGCCCTCTTGTCTAATAAAGTACTGTTTACCCATAGTCTTTCTCACAGCATTTTCCAATCAGGATGGCTGAGACCCTCCTTTCATGAGATCTAGCCTACTGGCAGCTTATCTCCTCCAATGAAGGATGTAAGGGTGTTTTTCTGCACCCCTTGATATAGTAGACCAGACCTTTGTTTTTTGCCTGTAAACAGATTCTATCCCCACTGTTCACTTCTTCCTGTTATTTTTTTACTCTTGAAGTCCCCACAGTCTCTTCACTGGCATTTGACTCAGTATGCAAACCAGCTTCCATTATAAGATACTTGTCTACCTAGCTGACCATTGTGTATCTCCCACCTCCTGTCTGGTGGAACTGGTCATGAGGCATGAGACCTCTGGGTGAGCTGCCTTTAACTCCAAGATCTTAATAACCTAATTTCCAATATATGCACATATCACATTACATATTATTTGCACATACATTTCACAAAGTTTATGATAACCAGTGTTACACAGCCATTCAGTAGAAACATTACATGACACTCTTTGGTGAAATAAAATATAAATAACAGATCCAGGGCACCCCTTTAACACTTATGCACCCCTGTGCCCTCTGCCAGTTGGCATCCAGAGGTCCTGGGGTAACAGTGGATAAATCACATAAACTGAAATGTTGACCGGTGACAACTGTGTGTTTCTTGGTTTCTGGGTACCTAACATAAGACACTTGGGACAAGATTTGCAGCAGTGCTGAGCACTACATCTGCAACTGAGGTAAATGGGAGCTCTGCTCTAACCATATCAAGTGCTATGAAATGCTAAGTACTCTGAAAAATCAGGTCCTACATAAATCAGGGACCTCAAACTGGATACCCAAAACTAGTGGACACTTTTCACCTTAATTTCTCTCTAAACAGGGGTGTTATTAAAATACATTGACAGGTTTCAGAGTAGCAGCCGTGTTAGTCTGTATCCGCAAAAAGAACTGGAGTACTTCTGGCACCTTAGAGACTAACAAATTTATTTGAGCATAAGCTTTTGTGGGCTACAGCCCACTTCTTCAGATGCATAGAATGGAACATATATTGAGTAGATATATATACACATACAGAGAGCATGAAAAGGTGGGAGTTGTCTTACCAACTCTGAGAGGCCAATTAATGAAGCACTAGAACACTATAGTGATGAGTGACATAGAAAAGCCCATGAAGAAATTAATACTTCTGTCTTCAGAACAGGGTTTGAATAGTGAGCAATAAATAAGTACAGGGCCACACATCAATCAAAAAAGATAAAATAAAATATTAAATAGCTGCTCATTGAGTGAGTGCCATCTATCCTGTGCACTGAATGAGGCAGGGGTCTTGTGGGAAAAATACTATGTGACCATGTAATTAAAGACTATCATAATGCATACATACATGGGGGCTGAATTAAGGTGGCATAGGCAATCTTAATTTTGGCATTTCCTAACTTTTCAGTGCTTAACTATGCAATATTAATGTTCTTTTAACATGTCAGTCTACGTTTTAAGGGCTAGTATGGTAAGGGATAGTTGGGACTGGTACCACCAGCCAACCTCTATTACAAGTCATAATGCTTTAAGGTCCCAGTAGTTCTGGAACATATGACGGTCTACAAAATGGCAGAGGCAGATGCTAGGAGAGAGTAAGTGGTCCTAGAATAATAGTTAATGTCTCAGGAAAACCTGGATTGCTATTTATTTAAGGTCCTGGAGCCAGGAGTCTTGTAGTATAGGGTGGAACAAGGATCCGCTGTTTCTCAGCCAAACAGGACAAGGTCTGGGAAAGAGGGAAATACATAAGCTGCCTCTTTATTCAAAAGGGAGAGACAGTAACAGGGGAAGGACTGCTTGCCTACTGACCTCCCTCAATCCCAGGGGAGGAAGGACTAAGATGGTGAGATCTGGCCTCCAAGGGGGTATCTACATTGCAATTAAAAACCTGCGGCTGGCCCATGCCAGCTGACTCAGGCTCGCAAGGTTCAGTGTAAGGGACTGTTTAATTGCAAGGTAGGTGTTTAGGCTCAGACTGTAACACAAGCTCTGGGAGTGTCCCATCTCACAGAGTCCTAGAGCCCAGGCTCCAGCCCGAGCCCAAACAGATTCAGAGGATTTTTCAGTGGCTCTCTGTGTGCTGAAAACGCTGTTCAGCACCAGGTGCTGTCCAGCATCAGTGGTGCTGATCTGTCACCATTATCTGAAGCAGGGAGAGATCAAGATTTGGGCTTATGTACATTAGTGAAATTGGATGGTTACAGTGAAACACAATGATGTGGTGTATATAAATATGTGATTTGTTTGATAATTATAATAATTTAAATAGTTAAAGAGGACACAGGAAGAGAAAATAAAATGGTGGCTGCAAGGAATCAGAGATGTGAAAACCAAAATGGCAGCCTCAGAATGCTCTGCCAATGGGGATCAGGCAGACTGGTGTGAATTAAAGGTTACTCCAAACACCTGAAGGGAGGGGTCAGTCAGGTAGAACATAAGTCTTCAAACAGGTCCAGATCTAAAGGTGGAGGTTTTCAATTAAGTCCACATTCAAAGCTGATTGGTGGATGCAAATCATATAAAACAACCTGTCAGAATAGGTGTATATAAGGTGGAGAGCTGACAGGCTTTATGCAGTCCACCAGCATGAGTGGAAGGCACCAGTGTATATGGAAGAAGCAGCAGAAGAGAAGATCAAGACTGAGGAAAACCACAAGAAGATCAGAAGAAGGCAGAGTAGTGAGGGTGAAGGAGCAACATCAGGACAGAGCAGGAGGACCATAACAGAAGGAGTGAAGATATCAGAGAAAGTAAGGATCATGATTTATCAAATGAAATGTGTATGTGTATGGTTGAGTTAATAAAGCTGTATGTCTGTGTATTCATGTGTTTTTTCTTGATCTTTCACTTTGGAGATTCATGTCCCACATACACATGGGTGCCGGGCACCCACGTGTAAGGGTGAAGAGGGGTACTTATGTAGCAGTCGAGGAAGCTTTCTGCTCCCTACACTGTTTGGACAGTCTCAGCTGCTGGAACCCAGCTCCCTGCTCCACACCTTGCACAGAGTAAGCGAAGGAGGGTATGCTGAAGGGCTGGGGTTAGGAGGGGAGCAGAAATACAGAATTTTTTTTCTTCCCACTGTGTCTCCCTTTTCTAATCTTCCCTCCCCCTATGCCACCTTTTACAGTGGAAGAAAATTGATGAGTTGGGCAAGAAATTCCCCCAAATATGCAAAAACAAAATAATATTTTTTTCTGTTTTCAAAATTGTAAATGAAATGATAAATTCAATTATAACCCAAACAAATTTTAATTTCACTATGAAAAATATATTGCAGGAAAAAAACATTTTCTCAAGCCCCCCCCCCCCCCTCCCCCTCATTTTCAATACGGAAATTCAAGCAGCTCTGTTATTTAGCATCTCCTAATTCATATGGAGTGTATGGGAAGTTTATAAACTATTTCTATGACAATTTTTTTTTCATCCTCATTTTCCAGTAGTGCTCAGTACTTTGCAGCATCAAGTTTTAATCAAATACAGTGCAGTGTGGAGAAACTTCAATGGTGAGTATGCATAAAAATGCATCTGTCAGATTAAATGCACTATTGAATTATTTTACAGAAAAATCATCTAAGTTAAGAACAGATGATCATATTTTATGATTGCAAACATGATCTTTTTTCATTTAATAATAAGTCTTGTTTTCTTTTTAAAAATAAAAAATCTATATATTTATATATTTAGTTAGTCAAGCTGCAAACATAATGTGGGCAGATTACAAGTATCTGGGTTGTTTGGGGGTTTTTGTTTTTGTTTTGTGTAGCTATTATGGGATATTCCCTGTATTATAATTGTGATTAATGATTATTGTCCAGTCAGTAACAAAGATTTTTTTTTAATTCCTTGACCATATAGGTAGCTGAGATGATTAATGCATGGTAATTACCTATTTGTAAAAATTGCATTTAAGACCCATTGTGTTCATGACTTTCAATAAATATTTACACTGCACCCAACCAATTTTTTTTCATCATCTAAGGAAAATATAAAGTGTCTTTGGATAATCAGACAGTTGAGAATAAATTCGATTTAGTCAAACTGTATCAGGAAAGAGATCACACTGAGTAAACTAAAAGCAAGATCTTTTGCTAATATTTTTAAAGTCAAATTTTAGCAACAAGACCACTGGGACAACTCTTTTGGTGCCAATTACTACTTTATCAGTGTTTTCCCTTTTCCAATATATTCATTTTTTCTTAAACTTAATTTAGGAAAGTTGTGCTTGGTTAGGAAGTTCTCCAGTTCTTCTGTTAGGGTCAGTCATGATTTTTGATAAAAGCTCTTTAAAAAAAAATTCCTCCCCACTATAAACCATACCTCCATTTTGGGTTTTAACATTTATAGTGAATTTTCTCTACTGTTGTGCTTCAAATTCTTCAGACAAATGAACTATCCACCTTGTCTATGATCATAAACCACACACCGCTTAGATTATATCTGAACATGAATTTTTTATGTACTAAGAATAATATTGATAATAAAGGGATTAAAATGAAGTTCCAACAGAGCATCTAAAAACACTCAACAAATCTAAATAAACCCCTTTAGGCTACAAAAGCAAGATGAAATTAGACAATGCCAATTAGAGAAAAATAGCCTGTAGAAAGAATACTTTTAAAGAGGAAGGATTTCAAAGGCATGAAGGGCAGTTATGGGACTAATTCCCAATTGGTATTTCACTCCCATTTGTGCCTTTGAACATTTTCTGCAAAGGACTGAAGTATAGACCTCTGGTACTGCTAGGCAACAGCTCCCACTACTTCATCCCTTTCCCTTCCACCACATACATTAGTGCTTATCAGACATGACAAAATATTTAGAAAAGGAGTCTATATCCTCTTTCAAAAAGAGAAAGTTGAACAGAAGCTTATTGTCATGTTAAAATAGCTAATTGTCTAAGTTATCTCATTCTCTAAACATTCTGATTATATATGTGGCATTGTTCATTATAAAATACACAGGAAAAGTACAAATCTTCTCTTTTTAACTTACAATAAATGTTGAGACATTACCTCAAGGGTAGCATGTCCATCACTTTCTGGAAATCAGGCCTCTTTAAGGAGGCTCGCATTAGGCATTCAAAAAATAAGGTAACCAAAATCACTAGTCATTTTTGAAAATCTTGGTCAAAGCTGTTAAACGACTCCTGTGAGATCCTTATATCAATAACTATGGCTTTATACTTAATGTCAAAACCAACCTGCCAACCAAAAATTTTAAAAAAACCCTAACAAAGATGCAAGTATTGGTACATAACTATATATATAAGTATAGTGCACATCTACACAATTAGCCTGCTAGCCAAGAGGAAGTGACAAATCCTTTTAATCTTACTAACTGTACATAATATAGTACTTTGTATTTCCGTTAAAAAGAAAATACAAGATTTTGAAGCATTCCTACAACTCTGAACTAGAAAATTAATGGAGTCAGAACCTGGAAACACAGTAAAGACCTATTTGCCTAACTTCATCACCTGAAAGGAGAAAGACATTTCCCTTTGGACTTCTTAGAGCTGAAGATTTTGTTTCTATTGAAAGATTTTAAACTATTTATGGACAATTTAAAAACTGGTGGTCACCCTGCTCGAAAACTTTACTCGTACCAAGTGGGAATTCTCACATGTATTTTGGCAAATTGGTTTCTGTTACCATTCTATTCCTGAGAAGTGCTAAGGTTTTTCAGGTTATATAACAGGGATCGGCAACCTTCGGCCCTTCGGTAATCCCCCTGGTGGGCCGGGTCGGTTTGTTTACCTGCTGCGTCTGCAGGTTCGGCCGATGTGCTGCTTCCCACAGCGCCCATTGGCCTGGGACGGCAAACCGCAGCCAGTGGGAGCCGTGATCAGTTGAACCTGCGGATGCAGCAGGTAAACAAACCGGCCCGGCCCACCAGGGGACTCACCCTGGTGAGCCGCGTGCCGAAGGTTGCCGATCCCTCTTACATAACAATAATAATAAAAAATAATAATCTTACCCTAAATGATTCTTTATTCAGAAAATTGAGTATTTTTTGTTACAATTTAAGGTCTTGGCATGTCATCTTTAGTCTTTTGTCAGTGACCATAATTGGCTCTATGTATGTAATGTTTCAATATCATGTAATATGTTTAGTTTACTTGCATCCTGTATTCAGCAGATTCATCTAAGAGTGATTCAGCCAGAGAGACACTCAGGTAGTGATCAAAGTTTAATATGCCCAAATTTAAAGAGAATTATATTACAAATAACAAAAAGCATTTCTCAACGTTTTGAATGCCTAAATGTTCAAATAGAAGTGATAAGACAGTTACATTTCCATCTGGTGGCTCCCAAAACAATATGAATATAAATATATAGTATTAAAACCTCCATGGTCTGCTTAAACCTATCCCTGTGTCTGACTTTCATTCACCTGCGTGCCCTGATCAATGATCTATCAGTCTATTTATACATTAAGTAGGAACAAAATGCTGCAAGTCTAAGCTAGAGCTGGTCAAGAATTTTCCATTGGAATAATTTTCTGATGGAAAATGCAGTGTCCACACATTCAAAATTTTCTACAGGAAACTTCAATTTTGCCAATATTTTTAATTGTTCCATCAGGAAAATTTAAAAAAAAATGTATTGGATCATCATTATCATGGCAAATCCCAAAAAAATGAAGCTTCCTTGCAGATTGAGCACCACCTGAAATGATCTCTAGCTAGGTTTTTAAGGTAGTCTGGCTTGGATGTTCAATTTATGTCCCTGTCAGTTTAATAGGGAGGCCATGTCCCTAAATATGATGTTTTAAAATGCAATGCTCAATAGGGGAATTAGTAGTTCAAGGGGCTCTGGCCCTCTGGGCAGAGCAACCAGCAGTTTAGAGGCCCTGAACCTTGGGCAGGGCAGAGCACAGGTGAATGCAGTCTGGCCAGCCTAAGGTGGTGAGTCTGCCACCCCTGAGGTGGGGCTGGCAGCAGGCAGTAGGGGGACCCTGGCCCACCTTACTTCACCAGGTCCCAGCCCAGGGCCCTTACAGTGGTGGAGGGTTCTACTACTAGGTTAGTGGAGATCCCACCAAAGCACACTGTGCTAGACTCTGGCAACACAACCAGACTAATATCTGCTATCCCTTCTGAGTGTACCTCCATCTCCTCCGGTTCCTCTGTCTCCTCAGGGTACATGGCCAGTGGCAATTCCAGTAGCTCCTCTGGGTACTGGTCAGTCAGCAGTCCTGACACTTGCTCTGGGTCATTGGCATTGTAGAGCTTTATCTTGGGCACAGGGCAAGAGACACCTGATTCTTTCTCCATCTCTCGCACAACTGAGCTGCAGGGCCCACATTTTAAATTTCCTGTCCTGCCCCTCTGCTTCCAGCAGGGGGAAGGAGCGTGGCTTGTGTAGCTTCACCCACCAGAGGGTGGAGAGTGGTTTCTTCCCATCAGTCTTGAAGGGAAGTCACACCCCTCACTACAGCCATTACTAGCAATCTAATCATGCAACACAAGCTTCTGGGACTATGTGACAGCTGTCCATGTAGCAGGATTCTTTAGTAACACACTTAGTAACTCATTCATCTTACATTCTAATAGCATGTCCATAACAAGAAAGCCACAGAAATCAAACCAGTGCTGATGGAGGAAGTCGGTGGGTTCAGCTACAAATATCTTAATTTCTGTTCTTGTCCTGCCACTTAATATGGAGCAACTGACCTAAAAGACAAAAATCAGAAATGCCAATCTGCTGCTTTTCAGCCTTCATCAGCCTCCATGTTTCACTGCCATACAACAGAGTTGTTATAACTGTGGAGCTACAGCTTTGTAGCAAGCTTGATGTCATGGCATCCCAACCAAAGCCTCTGAAGGACCTGAAATTTGGCAGCTGGTGATGCTGCATGAGTGAGAACATCTTTAGAGTATCCTCCAGAACTATGACTCTTCCCAAGTATTTGATTGTTGTAATCTGGATCTGGAGGCTGCTTGTTGGTAATGGCCAGGGATGGAGTTTTATCTGGATTCATAACCAAACCAATGTGTGCTGCTTTTTTCCCAACCAGATTAGCCATCAGTTGCAGAGATCAGGAAAGTGAGCTTAAGAAAACCCTCATCAATGTATTCAAGATCTCAAAGCAGAATGGTGTTAAGCTGACTGTCACCGACAGTTTTTCCTCAAGCTTACCCAGCAACCAATCAATGCCAGTACTGAACAGAATGCAGCCTTGCCAAACTCCTGTGAAACTAATAAACCATGTTGTATATCTGCCATTATTTCAAGCATAGCTTTTGGTTCCATTATAGACCTTTTCTGTCTTGTTTTTGGTTGGTATGATCCAAATCAGAATATTTTGTTTTACTGAATTAACTTGAAACATTTGGTTTTGAATTAATTAAAAAAAAATTAAAGTGCATTCTCATAGCATATTGCTTAATGGTAGTTGTAGTTCAGAGTCCTGTTGTCGTCTATGGACTGGGCTACATGGAGGACTACAGCTTCCACAATGCACTGTAGACCCAGATAAATGGGCTGTGTGGTGCATCAAAGAAGACACAATGTAGCCAGGGATCCATTGTCCACCTATGGGCCAGGCTCCTCAGCTGGGATACAGTGTCACAGTGATTAAAACTTTGATTTGTGAAGTCATGAATCTCTTGAAGAGAGGACTCTTTTTATATATTTTTGCAACTTTCTAAGGAAAGTTAGCATAGATTCTAATAGCAGCCGTGAGTGTCTCTGCATAGCTGGATTACTGGCTGCTTAGATCTGCTGTACCTCATGTGAAAAGCTTATGTAGCAACTGACTAGAGAGATCAGTTGGTTATATTTCTTCTTCTACTTGCCTTTGAGAGCAGTAGTATACACTGCAATAACTATTGCTGTAACTATATATGTATTTCTACATGGGTGTTTCATATTATGTAGAAGAAAACAAATAAAGCTGCTCTCTTTAAAGAGTTCTTTTTGATCTGTGCAAAATGGTTCTTTTGAAGTTAAGCATCTACTTGTTATATTTTGAGATAAGTATATATGCATGAAAGAGCGTGTTAAATCAGGGTTTTTGGGGGGGAGGTGGTAAGGCAAGACACAGTTCTAGCAGTGATGCACACATACATATTTACATATTTAAGATAAGAACATAAGAAAGGCCGTACCGGGTCAGACCAAAGGTCCATCTAACCCAGTATCCTGTCTACCGACAGTGGCCTATGCCAGGTGCCCCAGAGGGAGTGAACCTAACAGGCAATGATCAAGTGATCTCTCTCCTGCCACCCATCTCCACCCTATGACAGACAGAGGCTAGGGACACCATTCCTTACCCATTCTGGCTAATAGCCATTAATGGACTTAACCACCATGAATTTATCCAGTTCTCTTTTAAACTCTGTTATAGTCCTAGCCTTCACAACCTCCTCAGGTCAGGAGTTCCACAAGTTGACTGTGCGCTGCGTGAAGAAGAACTTCCTTTTATTTATTTTAAACCTGCTGCCTATTAATTTCATTTGATGACCTGTAGTTCTTGTATTATGGGAATAAGTAAATAACTTTTCCTTATCCACTTTCTCCACATCACTCGTGATTTTATATACCTCTATCATATCCCCCCGCTTAGTCTCCTCTTTTCCAAGCTGAAGAGTCCTAGCCTCTTTAATCTCTCCTCATATGGGACCAGTTCCAAACCCTTAATCATTTTAGTTGCCCTTTTCTGAACCTCTTCTAGTGCCAATATATCTTTTTTGAGATGAGGAGACCACATCTGTGCGCAGTATTCGAGATGAGGGCATACCACTGATTTATATAAGGGCAATAATATATTCTCAGTCTTATTCTTAATCCCCTTTTTAATGATTCCTAACATCCCTTTTGCTTTTTTGACCGCCTTTGCACGCTGCGCGGACATCTTCAGAGAACTATCCACGATGACTCCAAGATCTTTTTCCTGACTTGTTGTAGCTAAATTAGCCCCCATCATATTGTATGTATAGTTGGGGTTATTTTTTCCAATGTGCATTCCAATGTAAAGTCATATTGGTCTTAATTAAAATGTGCTAATGCTGTATTGTAAATACTAGTCCTCAGGAAGCATCACTTCTTAAACATTTAATTTGAAGACAGCTGATCCTAGAGGTGAATGGCATGAATCTGAATGAATACTATTCTGTCAATGTTTGGACAGTGTAAATGACTATTTAGATTAGCAATTGTGTTTTCAAAAAGAATTAATTTATTTTCTAACATTAAAATAATCCTTTAAGAGAAACTTGAGGCTGAAATTATATAATTGTCTATGTGTATATGGGGAGGCCCAATCCTGCAGACTCTAAGAACAAGGCACAGTGCTTCCTGCCAGCCTACAGTAATACCTTCAAGATAATGGCTCAGATTATTACTGCGGTTGGGATGATTTGGTCTGGTCCTTTCCTATGAGTCGTCCTCCCATGGTGACTGCTAGAATATTTGGGGTCCTATTGAAGTCAATGATAAAATTCCCATTTGCTTCTCAGGGGCCAGGATTTCACCCTGACTTTTTCCGGTGATCAGGTGAAACCATGCTCTGTAAACTTTTTATCACCGTTGCAGAAAGTTCACCTGACGTACTTGCAAGAGATCTTTGTAATAATGCATATGTTTTAGTCTTTTATACTGTCAGAAAGAGGACTAGGTTCCTCTTAGAAAATAAGGAATCTGCCTTGTGCTTTCCTTACCCTAATGAGCGCTATTACAACTATGAAAATCAGCTTAATGCATGTTACATATCTTGCCTGAAATATTGCATTTTAAGACCATATGGATTTTCTGTTAATCAGAATAAAAGCATCTACAGTGCGATGTGATATTATTATAGGGCACAGGCAGAATTCTAGGGGGCAAATCCTCTGCTGGTGTAAATGGCTGGCGTTCATTGGACTAGAACGGAGCAGCACCCATTAACACCTGCAGAGGAATTGACCCCAGAACAGGAAACTATTACCATGTGAAACTGGATGTTACTGACAGGATCGCAGGATAACATGCAAAAAAAAAAGAGAAGTAGATTCTTTGAGCTTTTAAGGTGCTTATGTATTCTTCTCACACATACCCCGGAAGGAGGACAGTGTGTTTGTATTAAGTAGGATGACCGGTGTTCCCATTATAGTGTGCGGTGTTGTTGTAGACATTAGTCAGTTATGTGTGACAGTCCCCAGATAATTTTATTATAACAAAGATTTCCCACACACACACCAAATTCCGATGTTCCCTTTACTGTACAGTGCGGCTGTGCTGGTATCCTGGCTGGTCACTTATGGTCACCAGGAGGAAACTCCTTACTCACTTTCTACTTTTCCTCTCTTCTCAATAGAAATAGAAGTGGAAAATATAGTACTGATGCTTAGAACTGTTATTCACAGATGGTTGAGGTGAGGATGGCACTGCGACTCAGCTGAGAGTAGTTATTGTAAACAAAGTGTATGATTTGTTCTGACACAAATCTGAACCTACTAATTTTCAGTCCTATTTTGATAACCATGGCTATTGTAGTAACCAGCCTTTATTGTCTTATTGCTTCATTGCACGTCAGATATAGCTAAATGAACACATATATTGTTTACATGTCATCAGTAAGTGAGTAAAAACGTCAAGGGAAATATTAGTTCAGATTACAAGTAAAAATAAAGGTGATCTCTAAATACAAGTGGATCCTGAAACTGGAGTTCTACCAACTTTTCATAACTAAACCTATAATAAGGTAAAACTTGATTAGCTCTGTTTCTACTGTGACAGACCCAGTGGGGTACAGGAGTCTGGTAGAGGGCAAATATACTGGTCACTGGATGAGTAGTTTTCTGTTCCCTGAGTGACCAGAGAAGGGGCTGCACTAGAGTAATCAGAAACCTGCTAGAACCAGTTAAGGCAGGCAGGCTAATTAGGGCACCTGGAGCCAATTAAGAAGAAGATTCTAGAATCAATTAAGGCAGGCTAATCAGGGCACCTGGGTTTTAAAAAGGAGCTCACTTCAGTTTGTGGGGGAAGTGTGAGGAGCTGGGAGCAAGGGGCGCAAGGAGCTGAGAGTGAGAGGGTGTACTACTGGAGGACTGAGGAGCACAAGCGTTATCAGACACCAGGAGGAAGGTCCTGTGGTGAGAATAAGGAAGGTGTTTGGAGGAGGCCATGGGGAAGTAGCCCAGGGAGTTGTAGCTGTCATGCAGCTGTTACAGGAGGCACTATAGACAGCTGCAGTCCACAGGGCCCTGGGCTGGAACCCGGAGTAGGGGGTGGGCCCGGATTCCCCCCAAACCTCCCAATTGACCTGGACTGTGGGTTCTCCCAAAGGGGAAGGTCTCTGGGCTGTTCCCCAACCCACATGGTGATTCTCTGAGGCAAGAAAATCTGCCAATAAGCACAGGACCCACCAAGATAGAGGAGGAACTTTGTCACACTACCTAGAAACTTTACATTCTCTATGTTGAAGATTCACAGGTCTGCTTGTCCAGTTTTGTCCTGTCTCCCTTCACTCACTTCTGTATCTCATCCTGTCTGCATGACATCTCCTTCTAGATATTCTGCCTTCAGCTTAATCTTAACATAGCCAAAAAAACCACCCTGAAGTATCCTCCCAAACTCTCTTCACTCACCCATTCTCTGTCATTGCTGACAACACTACCATCCTGCCTGTCACTTATGACTGTAACCTTGAGTTCATCTCTTGCTCTTTCTCTCACACACCACATCAAGGTATGTCCATTTTTTATGTTTTTTCCTCTACAACCTAATCCTTTTCAGTCTTCCTGACATGCATATCACTTTCCTACATATTTAAAAAGAATCATGATTTTTTTTTTTTTTGGACAAAACACTACATTTTTAAAGGTATGTGTTTTCATTGGAAAAAATTAGGGATATCAATGGGAGTTAGGCACATAAATACCTTTAAGGATTTGGTCCTAAATCTAAAAATGGAGTTACTTCACCAAGTATTGGTAGAATGTGTGGTACTGAACGGATAGTCAGCTTCCTGATAATCAATTTCATAGTCATTATTTTTTTTCACAGAAGAAAATAAATTGATTAAACTATTTTTTTGTTTGTTTTTATAGAAATTTTTCTAAAATTTTGGTAAAAAACAAAAAATTTCAAGAACCAGAACTTTTAAACCAAGTAGGAAAAACATGTCCAGTTTTATCAAAATTTTTGCTCAACTGCCTCCTCCCAAACCCCACTTTCCAGTTTTAGGTTCCCATCGTCAAAACATTTGTTTTTTTTTAATTTGTGAGTAGTTTTGTTTTTTTGGTGACACCCCTACTTCCACAAAAAATCAAAATTGGAGATTCCCCATGGAAACTTCCATTGTGATGAAGCAATTTTTAATCTAATTGAAAAATTGCAACCAGCTCTAATTTAATGTTTGCAACATTGAACATTATGAGTGGTCCACATCGTACTCCTGACATGAAAAATGTGATTGAACTGACTAATTGAAGATGCACCATCAAAAGTCTGTTCAACAATGTAATATATATGCAATATATAAATATTATAGCTAAAGGTTTTTTATGTTATTGGTTTCCTTTTAGGATTGGTCAATACTTTATTTGGAAATTTTTGCAAACAAAAATTTTCATAAATATAGTGCAGGTTTTAGTTGGGGGAAAAATCCCAAACCACTAAAGCCTGGTTTTTGTTTGTTTGTTTTTTATTTTGGTTGATTGGTTTGATTTTGGTTACCAAAATTATGGAGAAAAGTCTGTTTTCTGCTTTACATTTTTTGATGACCCCCCAAAATTGGAAGAGTACTGAAATGTCATTGAAATTTTTCACTGAGAAAATAATTTCCACCCCTGTTCTAGTTCCTTTCCATAAGGTAGGGGGGGAGGAAAAGGGGGAAAAAATCAGGTTTGGTGTTGAAAATTCAAGTATGTGTGACTAATGAATTGTTTTACTTGTAAAAAGAATAAACTTCTTTATTTCTTTCAATAACAAACTTGGTCAATTTTTGTATTGAAGACAAAATAAACACGAGTAAAAAAGATCTTTCACCTATAAATCACCAATGAAGAGATTGAAGGCACACTAAAATGGCAATTCCTCCTCCCTTTGATTATTTGTTATTTCCCTCTTTGTTTCTATGCTTGTTCATAGCCCAATATTACCTCAGGCCTGGTCTACACTACGAGTTTAGGTCGAATTTAGCAGCGTTAAATCGAATTAAGCCTGGACACGTCCACACGACAAAGCCCTTTTTTTCAACTTAAAGGGCCCTTTAAACCAGTTTCTTTACTCCTCCTCTGACGAGGGGATTAGCAATGAAATCGGCCTTTCCGGGTCGGATTTGGGGTATTGTGTGGACGTAATTCAACGGTATTGGCCTCCGGGAGCTATTCCAGAGTGTTTCATTGTGACCACTCTGGACAGCACTCTCAACTCAGATACACTGACCAGGTAGACAGGAAAAGCCCTGCGAACTTTTGAATTTCATTTCCTGTTTGCCCAGCGTGGAGAGCACAGTGACCACGCAGAGCTCATCAGCACAGGTAACCATGAGGAAGTCCCAGGATCGCAAAAGAACTCCTGCATGGATCAAATGGGAGGTACGGAATCTGCTCGCCATATGTGGAGATGAATCAGTGCTAGCTGAACTCTGTTGCAGCAAATGAAATGGCAAAATATTAGAAAAAGTTTCAAAGGCCATGAAGGACAGAAGCCATAACAGGGACGCACAGCAGTGCCGCGTGCCAATTAAGGAGCTAAGGCAAGCCTACCACAAAGAAAGAGAGTCAAACTGAAGGTCCGGGGCAGAGCCGGAGAAATGCCGCTTCTATGTGGAGCTGCATGCCATGCTAGGGGGTGCAGCCACCACTACCTCAACCATGTGCTTTGACTCCATCAATGGAGAATCACGCAACAGGGAAGCGGGTTCGGGGTACGAGGAAGATGGTGATGAAGACAATGAAGATCGCTCACAGCAAGGAAGCGGAGAAACCAGTTTCCCCACCAGCCAGGATATGTTTATCAGCCTGGACCTGGAACCAGTAACCCCCGAACTCACCCAAGGCGTACTCCCAGATCCTGAGGGCACATAAGGGACCTCTGAGTGTACCTTTGTAAATATTACACATGGTTTAAAAGCAAGCGTGTTTAATGATTGATTATAATTTGCCCTGGCAATCGCGGCCAGTACAGCTACTGGAAAAGTCTGTTAACATGTATGGGGATGGAGCGGAAATCCTCCAGGGACATCTCCAGAAAGCTCTCCTTGATGTACTCCCAAAGCCTTTGCAAAAAGTTTCTGGGGAGGGCTGCCTTATCCCGTCCGCCATGGTAGGACACTTTACCACGCCAGGCCAGTAGCACGTATTTTGGAATCATTGCATAACAAAGCATGGCAGCATATGGTCCCTGTGTTTGCTGGCATGCAGACAACATCCATCGCTTATCTCTCTTTGTTATCCTCAGGAGAGTGATATCATTCACGGTCACCTGGTTGAAATGGGGTGATTTTATTAAGGGGACATTCAGAGGTACCTGTTCCTGCTCGGAAATATTCCCCATTGTTAGCCACACGGTGGGGGGGAGAGGTGAAGTGATCATCCCAGAGAATTGTGTGTGTGTGTGGGGTGGGGGGGGTTAGTTGGGTTTGTGCTGCATGTTAACCCGGAAACCGCAGGCCCTTCTTTTACATTGCAAACCCATTTTAAATGGCCAACCCAATGGTTGCTTGGAATGGGAAATGAGGGCGCTGCTGTTTGAAACCATTCCCACATGTTATGAAGGTTAAAAAAGCCAAAAGACTGTGGCTTACCATGGCTGCCTGCAAGCCGAACTCTGTTGCCTGGCACTGTGTGAGTGATCTCTCACACCAAACCGGCAGGACCTCAATATAAGAGGAAAAATGTGACCTTGTAACGAAAGCACATGTGCTGTGTAATGTGAAAAGCAAAATTTAACATGAAAGAGTGTACCCATTGTTCTCTAAAATGTCTTTTTTAACCACCTCTCCCTTCTCCTCCACCAGCTGCAAACGTTTCTCCTTCGCAGAGGCTAGTGAAGATTAGAAGGAGAAAACGGCGGACTCGGGATAATATGGTCTCGGACCTCCAGATGTCCTCCCACACTGACAGAGCACAGCAGAATGAATGTAGGCAGTCAATGTCAGAGTGCAGAAAAGCACAATATGAATGAGAAGAGAGGTGATGGGCTGAAGAGAGCAAGTGGAGGGCTGAAGAGGATAGGTGGCGTCAGCTTGCTGACAGAAGGCAAGAGTCGATGCTCTGGCTGCTGGAGCATCAAACTGATATGCTCCACTGTATGGTTGAGCTGCAGGAAAGGCAGCAGGAGCACAGACCACCGCTACAGCCTCTGTGTAACCACCAGCCCTCCTCCCCAAGTTCCATAGCCTCCTCACCCAGATGCCCAAGAACGTGGTGAGGGGGCCTCCGGCCACCTAGCCACTCCATCCAAATGATTGCCCAAGCATCAGAAGGCTGGCCTTCAATAAGTGTTAAAGTTTTAAACTGCAGTTTGTCCTTGTCCCTCACTCCTCCCCCACTCCTCATGGGCTACCTTGCCAGTTAATCCCCTAGTTGTGTGATGAATTAATAAAGAATGCATGAATGTGAAATAACAATGACTTTATTGCCTCTGCAAGCAGTGCTCGAAGGGGGGAGGGGAGGGTGGTTAGCTTACAGGGAAGTAGAGTGAAACGGAGGGGGGGTTCATCAAGGAGAAACAAACAGAAGTTTCACACCGTAGCCTGGCCAGTCACAAAACTGGCTTTCAAAGCTTCTCTGATGTGCACTGCACCCTGCTGTACTCTTCTAACCGCCCTGGTGTCTGGCTGCGCGTAATCAGCGGCCAGGCGATTTGCCTCAACCTCCCACCCTGCCATAAATGTCTCCCCTTTACTCTCACAGATGTTGTGGAGCGCACAGCAAACAGCAATAACAGTTGGAATATTGGTTTCACTGAGGTCTATCCGAGTCAGTAAACTGTGCCAGCGTGCTTTTAAACATCCAAATGCACATTCTACCACCATTCAGCCTATAGTTGAACAGGTCCTGACTACTGTCCAGGCTGCCTGTGTACGGCTTCATGAGCCATAGCATTAAGGGGTAGGCTGGGTCCCCAAGGATAACTATTGGTATTTCAACATTCCCAACTATTATTTTCTGGTCCGGGAAGAAAGTCTCTTCCTCCAGCTTTTGAAACAGACCAGAGTTCTGCATCATGTACCTTTCCTGGCCATCCCACGTTGATTTTAGTGAAACATCCCTTGTGATCCACCAGGGCTTGCAGCAGCTTTGAAAAGTACCCTTTTCGGTTTATGTACTCGGTGGCTTGGTGCTCCAGTGACAAGATAGGGATATGGGTTCTCTCTATCACCCCACCACAGTTAAGGAATCCCACTGCAGCAAAGCCATCCACTATGACCTGCATGTTTCTCAGAGTCACTACCCTTGATATCAGCAGGTCTTTGATTGCGTTGGCTACTTGGATCATAGCAGCCCCCACAGCAGATTTACCCACTCCAAACTGATTCCTGACTGACCGGTAGCTGTCTGGCATTGAAAGCTTCCACAGGGCTATTGCCACTCGCTTCTCAACTGTGAGGGCTGCTCTCATCCTGGTATTCTGGTGCTTCAGGGCAGGGGAAAGCAAGTCACAAAGTTCCATGAAAGTGCCCTTATGCATACGAAAGTTTCGCAGCCACTGGGACTCGTCCCACACCTGCAACACGATGCGGTCCCACCAGTCTGTGCTTGTTTCCCGGGTCCTGAATCGGTGTTCCACAGCATGAACCTGCCCCAGTAACACCATAATTTGCACATTGCTGGGGCCAGTACTTTGTGAGAAGTCTATGTCCATATCAATTTCTTCATCACTCTCGTTGCCGCGCTGCAATCGCCTCCTGGCCTGGTTTTGCTTTGGCATGTTCTGGTTCTGCATATACTCCAGGACAATGCACATGGTGTTCATAGTGCTCATAATTGCCACGGTGATCTGAGCGGGCTCCATGATCCCAGTGCTATGTTGTCTGGGCTGAAAAAAGGCGCAAAACTATTGTCTGATGGAGGAAGGAAGGGAGGGGTGAGTGACGACATGGTTTACAGGGAATTAAAATCAACAAAGGTAGCTGTGCATCAGGGAGAAACACAAACAACTGTCACCATTAGGAACTGCTTTGTGAAACTACATATATTACTTTGCTTTTCTAGTCTTGTTTCCTGACTATTACTATATTTCTTTGTATTATGGTAGTAATCTAAAGGCTCCATTGTTCTAGATACTATACAGATACATAGCAAGAAGGTGTGTGGTGTTTTTTTTTTTTTTTTTTGCAGAAGCTACCTGAACTGCTATAGTATTGTCTTGTACTTCTTTATCCATAGACACATCTTCATTAGGTTTAATTGTTACACAGCATTTCTCTTTTAAAGTATTATTTTATGACTTTTAAACTATATTCTTCTCATTGCTTGGCTGATTAACCCATTATGTTGCAGTTTAGAGAGGTTATTATCTAATTCCAGGGGGCTGATGTCTACTGTGTTTTTAACAGATGGGAGACAATAGGATGTAGAAAATAAATATAAACACGCTACAGGATAGTCTCTTTATCACTTTTTAAAGCTGGGTGCTCCTGCTTCAAAGGACAAACTGGAATCAAAAGCTAGTCTTCCCATGGTGAACACTTAATGAAGCACTCTCAAGATGAAAAGAATCGGCACTCTTAGCATGATATTTCCTTTTCAATTTGAAAGAAAAGTCTTCATTTTAATCAAAATATTCAGGGCAATTGTAACAGTAATTATAACTTTTTTGTACGTTTTCTTTATTCTTTGGAGAAAAATAAAGTGAAGTCAGTTTTTCCTCACCCCTTGATACTTTGACAATTTTCTTCTAGAGTAGCAATCAGGGTCTGATCCCAGTGAAACCGGTGTAAACATGGAGTGAATATCGTTGGGGTTACTCCAAATCTATACATGTATCTGAGATCAGAATCTGGTCCTAGGTGTTTTCAGTGATTGGAGAAAATAGTGTAAATCTATAAACCTAACTATTTTCATAGTTTCTGTAATTTAAAGATAACAATCACAGTGTCTATGTGTCAGTGAATAGTCACCAACTCAGTTTTGTCCATGCAGAGATCTGCATCAAATGCACCAAATATCCACAAACAAGCTTGTGTAAAGTTGGGAAGAGAGCTTGTTGACAGACAGGTACATGCTACCCGGGGCAAAGCTTGTCAGATATCAAGATCAGAATAGCTTAAAGCTCTACATTTGCATATTGTACATAAAAACAGATTAGGCATCTAACAACCTATTTTTTTTAAGACCAAATGCCCATTCTCACACAAATATGGATGTTTATACAATTTTGAGGGTACATTCTTGAATGATTTAGTTTTGGTCCTGCTTTGAGCAGGGGGTTGGACTAGATGACCTCCTAAGGTCTCTTCCAGCCCTAATCTTCTATGATTCTATGAACCCATTTTGAAATTTTAGTTCTTTGTCCCCGGCAGCCTTAAGGCTCTACAGCTTTTTGTTTTGTTTTGTTTTTTTGGCCTCTGTTTTCTCCCTAGCAGACTCATTTCTTCCACCTGGCAAATCTGGCAAGTCGTCCTTTCAAATATGGTAGTCTGGCCACAATCCTGGATTTTCCTAATGGAGCTTCTCTTTGACCATACGCAACCAATCAATAATTAGTAACTTTAAAAAACATTTTGTTGTTTACAATGTTAAATTTATAAGAAAAGTTTCATACTACTTTGAATGCTGTACAGCAATCTAATTACTATATATTATGGGGGTTTTCTGTTATTTTTGAATAATTAAGATTCATTTTAAGAACTAATCTCTGCATTGTTTAGGAATTTATTTTTGAAATCATAGTGCTTCATCTGAATAATTGTTAATGTCACTTTATCGTGAACAGTTCTAGTTTGAATGCATTAAAATTGGTCTTTTTTATATATAATTTGTCTGAAAAGCTTCTTTTAGTTTTTGGTTTTGCCTTTTCTGGAATGTTTTTACAAAACATTAGAGAATTTAAAGTTTCCAAATTAACGGGCTAAATGAAGATCATGAAGGAAGAATGTGTTAACCATGGAGAACTAAATCACTACTCATGATTCTCATTTAATCAGCATTGTTTCATTATTTAAATGTCTAAACTGGTTTAAAATTAATGTACAGAAGAAGTCAAATCCATTTAGTCTAAATCCCTGCACTATGTGATCTGAATTCTAAGAAGCAGCAAAGAGGAATGAGACCGGATATTCAAATTCAAGGTCTGCATGCTGGTTTTACAGTTGTGTCTAAGTTAACAAAACAAAGTCCAAAACATAGGTTAAGTTAAATCATAATAGTGTACCTAATTATTACATTAGAAGTGAATGTGTGGAAGCTTTCGTTGCAGCATGAGGTAATCTAGCCAACGTGAGCAGAAAACAAATATGTCTAAAATATTAACTTGGCTCCTTTTTGGAACATGTGAATCATCATCCCAAAGTGCTTAAAATTTGACAGATGCTAGAAAGTAGTAAAATTGTATCTACTTGAAATTATTGAAGGACTTAATGCAATTGGTAATAGTTGATAAAGTTAGGTCAGCCAGGTAAAATATAACTGACCTTCAATATTTGCCTTGTTTAACTTTTGACTCATACTTAGTGCTGCAAAACTTTGGAATAAAGTTGATTGCAGATTATGCTCTAAATAATAGTAACAATAATTAATAGATTGATACAAATTTTAAACATTTGGAAGCTTTCGCTTAATTTAAATTAATTATTTACATTTCAAATATGTCTACTGATACCCAATCTGATGTTGCTTCAAATGGAATCCCAGCATGCTTTGCCAAATGTCAAGAGTCTCCTTTTCTAATGATGTGTTTAAACAATAATAGGATTAGGCCCAGGAAAGTGGCATTTTCTCTGCTGCTTCTGCTCAGAATATCCACCATGTTTGACTTCGATTTATGTAGTTAAAGTTATTGTCATAAGCCCTGAGATGGATCTATTTCCATGTGTAAAATTAAGCACATGCAAGATTGCGGTCTTATTTTGCCTTCTTCCCTCCTTGTTGCAAAATCGAATCCCCTTCCATTTTGGGCTCAGTTCAGAGACGAGGAGAAAGAAAGACATACACAGCTGGCTCCTACTCCAGACACTCACTTCAAAAGCTGTTTCATCCCCTACCTCTTCTTCTCAGTCAAGTACTGCTCTTTCATATAGATTTCAGTTGACTGCTCAAGTGCAATGTACTCATTGATGAATGACAACAGCAGCAGCAAGAGTCTGTGCTAGATATGAGTCTAATAGATGCCAGGTTGAGGCCCCTTTGAAATTGTGGCCTTTTATCTCCTAAAGAATGCAGAGAAAATTATGCAGAATTCTATAGCATGGTTAAAATTTAAAATAGCCTATAGTAAGGATTTCATTCTTTATTAAATTAGATAACTTTTTAGGCTAATTCTATATAGCTTTTTAATGTCTACATAACCCTATTGGTTTCATCCTTATTCAGGACTTTTTCATAAGAGCTTCTGCAATTTTTTTTTTCAAACAGCAAAAAGAAAGTATTTCCTTTATATCTCATCTATTTGTTATTTTTTCACGTGAGGTTCTCCAATATTGCATCCCTGTACTTGTCTGCCTAGTTTGGTTCACAGTCTCCTTTGTTATAGAATTGATAGCAAAATTCAAGAGAGGATAATATATCTTTTTTTCAAGGATGGTTTCTTGTTTTACTTTCTGTTGACTGGACTCTACAATGTCCCAGTGACAGACTGTTTTTTACATATACATCATCTGATCATGTAAAAACTGTCAAAAAGAAGTGGTTCAATAACTTAATAATGAATTGTTAGCAATTTGTGATTTGATTTCACATAAACAATCTGGCCATAAAGTTTCCACTTGTATCCTGTATAGACAAACATGCATATGGCCAGCTTTACTCAAGCAAGTAACCCCACTAAAGTCAAAAAGACTACTCATATGAGTGAAGTTTCTTATGTGTGCAAGTGTTTATTGGATCAGGTCCAGATATAATATACAGTTGCATTCAATGCATATTGTTTTTTTAGTCACTCAATATTAGAGGTTGCACTTTATCTTTTTCAGACTAAAAATGTTAATCCTGTCTATGAAACATCTAGCAATATGCTATCAATTCTACTAGTAAGATAACCACATTTTACTATGTCTGCTTTTAGTGTTTGGCTGCAGTTCTGCAACATTCCTGTTCCTACTTTACTAGTAGACTTTACCAATGGCCTAATCCTCACTCCTCAGAGGGAGTTCGGTGACTATCTCTGACCTGGGACTTAGGCACCTATGTTCTCTAGGATTCACAGCCATGAGCCCTCTCCTGGAGCTAGGTGCCTATGCTCTTTGTAGCAAAAAATGGTGGTAGTGGTGCCACCATCACCCCATAAACCTTTAGTTCAGTGGATAGTGCATTTATCCATAAGGTAGGATACCTGGGTGCAAATCCCTCTTCTTCTGCTTGAGGTGGAGCAAGGATTTGAACACACATTTCATATCTCTAAGGCAGTAATACGCAGACTAAGGCTTGCGAGCAGCAAGTGGCTCTTCGATGTGTCTCCTGCAGCTCTTGGCAGCCCATGATATTAAAACATTGTGTGATTTTGATTATTAATTAACCAATTGGATGTTTTTACTATGTTATTAACCAACTGTAGTTAGTTATAGTTGTTAATTGTTGGTTAGATATTTTTTTAATTATATTTATGTGCATATCCCCCCCTGGACAAGAGAGTGTTAGCCCGACACTATGGGTGGCGGAAGTCCTGCCTCTTTGACCATTCTGGGCATGCTCCAACTGCTGCCTCAGTATAAAAGGGAGCAACCCAGCTCATTCTAGGCTGACCACCAGAGGAGAAGGACCTTTGGCGAAGGCTCCAGCTGAAGAGCTTTTTCCTGTGGGAGCTGGAGACCCTGAGAGCTGGACTGGAGGTCTGCAGCAAACAGCGCCTTAGGAAATCTCCTGTGTTGAGGAGCCCAGAGACCCCAATGCTCCATGGACAGCAGCTCCTGGAAGTGTGGTAGGAAGTGACCCAGGGAGGGTGTGTGAGTGGTACCTACCACCCGAGTGAGATCAGTGTGTTTTGGTGGTATTCCCTTCTGACCCAGTGGCGGACCACTCTGCCACTGTTACGGCCTTGGGTTGGGGCCTGGTGGAGTCGGGTGGGCCCGGACCCCCTACCCAGGCTGCCACCCCCCTGGAGATGGCCCCTATCCCCCCCACCCCACTGCTCTGTGTCTAGGGGCTGCTATATGGACTTTAGCCATTGGGTCACACTGTCCCTGTGTGACATCATACTGATTCTGGCCATTAGGTCACATTTCCCTTTCCCTGAGGGCTGTTAAACCGACCCTGGCCACTAGGCCATACTACTCTGCACCTGAGGACGGTTATACCAACTCTTTCCACTAGATCATACTGCCCTGTATCTGAAGGCAGTTATACTGACTCTGGCCGCTAGGCCGTGATACCCTGGACACAAGGGTTGCTGTAACTGACTCTGGCCACTAGGACACTCTATCCTGAATGCCAGGGCCACTATACTTGACTCTGGCCATTGGGTGATATCTCTCTGACCTTAAGGGCCATCATACCATCTTTGGCCTTTGGGCCATACCGCTTTCAGCCTAAAGACTGTCAAGAGGACTGTAACTGCAGTGGTATCACAATCCTGGCCCTCCCCAAATTGGTAACTGCATACCCAGCGACAACATATAAATAAAAACTAAATGTTTCCCCGTTCTATAGTAAATGAAACAATGAATTCACACTACTGTGGCTCTTTTGGGGAATGCTGATCACTGATTTGGCTCCTGAACCACTGCGGTCTGAATATCACTGCTCTAAGGATAGTGCCCTTTCCATGAGGTCTTCCGGGATTGATCGTTGTCAGTCTCTCCTGATGAAGCTGTTCAACTTAAATGAATATTCATTGGAACAGGGATTTGAGCTTGGGTCTCCCAACCTCTAGCTGAGTGCCCTAACTACTGACCAGTAGGATCATTTTCACTTTTTTGACCCAATTAATAATTATTTATACAAAGGGGAACAGCTTCAAAAGGATATACGTGAAAACTCTGCCCCACAATTCCTCAGTGGTATGGGCACTATCCTGAGCAGTGGGAGGTATGGTTTAAAATCCCTACTCCACATCATGCAGAAGATGGGATTTGAACCCACATGTGAGTGAGTGCTCTAGCCACTGGGTTAAAGAGTATTCAACAGGAAAAAAACCCTCTCTTTGTGCAAAGTTAAGTTGGTGCTAAGTTGTCCCCTTGCAGAACAGAGTTGCCCGTACAACCTTAACTCTGCTCTTTTTCAGCAATGCCCGATATATCCTGTTAACACATAGTTGCTGAAATGTAGAAGCTCTTCACCTCCTTTTACAATCCATTACCTCTCACCCACAGAGCTGTTGGGGTGCACTGGTAATTGGGGGCTGCAGAGTTGGTTGGTGGTATTAGCAGAGGTGGGGTGCAGTGGGGTTGGGGACCATTGGCAGAACTGAAGGTTCAGGGGGGTTGGGGTGCACTAGCAGAGCTGGGAGTGCAGGGGACTGTGGTGCAAGAAGGTTTGGGTGCACAGGCAGAGCCATAAGTGCAAGGGGGGTTTGGGGTGCACAGGCACTGTGTATGTGTGTGTGTGGGGGGGAGGGTTCATGAATTGCTCATCTGATCCATTCCATGTATCTACCTCCCTTTGCTGCAGCCCCAAACCCTTTTTCCCTACTACTCCACCTCCCTTTGCTGCAGCCCCAAACCCTTTTTCCCTACTACTCCACCCCCTAACATCCTCTCCCTTCCAGCAAGCATTCACATGTCTATTTTCCACCAAAGACTTTGAATATATTCCCCACAAAATAAAATTGCCATCCATGACTCACAAATTGTAGAAACCTCCTGGCAGTCAGTCCAGAACTCCTTTTGTCTTAGGTGAGAAGGTTGTAATTAACATCTTTAGTTAATTGAAGGATGAGGTTCACAGTCATCAGCAGGTCTATGATTCATCCAGTCATTAGTACCTCTGAGTTTAACAATACAATCCAGCAAAATAAACCATTTGGGGGCGGTGGGGGTGGGAGTGGGGTGATGTAGTTTGGGATCCCCTTGGTCAAATTAATCTAAAAATGTATCACTAATGCGACCCCATGACCTATGAGGCAGACCAGATTTCAAAGCAATCTGATTAACCATTTGAATTTTAGAGCACTTGCAAGCTTTAAAATGTGACAAGAATTGAAACCCTTTAGATATTTTACTGTATTGGCACATGCCAAGTGTTAAAATGTATATTTTCTTAAATACTGTTATCAACATGGGTCCCCAAAGATTTAGTGGGTGCCATATACTACTATGGGGAAAACTTGACAGATTTTTAATAAATGTGTAAATGCAGGTGTCTTACCACATGACTAGAGGATTGCTAACGTAGTACCTATTTTTAAGAAATAATACGGGGAAGTACGGGCCTGTTAGTTTAGTTCAGAAGTGACAAAGGAGGAGAAAGACCTGGGAATATTGGTTGATCACAGGATGACTATGAGCTGCCAAAGTGATAAGGCAGTGTAAAAAGCTAATGCAGCCCTAGAATATATCAGTCAGGCTATTTTCAGTAGAGACAAAGAAGTGTTAGTACCATTACACAAGGCACTAGTGAGACCTCATCTGGAATACTGTGTGCAATTCTGGTCTCCCATGTTTAAGAAAGATAAATTCAAATTGGAACTGGTGCAGAGAAGGGCTACTAGGATGATCAAGAAATGGAAAACCTACCTTATGAGAGGAGACTCAAAGAGTTTGTCTTGTTTAGCCTAACCAAATGAAGGCTGAGGGGAGATATGATTGCTCTCCATAAATACATCAGAGGGATAAATACCAGGAGGGAGAGGAGTTATTTAACGTAAATCTCCAGTGTTGACACAGGAACAAATGGATATAAACTGGCCATCAATAGGTTTAGGCTTGAAATTAGATGAAAGTTCAGAGAGAAGTAAAGTTCTGGAACAACTTTCCAAGGGGAGCAATGGAGACAAAAAACTTAATTGGCTTCAAGACTGAGCTTGATAAGTTTATGGCAGGTATGATATGATAAGACTACCTACAATGGTATATAGCCAATCTGCGACTACTAGTAGCAAATATCCCCAATGGCCAGTGATGGGACACTAGATGAGGACGACTCCAAATTACTACAAAAAATATTTTAGGGTCCAACTGACCACCATATTTGGGGGCAGTAAGGAATTTTACCCTGAGTAAGATTGACAGAAATCCTATTTTTTTTTCCCCTTCCTCAGCAGCATGGGTCACTTGCAGGTTTAAACTAGTGTAAATGGTGAAATCTCTGTAACTTGAAGTCTTTAAATCATGATTTGAAGACTTCAGTAACAGAGGTTAGGGGTCTATTACAGGAGTTGGTGGGTGAGGTCCTGTGGCCTGCAATATGCAGGAGGTCAGACTAGATGATCATGATGGTCCCTTCTGGCCTTAAAGTCTATGAGACTATTTTGATCTGCAACACATGAATAGCTTGATCTCTAGCTGGGGGGGAGGGGGGAAACAAACCAAACCTAGAAACTTCTTTTTAAAGTCTATTTTGGGATGGGGGGGCTTATGTCTCTGGAACCCCACACTCAAATGATTCAAAGTTTGGGTTACTTTCCCCACCCTGCAACCTCTTGAGACATACCATATCTCAAAGAAATCTGATCAAGTATTTATAGGACTGAGTGTGATGGCTCAGCTCTCAAACTCAGGCCTGGGAGTCCCCAACCAGCTGTCATATCCTAGCCTTCACCCAATGGCTATTGAAACTAGGTAGGCTGAGAAGCTACTAGGGCTATAGCCCCAGCCAAGGTACCACCCGTGGGAGCTCTGATTGGAGGATTGCCCAGCTCAATTGATTGGTCTAATTACACTATTTAAGCCAAGAGGAGGAACAGGAAATTTGTCCTACCAACAAGATGGTTTCCTTTTGTGTCTGCATTGGATCCACCTTGTGTCTACCTCCTGCACTCTACCCTGTTCCTCCTCTGCTCCTGATTCCTACTTTATCCCCACATTTGCTCTTGTTCCCACTGTGAGTCTTCCTTGCATCTCCTCCTGCCCTAACACCTCACCTCCAATTCTTAGTGACCAGTTCTGACTCTGGCTTGACCCTTGGCTCTGGCATTTGGCATCTAACCTTGGCTCTGACTCCTCAGCTTCGATTCCTGGTTCTGCCACTTATCAGTTAACTCTGGTGCTGATCCTTAGCTTCATTCCCCAACCTGTACACCTGCTCTCCCCAATAGATCTGACATCCTGCTCCATAACACTGAGAAAGTTTGATCTTTAAACAGATGTTGTGATGCAACCTTAACTATAGTGGCACTTCTACATCACTATAACAAAGGGGTGCCACCTTCTCCTCTGGCTAAGTTTTGTATGGTGCTTGATCTGTTATGCAACTTCGGAGAATAGGTCCTGGATCAGGCCCTGCAGGTGCGGGGGGGGGGGGATATGCCAGTATGAGGATCCTATTGGGACATAGGCAGCTATGTGCATGTTTACAGCCAGATTTTTAGGCACTTAGGGGAATTTATCAATGGAAATTTGGGCACCTAGGGAATTTAGGCACCTATAGGCTTGGGCAGCAGCTAAGTGGGGGTTTGAGGGTCTAAATTTTTTACTTAAGTGCTTAAAGTGACAGTTAAGTGCTTACATCATTTTGTGGATCTAGCCCATCCTCTCCCAGAAAAGGAGGTGAAAGTGGCTCTCTGGGCTGAACAGTACCAAGGAAGGGACACTAGTATCAGTAAATTCTGTGAAGAAGGCTTGGGCTGGAAATGGTCACACTATTATTTTCTTTGTAAATTAAACCAAACCTCAGCGAACAGCGGAGGCTAACAGAGGGAGTTTGCCTGGGAGTTCGCCTGGGGAAAGTGCACTGAAGCTTTCATCTTCCGGGCTTCTCTGAGTAGATACTGCAACAGCTGAGGAAGCTCTTAGAAGGAAGGTAATATGGATGGTGAGCATTCAGCTGTTGTAACTTGCACAGGTTGTGTCATATTTGTCTTTCTTCCACAGGATAGTAGCTACTTTGTCTGTACAAAGTGCAAGCTGGTCTTCATATTGGAAGAGAAGGGTCAAGGTCTGGAGAAACAAATATCGACCCTGCATTGCATAAGAGAAAATGAAGATTTCCTGGACAGATGTTAGGATATGCTTCTATGGGCACAACATTCTGAAGAATCAGAGCAGGCTGCACAGCAGGGACAGAGGGACGGTGACGAAATTTGGCAGCATGTGACCTCCAGAAGGAGAAAGAGGAGCATCCACGTACCAGCAATGGAGATACAGGTGAGCAACCATTTTCATGTTCTCTCCAAAGGTACTAATGCGGAGTGTGGACTAGATGATACATCTGAGGGAAGGGAGCAGAAGGAGACTCCACCGATTAGCAGACATGAGATGCACTGTTCTAGGGATGGGGGGTCCACAACCACCACTCCCAAGAGAAGGAGGCGGGTGGTGGTGGTCGGGGACTCCCTCCTCAGGGGGACTGAGTCATCTAGCTGCCGCCCTGACTGGGAAAACCAAGAGGTCTGCTGCTTGCCAGGAGCTAGGATTCACGATGTGTCAGAGAGACTGCCGAGACTCATTAAGCCCTTGGTTCACTACCCCTTCCTGCTTCTCCACGTGGGCACCAATGATACTGCCAAGAATGACCTTGAGCAGATCACTGCAGACTACGTGGCTCTGGGAAGAAGGATAAAGGAGTTTGAGGCACAAGTGGTGCTCTCGTCCATCCTCCCTGTGCAAGGAAAAGGCCTGGGTAGAGACTATCGAATCGTGGAAGTCAATGAATGGCTATGCAGGTGGTATTGGAGAGAAGGCTTTGAATTCTTTGACCATGGGATGGTGTTCCAAGAAGGAGGAGTGCTAGGCAGAGACGGGCTCCACCTAACGAAGAGAGGGAAGAGCAACTTCACAAGCAGGCTGGCTAACCTAGTGAGGAGGGCTTTAAACTAGGTTCACCGGGGGAAGGAGACCAAAGCCCTGAGGTAAGTGGGGAAATGGGATACTGGGAGGAAGCACGAGCAGGAGAGCACAAGAGTGGAGGACTCCTGACTCATACTGAGAAAGCGGGATGATCAGCGAGTTATCTTAAGTGCCTATACACAAATTCAAGAAGGCTGGAAACAAGCAGGGAGAACTGGAAGTCCTGGTACAGTCAAGGAACTATGATGTGATTGGAATAACAAAGACCTGGTGGGATAAATCACATGACTGGAGTACTGTCATGGATGGATATAAACTGTTCAGGAAGGACAGGCAGGGCAGAAAAGGTGGGGGAGTTGCGTTGTATGTAAGAGAGGAGTATGACTGCTCAGAGCTCCGGTATGAAACTGCAGAAAAACCTGAGAGTCTCTGGATAAAGTTGAGAAGTGTGAGCAACAAGGGTGATGTTGTGGTCGGAGTCTGCTATAGACCACCAGACCAGGGGGATGAGGTGGAGGAGGCTTTCTTCTGGCAACTAACAGAAGTTACTAGATCGCAGGCCCTGGTTCTCATGGGAGACTTTAATCACGCTGATATCTGCAGGGAGAGCAATACAGCAGTGCAGAGACAATCCAGGAAGTTTTTGGAAAGTGTAGGGGACAATTTCCTGGTGCAAGTGCTGGAGGAATAAACTAGGGGCAAAGCTCTTCTTGACCTGCTGCTCACAAACCGGGAAGAATTAGTAGGGGAAGCAAAAGTGGATGGGAACCTGAGAGGCAGTGACCACGAGATGGTCGAGTTCAGGATCCTGACCCAACAAAGAAAGGAGAGCAGCAGTATATGGACCCTGGACTTCAGAAAAGCAGACTTTGACTCCCTCAGGGAACTGATGGGCGGGATCTCCTGGGAGAATAACATGAGGGGCAGAGGAGTCCAGGAGAGCTGGCTGTATTTTAAAGAATCCTTATTGAGGTTGCAGGACCAAACCATCCCAATGTGTAGAAAGAATAGAAAATATGGCAGGTGACCAACTTAGCTTAACAGTGAAATACTTGCTGATCTTAAACAGAAAAAAGAATCTTACAAGAAGTGGAAGATTGGACAAATGACCAGGGGGGAGTATAAAAATATTGCTTGGGCATGCAGGAGTGAAATCAGGAAGGCCAAATCACACTACAGGCCAGTCAGCCTCACCTCAGTCCTTGGAAAAATAATGGAGCAGGTCTTCAAGGAATCAATTCTGAAGCACTTAGAGGAGAGGAAAGTGATCAGCAACAGTCAGCATGGAATCACCAAGGGTAAGTCATGCCTGACTAACCTAATTGCCTTCTATGAGGAGATAACTGGGTCTGTGGATGAGGGGAAAGCAGTGGATGTGTTATTTCTTGACTTTAGCAAAGCTTTTGATATGGTTTCCCACAGTATTCTTTCTGGCAAGTTAAAGAAGTATGGGCTGGATGAATGGACAATAAGGTGGATAGAAAGCTGGCCAGATCATCGGGCTCAACAGGTAGTGATCGTTCACCTCTATTCGACATTGGTGAGGCCTCATCTGGAGTACTGTGTCCAGTTTTGGGCCCCACACTACAAGAAGGATGTGGAAAAATTGGAAAGAGTCCAGCAGAGGGCAACAAAAATGATTAGGGGGCTGGAACACATGATTTATGAGGAGAGGCTGAGGGAACTGGGATTGTTTAGTCTGCAGAAGTGAAGAATGAGGGGGGATTTGATAGCTGCTTTCAACTACCTGAAAGGGGGTTCCAAAGAGGATGGATCTAGACTGTTCTCAGTGGTAGCAGATGACAGAACAAGGAGTAATGGTCTCAAGTTGCAGTGGGGGAGGTTTAGGTTGGATATTAGGAAAAACTTTTTCACTAGGAGTGTGGTAAAGCACCAGAATGGGTTACCTAAGGAGGTGGTGGAATCTCAATCCTTAGAGGTTTTTAAGGTCAAGCTTGACAAAGCCCTTGCTGTGATGATTTAGGTGGGAATTGGTCCTGCTTTGAGCAGGGGGTGGGACTAGATGACCTCCTGATGTCCCTTCCAACCCTAATATCACTGGTCTACAATTTTTGAGAAGTCATCTGCTTCAGAGATAAAATGTGCTATTTATTATATATTTTGATGTGCTGAATTCCAATATGACAATTAAAACAACTGATTGGCTACTGTTTCTAAGATATTTAAGTTTTTACATTTTATGTCCATGTATATTGTGTAGATAGTAGAGTTTTAATCATAAATTGTAAACCTAGGTCTTTTCATGTGTTTATGGTTGCTTTACATGATAATATTTCACCTGTCCTGTTTATGTAACACTTTAAAAATCAGCAAAAGGGTTATATAAATAAAATTTATTATGAAACAAAAGGCAAAAAACTATTATGTGTATAGTTTAGTCCTATTCAGTGTCTACTCAAAGCTTCTTGGCTTGTCTCTTGTATTCATTAAATGGAGTATCTCTTATCACTGTCCAGCAATAGTTTGCAAGCATTGATGGGCTCCATTTGCCATGATAGCATTTCTTCATTGTTGCAATGTCCTGGTGAAATCAGTCTTTCTTGATGTAGTGGGAATCTCTTGCATGACTATCCCATTCGCAGAGAAAACAGCAGTACTTTGTGTATCCAGTCTGTAGACCAAACAAGAAAGCAACAACCTTCAAATCGCCACAAAGCTGCCACTGATGTTGGTCATAGTTTATGCACCTCAAAAGTTGTTTCATGTTGTCATAGGTTTCCTTCATATGGACTGCATGACCAACTGGAATTGATGGCAAAACATTGCCATTATGCAGTAAAACAGCTTTAAGACTTGTCTTCGATAAATCAATGAACAGTCTCCACTCATCTGGATCGTGAACGATGTTGAGGGCTGCCATCACACCATCGATGTTATTGCAGGCTACAAGATCACCTTCCATGAAGAAGAATGGGACAAGATCCTTTTGACGGTCACGGAACATGGAAACCCTAACATCACCTGTCAGGAGATTCCACTGCTGTAGTCTGGAGCCCAACAGCTCTGCCTTACTCTTGAGTAGTTCCAAATCCCTGACAAGGTCATTCAGTTCACCATGAGGTGTGGTTCAGAGGAGGAGGATGGGAGAAAATGTGGATCCTGTGACATTGATGGTTCAGGACCAGAAGTTTCATCCTCTTCCTCTTCCTCGTCTGACTCAAGTGAGAATGATTCTGGTGCATCAGGAACCGGCAGTCCTTCTCCGTGGGGTACTGGGCGTATAGCTGATGGAATGTTCGGATAATGCACAGTCCACTTTTTCTTCTTTGACACACCTTTCCCAACTGGAGGCACCATGCAGAAGTAACAATTGCTGGTATGATCTGTTGGCTCTCTCCAAATCATTGGCACTGCAAAAGGCATAGATTTCCTTTTCCTGTTCAACCACTGGCGAAGATTTGTTGCACAAGTGTTGCAGCATATGTGTGGGGCCCACCTCTTGTCCTGATCTCCAATTTTGCAGCCAAAATAAAGGTGACAGGCTTTCTTAACCATAGTGGTTATTCTGCGCTTTTGTGATGCAAAAGTCACTTCACCACAAACATAGCAGAAGTTATCTGCACTGTTCACACAAGTACCAGGCATCTCTGCTCACTTTGGCTAAACAGAAATGTGTCCCTTTGCAAAATCAAACACTGACAAATAAGAGAGCACAACACTGTATGATTTCTAGAGCTGATATAGGGCAATTTGTTCAGCAGAGTGATGTAAGCGTCGTTATGATTGCATCATCCATGACTTCTAGGAATAACATGATGCAATTCATATCATGTATGATGCATTACCAGCTTCAGATTGCATCATTCATTGTTTTGCCTAAAAAGCAAGTACTGTCCAAACCCAGTCATAGATTTATTCATAGATCCAGTCAAAGATGTATTTTAGTCATTTCTGGTTTAAATTGAGATCCCTTTCCTTTATAACTCACTTATCCTCCACCATTCCCAAGTCAAGGGTCGTATATACTGACCCAATAGCATATCTTGAAAACTAGAGCCAATCAACAATTTTAAGCGTCATTTTCGTTCTCAGTGATCCAGAATTAGTAAAGTTTGACTACGTTTATTTTAGAAGCATTTTGGCTGTAGAGCAGTGTATTCTATGATTCTATGATTCAGGATGGCGATGGATTTTGACTCTACACAACATATGTGGACTATCTTTTGAACTAAGTTAGTGTGAAGAGATGACTTTCCTATCATCAATGAGCTTTGTCAATATCAAGGATCCTGGTTCAGCAGTAGCAGCAACAGAGTATACTAAGTGCTGTAACCTCACACAGCACTGCAGAGATTTTACCAGTTCAATAAATAAATAAATAAACAACCACAAGCGCGGAGGGGTGTGAAGAATAATAATGAGGCTACAGGGGTTCCAAGAGATCTGGAGAGGTCTAGGCTGAAAGCAACACTTACACTTAATTTGCTGTGGGAAAGACAATTAGTACTGCCACCTACTCTCCCTGTAGACAGCATTAACAGCTTGAGTACAAGAAAAGAAAAGATGCCTAATCAACAAGTGTAAACTTTTTAAAATGCTTTTTAATTAGCACTGTTTTATAGACATACTTTCTCAATGACACTTTATGGAGTAGTGCAGTTATCTGATTCGTGGAGTCTCAATGTGTGTGCACTGAGATGTATCGTGGCTTTGGAAAAAAACACTCTCTTTAACAAATCAAATCGCTGTTTTTATTCAAGCACTACAGGTCTACTCATTGTGTTTTTAATGCTGCAGTTGATGCTGGTCTCTTTTGGCTCTTATACCTTTTACCTTCCATACATTCTATTAAATGTTCGTAGTTTAGTACTTTCTTAAACTCATTCCAGTTGCCAAATTCCTGGGGAGGGATCTAGTTTGCTCACATGTACACTTCTACCTCGATATAACGCTGTCCTTGGGAGCCAAAAAATCTTACCGCGTTATAGGTGAAACCGCGTTATATCGAACTTGCTTTGATCCGCCAGAGTGCACAGCCCCGCTCCCCCAGGAGCATTGCTTTACTGCATTATATCAGAATTCGTGTTATTTCGGGTCGCGTTATATCGGGGTAGAGGTGTACTTGGTATTTGCAAATTGAGCCATAATTCATTCTTTCTCGCTAAGTTTTAAATTACCTGTTTTGTGCTGCTATGGTAGAAAGAAAACTGTACATTTTTCTTCTCCCTCCTCCTCCTCCTAGCTGGTGTCTCACTTATTAATGTATGACAAAAAAAATCAATCAGATTGTTGTATAGGGTCCATTAAAATTGGTCTCACCTTCTACAGACTATGGCAAGTTCACAGAAGAGGTATGTGGGAAATGGGCTGGGGTATCTGGGTTATAGAGAAGAAGGCCTTTATCCTCATTAAGATCTTAGGTACTTCTGGAAATTTGGAGCTAAGCGGCTTAGGCACCTAAAATCTCACTTAAAAGTAAGTAGGACTTAAGCTTTCAAGTCACTTATGTTGTTTTTGAAAATTTTACTCAGTTTTCAAAGCTTTGATTATTTTTTTTTAATCTGGGGCGGGAGGGACGGGGGAGAATATGAAAACACTTGGAGAGTTATATAATACCTCATCATTTTCTGCCTCTAAACATTGCTAGGCAAATAAAAATACTCACACATTGACTTTCTTGGAATGTATGCAGGCTGTTCTGTACCTTTGAGATACCTTAATCATTATCAATGTGTGTTTTTGCTGGCTGCTAAGCAGAAATGTTTCAAAACACTCAAAGTGACATTTACTGCTATTACGACTGGGCTGCAGTAACTTACATGTAGTTTGAAACTTCTTACACGTCTAAATATTTCATTGATGCGGTACTGTCTGTAGCAAGACATCAATAGGTTTTTTTTCCACTTTGAGAACATAAACTAAGGGCACTTAAGTTGAATAACAGCCTTCATCTTTTCAGACTAATTGCAAAAATTACTTTGCCCTGATTGCCATATTTCCACTGTGAGAGATTTGCAGTGACACAGCCAGAAGGATGGGAATTCCTCCCTTACTTTCTCTGTGCTTTAACTCTCTCTAGGTTACACATCACAACAACCATTCAACCAGCCTGGGAGTTCAAGGAAAGGTTTCCTTCTGTATTTGTCAATGCTGCAAATTTGTCAGAGTCACTGTTTAATGACCAAGGCAATCCATCTACCTTCCTCTCCATGACACTGAGACTTGGTTAGAAAGATCATTCAAAACTTTGGTGAGAGATGTGTCTAAGTTTATACTCAATTTTCATTTTCTCTGCTGTCTGGAATACTATCAGTTGTTTCCCCCACTCCTCTACATCCAGTTTTCTTTTGGCTTTCATCACATTGTCCTTTTCTGGTTTCTTCTAATCTCTCCACATATTGGTGCAATATCTCCTTAGGCAGCTCCTTTCATCTATTGGAATTCCTTGGCTGGCTCCTCTTCTCTGTCTACAAGTTCTCAGTGCGTGACTTAAGTAAATCCACATGAGCTAATGATCAGTTCTACCCCTATGACTCTCAAACTTACTTCTTTTATCTTTGTGGTTCAGTCTCATATCTCTCATTGTCTTTAAGTTATCTCTGCTCCTGTGGCCTGCTGCTAAGGACAACATGACCCAAAACAGACTTCATGCTCTTTCCTGTGAACCCTTCTCAACTATTTTTTTCTCAGCTATGGTGGAAATCACCAACAATCTTCATGTCCCTCAGGAATGAAATAAAGGGGTTATCTTCAACTCCTCTCTCCTTTCCCCACCATATTGCCCCTTTTTTTCTCTTGATGACCAAATATCTTATCCATTCTGTAGTCTCCCATTGGGTCACTTTGACATTAACCTCACCCCCCTCCAGCCCACTAAAATTTTTGCTGCCACATCTGTATTTTTCACCCACCACTTTGCCCATGTCACTCCTCTCTTTGATTTACTTCACTGTCTTCCCTATTGCTCTGCCCCTCGTATTCAAGTTTTTTTGTCCTCATCTTCAAGGGCTTACATCATATCCTGCCTGCCTACATATCTGACCTGTTCTTTTTTTACGTGCCCTTCCACTAACACCCATCTCTATTCCACCAGTGATGTATGCCAGCATCTTAAAAAACTGCCAGAGAAAGTCATTATAAGTACACAATAAGAAGTTCTATTGGTCCTACAAAATCCAAGAGCAATGCTACATATTCTTGATCATTATATACTAGCACCTTATCTATTAACTAGCTATATATAGCACACACACAGATTTACAACTCTCTCATAAGTTTCCACATCCTCTTTGTTTGTGTCTTTCTCTTTCTCACACACAACACCCTTCCATCCCTTACCATTCACCTCCCTGTCCATTTTCAAAATCCTTCCTAAAATCTTACATATGCAGTCCTGACTATGAGAAAGGGAATGAAAGGTAGTGCATGTGTACACACACATCCAGCAACAACCAGGTAAGATCATATTCACCAAGCTTTACTGAGTAACTATGCTATCTTATTGTCACTCTTGTCTTACTTGTATCATATTGGATTCGTTTGCACTTTTTGGAGCATAGGCTGTCTCTATTTGTTTTGTGAGGATTTGAAAATAAATCAATAAGAATATTAACTTTTAAAATCATTCTCTTTACTTTTGTAATTCTACTGAAGATTCCTGGTAAACCCAGGCTTAAGGGGCACTTGGACTGCCACTGAATGTGCTAAATACGTTCTAATATTGCTTGGAACATTTAAAATGAATAGTGTGCCCAGCAGTTGTGGAAAAAGACCCAGTGGCAAAGAGATTAATCTATGGTAGCTGTGAGTTGGAACATAAAGGAAACAATATCCCTTAAGATTATGTGTGGAAGTGCTAGATGGACTGCTGTTGTGACCTTCTTGGCAGGGGAGCTGGCTGTCTTCAACACCCACAACTGATGTACATACATGATCACTTGGCCATCAGTAGTCCTCATAACCATCTGTTAGGATGGCATTATTCCTGCTCACAAGCTGATATGCCTGTTTAATTAAACCACAGGTGCCAATTGAGTCACTTGGCAGCCTTTGACTTCACAAGTGCCTTTTCTTCTGCAGGAAGCAATACCACATTAACCACCACCTCCCCATGGCTCGTTACCTCAGTCACACCTGTTCATGCTTGAGTGCCAAAAAATGTACAGGGAAAAGCTCACTAGTGAGCACTTGAGTAACCAGTAACGAGCACATGCAGGGTGTCAAAATGAATAATATATTACATAAGACAGCTGCCTAAATGCACTTTGTGAGAGAAAACTCATGACAAAGAGGGATGCCAGAAGACCAAATTAAGTCAATGGAGTCAAGACCATGGAGTGTGAAATAGAATTTAATTTGTGCACTTACCTTGAAATGTGAGGAAACTGCAGTCCTGAATGACACGCCCTGCTATTGGACCCATGTATGATTTAAGCAATGTGTGATTAGCTTCTTATACTGATTTTTTTTTCCAAATTATGCTTCTATTTGGGGTATTTTGTCTCTGCAACCTTTTTGATATTTCTTGTGATGGACGGAAGGACTTTCCTTACAGATTTTAAGAAAACAAAATACTTTCTCTTTGGAGTAGAGAGTACCTGAACCCCACATCTGCAAATACCCTGAACTTTTTCGGAAATTCACATCCTGGTCTAGGTTGCCAGACCAACTCCGATGTACATTTTCGCCAGCTGAGGAAATGGCCTCTGGACTGGAACTGCGCAGCCAGTCTCGATCTTTATAATGAGTTAAATTAAAACCCCAGATCTGAGCATTTGTCCAGATGTGAAGAGGTTTGGACAGGGATCCAAATGTTGTAGCTTGGGCTCATTTTTTAGTTTTGAATGTTTTGGCTTCACATACATTCAGTGCCAGGCCTGTACTTTTGTATTTGACCAAAACAAACTAAAATCAAACAATACTACTTGGTTTCAGAATTTGAAAGTGCAATCAAAAATTCTAATTGGTCCAAATTAACTTACAAGTTATGGGAAATTTGGAAGAAAAGAAATAAATAGTTAAATGCAAGAATTAAATGCAAATGACCTATGGTAACAGACTGTAGTTTTATTTATGCTTTACATACGCTAGTTCAATGCCTTAGCCCTGTAAGGCGATGACACTGTGACTTGATCCTGGAAAGTACTTTAAGTTAAGCATATGATTAAGTGAATCAGGCCACAGTGCTCAGCACTTTGCAGGATCAAACCCAGTGAGTGTAGATGCAGCCGCCCACCCCTGACTTGCTCTGCTCTCCCTCAATGGCCATTTCCACAGAAGCCTATTTTGGCTGTCCCAATGGCATGCAGCTGCTGCACAAGCGTTTCTGCATATTAGTTCCATCCACGTATCCCCCTTTACAGGAAGGGTCAAGCAAGGTTGAAGCTATACAAAATCTTTGCTTGGGAAGGTACATTTCATCCTTAATGAGTGCTTTGAACAGTAAAGAGGAAGATGAATATAAAACAGAACTTCAATTTGATAGTGTCTTATTAATGCTTTGTGGAATTTCCTTTTGTATTTAGTTGCAATAGTAAACTTAAAATGTGAATTCCACATACAATGCGTACTGTAGATATCTAGGTAACTTTATACTTGACTTCTGTACTGTATGTTCAGCCAACAGTAAAATGATCATGCGTATCGGGTTACAACCCCCCCCCCCCCACACACACATATGCATAACGTGAAACTGCACATATAATTATTGTACTTTCTTTAGTAAAATAACTAGTATAGTGGATTAGATCTTCAGCTATAACCCAAAGCACAAGACAGGGAGAAAAGAGGGGGAAAAATGGTTTAAAAGCTCAGCATTGCACTCCTCAGATGTTGGGCCTGTTGTATAGTGCTAGGTCCCCAGTGTAAATTACAGCCAACCCAGATGTTAAAATTGCTCAAGCCATTTCCCTTGGATTTTGTTTTTTGTTTTTTACTGAGGGTGCTGATAGGAGCAACATCAACTTTAAGTTAATGACTTTTTATTGCATGTGTGTGTGTATGGGGATCTGAAAATATTTGCTAAAGTTCTTGCTTGTTGCTAAAAGGTGCTATGCAAGATGCAGAACAATTTTATTTTCTGATATTTAATTATTGCGATTTGATTTTGCCCTGTTTTAAAGATGGTACTGATTTCTAGTTATGATAGTGGGCCTTGGCTTCTAAGAATTGGTAAAGAACTGTCAAGCAACACTAGTATACCTACTCTTATGTTCATTGCATTTATGATGTCAGAAAAAGCACCAGCAAATCAGATTTACTGACCCTGTACCAACATGTCAGCGCTTTTTATGCTCAGTGGATAATCCCTCTTGGGCCAGAAACTCTGTCTTGTTTTCTAGAGAAGGAGAAATCCCTATTGTACTTTTGGAAACTTTTGGAATTTGTATAGGCTGTTAACTGTATTCTAAAATAGGAGCTTCTGCTCTCAGAGAAACTGAAAGCTTAATAATGTGACCTAGTCAGGAGCCAGATACTGCAGCCTGGTTACGGATCACTAGCAGTGGGACTACTGAGAAATGTGTTGAGGAAGCAATTACTGTCAACAGCTAGTTTATGGACGTGTTTCTCAACCTTATTCAATATACTAAAAAAAAGATCCGCTTATATTTACTTTAAAAAAGTAATATATATATATATATATATATATATATATAAAACCTATATCATTTGTGTGTGTTTTGAGAGACTGACAGCGAATACTTGATCTTGAAAGGGAAGGGTGTGCAGGAAGTGGAGAGCAAGATTTTCTTTGTTTTAAGATTGTGATAAAATTTTCAGTGCTTCATGACCTCCTCCAATTACCTTTCATGTCACCCCTCCTTTTCCCTCCCACTTCCCAGGGGCTATTACCTACTGGATGAGAAACATTAGTCTAGACTGATGTAAGACAGCTGAATGTCATTATTGACTCAGGTAGTCATGCCAGGTGATTTTATTACCTGGAAAAAGCAGGTTAAGCTACACTGTTAACAAGAAACTTGTCTCCAATCAGTAAGGGAATGAGATGGTGAGTGCCCACAACTCTAACTGATGTCAATGGAAGCAGGTTCAGCACCTTTGAAAATCAGGCCTACAAAGGCTTGGTTGGGGACTTGCCTACACAATAGAAGCTGAGGGAGTAGGAGAGTTTTTCTCCAAGATGTTTGTTTCTTTTACCTGCTTCAACCATTTGTGCATGTATGAAGATTGTAAATTGACACAGTGATCACTAAAAACATTTCCTTGCGGCCCTAAAACCAAAACAAATCCAAACTGTCAAGAATGTTCCTTTTAAACCACTGTGACCTATGGGTGTTCAGCAGCGCTGGGACCTGGGTCTTCCACAGCTGCAGAGTTATTTTTGTGTGTGTGACAGATCCATTATTGCCATGTGCATTGGGTATAAAAGAAATCACAAAATAAATGCTCTCTCATGGCAGGAAAAAGAGGATAAACTAAGAGGTTCTCTTTAACAGATGTCCTAAATTACTTTAAAATAACTTTGGATTCCAGTATCTGCTACACTATGCAGATGCTTTTGCATCCACTTAGATACTGACTGCCGCCATCAACGTTCATAGAATAATTTTATAAACTGCCCCCTATAGGAAGACAACTGGTGTTGAAACAAATGGAATCCTTATATCGAACACAGCGTAATACAATAATGCAACATACTCTAAACTTTAAGCAGCAATAACACATCACAAGTATCTCTGTGAATCTGTTAAATTTGATAAACACTTTATTAAGAATTCTAACAGAGTATAACTAGTTTTCAGATTTGGATACTGACTAATCAATTCAGATTTTATCTCCAAGCTACAGTAACAAGATTCATGTAATTGAGGCATGCTGCTCACCTAGTACTTTTTAAATGAATTTTGGCACTCTCTATAGAATATGCATATATGCATTGCTGACTTTGTCATTTTACTCTGAAATAGCCCTTTCCCATAAATCAAGTTCAGGCTCCCCACAGGGCCCATATCTGAGATATATGACATCATGCAAATTTCACACAATTGCAACTGAAGCAAAATGACATCCAGAAGATGAAGCTGCACAGTGAGTCAATTGGCAGCTTGTGACTGATCCATCAAGCCAAATGCTTATGAAAATTAGACACAAAGCGCCTATTGTGTCATACTGAAATAATATCCAACATTGCTTAGCACCCAGGCCTACGATTAAGTGTATTATGTATGTATGCATTGGCTATTACATGTGGCGAGAATCTGGTGTATGTTCTTTATTACTAGACCATTTAAAAAAAACTATATTCTTGAGGAAAAAAATGAAATTTAAAACTAAAACCACCCTTTAGTAGGCCAACCCTCAACCTAGGCTCAGCCATAGTCTCTTTGAGTCTCTTGCCCCGGATCCCCTGGGTAATTACAAGGTAATTTCTCTGTTCCTGGCAGGAATTCAGCTCACTTCTGGGGTCCTTTCTCATTCCAATTACGTCTAGTTCCTGGTGGCATTCCCCTGGTCCTGTCACAGGTTGTTGGCTGGGAGCAACCCACCAATGCTCCTCATACATAACAGGCTTGTCATGCCAGTCTGTCCCCAAACATGGTAGGAAGAAAGGAAAGGCTAGCCTCTGCCTCAGGCTGGATTCCCCTTGCTAATGGAGCTCAATCGCATTCCTCAGCAGTCTCTACTCCCGGGCAATTTTTTCCCTTTCTCTGTTGCAAGTTTCACCTTTTTAAGGTCCCCTTCTCCAGGTGGCACATGTTCTGGAGGTGTGCCTAATTAGTGCTGCCTGAGTGCAGGAATGTTCATTAGTCTTTCTATCAGTGGGATGGTAGCGGGTCCCATGACACACCCCCATATTATCACTTTGTGTTGGGGGTATATGCTTTCATCTACTACTTAAATGAGGCTTAACTTTAAATTAATTGGGCTAACTTCCTGTGCCATGTTCTATGCTCCTTTTAAAGATAGACTGTTTGTGATATGTTCATGTATTTAGTCTATTCACCTAAAAGGAATTCTATTTGAGCTTTTAGAATGTGGTGATGGGAAACTACAGCTATTTCTCTTAAAGCTGCTGAGTCCTTAGGGTTTGTCTAACTGGGGACACTCTGGCAAGTTAAAACAAATCAACTAAAGGTGCGAAGTCAAAGTGCATAAGTTAAAACATGTTAAGCCACAATGTGGATGCTCTCATTCAAGAGTAAAATGATCTTAGTTCCCTGTAACTTAATCCTCCTTGGAATGTCTCCATGTAGACATAGCCTCAATAATCTTTTCAAGTGTCTTTAGGACAATGTGATTGTGAGGATTGTTTGGCTTTATTATGAACCACAAGAGTTTACCCAGGTGAAATTGGGGTGGCAGGTAAGTGAAATCTGGAGGTAGGAGCTTGGGACTGAAGAACATCTCTGAGCACCCACTTCTCCAGCTTATAGGCTGGGATGGTGGACACAATTCCTCTTGTACACTGTGCTATGGCTATCACATTTATTTAGATATGGATCCTATGGCTTCTTCCCAACCTATCGTCCTATTCACCATACTGTGCAGAGCTGGTACACCAAACCCCTTTCCCATAACATTAAAGGACCTGGGTCAGAGGCAAGGCTAGTGTGCAGACCAAGTATCAGTTTAAGAGATGCGGAAGACCTTGCACCAGCCCTTCCAAGTTGGGTGACTTTTCACCTTTATGGCATTTATCCCAAGATACTCCTAGGCAACTGTTAGGTTGTAAATTAACAATAATTGGTTTGCTTGCAATTTTGAGCTGCAATTTGTGTATTAAGTATGTTTGGATCTTATTGAATAGCTAACTATGCAAGCTTAAAAATTAAATTTTAAAAGGTTATAAAATTGAAACACATTTGTACTTGGAGAAGCTGTATATTTGTAGCTTATTTTTTTTTAAAGTCTGCAGCTTTAGGATGGATCTATGTAGTTTCTTGCTGTGCTATGCTAATTATATTGCTGCAGAAGTCAAGAGCCAGTCATCAAGAAAAAGAGCTTGGACCCAGATCCACAAAGAGATTTTGGTGGCTAAACCCAAGATCCCTATTTGGATCTGGGCCTTACAACCTTTTGTTTAGAATTTACACTAATGATTTCACTAGTAGAGGATGAAGTGTGGCTTGCAGGAGAGATGCAGTGCTCAGGATGGCTTACATGGACACACATGTAAGATAAAAGGTATTTCTATAGCAGCAATGATAAATTATGTGCTGGATTCTGTGACTGTAGAAAGGCAGTAAATACTGGTAAGATGAATTGGTATAGTTACCCTTGTTCTTTGGTTTCAATGAAGGAAGGGTGAAATAACTGTCTGTACCTTTAAGTTCCAGGAATAGCTACAGCACATTAAATAACTGTGGAATGATGAAAAGCAGCAGGGGGAGCCGAAAGGGAAAGAACTAATTGTTTGTTGATTTTTGAGAAGTAAATGCCTCTTTTAGGGGGTACCAGCTGATAATGAGTCAGTATAAGATTACGCAAAGCAAGCTAAGGTTGGTTGATGACTGGGTATTACAGTTCTAGCAGTGGAATTTTCCATCAGCTCGAGTAAGCTTCTCAGACTGAACTGCCTTTGGGGTACCCTTTGTGATATGCTGAAACATTTTCCTTGGAGATAGCTTTCCCAGGAGACCTTTAGATATCCTTTAGAAATCTGGGCATATTTTCAATACTTGTGTATCACTGTGTCACTGTCAGTCTCCTTGAGTTTGTGCCACTAATAAATTTAACCTTTTTATACAGATATCTGCATCTGACATTTTCTTTTTACTCTTGCCAAGAATGTCTCCACTGTCACAGATGTACAAAAATGTATTCGGACCCTTTAAAAAATCTCTGTTGGTTATTATTTTTTAAATACAACAAAAAGGAATACAGCCAGGAATACATATGTGATGTTTAAGCTTTCTGATAATCTAAGTTAAAACACTAGATTATTGTTTATCAAAGGGGTAGCCGTGTTAGTCTGGATCTGTAAAAGCAGCAGAGAGTCCTGTGGCACCTTATAGACTAACAGACGGATTGGAGCATGAGCTTTCGTGGGTGAATACTCACTTCGTCGGATGCCTCCAATCCGTCTGTTAGTCTATAAGGTGCCACAGGACTCTCTGCTGGATTATTGTTGTAATATTCATTAGTTTCCATGTATGATCCATATACACAGTAAAGCCCAAAGTATATATTTAAAACTACTTGTACTCAGGAAATCTGGGTGGAGCATGAGAAAAGAACCCTTTTGATAAATGAAATAATGTCACAATCTCATTCTATTCAATTACTCGCCACAATACAACCAATGATCCCTCTCTTGGGCCAAACTTAATTATGAATCCTACTGCAAAATTTACCAATTATTCTATCTAGCTTCCTGGCTTGAAGCCAACACTGCACTTGATCTACCTTCTATGCCATTGTAATCCATCTTCACCATATCCATAATTTTGTTCAGATATTCTTAATGTTCTGAATTTCCTATGCAACTGGAAAAACTGGAATGTAATGGGGATACATACCAAACCTTAGCTTTTTATAGCATGTGCACCTACTTCCACTTAGCTTTTCACATTCTAGGTAGACCTTAAGTCCTGATAAGAGATTACCATATACTTTCTAGCAATGTGGATTTGAGAATAAAGTGGGTCATGAATGCAACTGGCTTTTAAAAAACAACAACACCTCCACCAGTCTCCAATTTTATGCCCCCAAAAATTTGCAATTAAAAAGGATGTCACTTCATTTACATTTTCAATAAGGCAGAGATCAGTAAATGCTGTCTTTTCTGCCCACTGTACTGCTGGTACAAAATTGGGATACGCTTTTAAAATATTTGACCTCAAAACTTGAATATATGGCTTTCAAATGTTTGAGTCTGTGCCAGTACTCAAGAAAAAAACATCATGAACACCCCTCCATTTCTTACTCCTTTACTGGGCCTTGGGAGTTTTGGTCTCTTCCACAGTTTTCTTCTGTGACCTTGGGCAAGTCACATAATCTATGTGTTTCAGTTTCCCCATTTGTAAAATGTGGATAAGATACTTCCTTTGTCCACCATTTTTCTATTTTGTTTATTTAGATTCTACACTCTTCAGAGCAGAGACTATATCTTGTTATGTAAAATAGAGCCTCAGTCACAACTGGATGCTATGGTAATATAAAAAATAGATAACAAATAAGGCGTTCCTGGAGCATCATTCCTTGAAGGAATTGCTTGAGTGTAATTGGTCATACTTTGGCGATATCGAAATACATTTTATGCACCAAATAAAAATGACTAAAGTGATTCCCAGATTGATAATAAGTAAAGCAAATAGGCCTAATGAGGTACACAATCTAGACAAATTGAATGCCCATCTCTGTCTTCCACATGACCTTGCATGTCACATCCATTCTGGTCAGCTGTAAAAAAAAATACTTTCTTTCTGCTTTTGTAATAAATGTATTGAGGCACTGTGCCTCAAAGTGAAAACATAAAAATGGATTATGCTAATCTAAAATTGACAGGAACCCAGATTAGCATATTTTTTAATCTGTAAAACTGTTAGGATAAAAATTGTTGCTTCAAGGAGTACATCTTCTTACCATGGAATAGATCAACTAATTTTATCAAATACTTCTTTTTTAGAAAAATACCTGATTTTTTTAAAATGTTGCTCTGCCCATGAATTGATGAAGATGGCACAAATATATACTTACATTTTATTGTTTGAATTATTGTTCTAGTAACCAACCACTCATACATAAAAACAATTTGGCAGCTGGCTCCATAAGATGTGATCCTACACAGAGAAGTCTGTGGTTGGACATATTTGCCTACATGTAGGCACTGGGGCTCCATGCAGTTACAGGAATATGCCATCAAGCTTTTCAATGCAGGGACCTTCAATATTAGTCAAGCTCTATTTATGTGGATTCAAAACAAAACCTTTTTGTAGTGGTTGTTACTATACATAAATTAGTAAATTTAAGAACCCGTGCCTCAGGGCTTCTCTAACTTGTCCCCAGGAATTTCCATAATAGCCAGGATTAGCCAAATTCTAAAAAAGGAATAAAAACTCATTATTCTGGATTGCTGTTGTTCTTCCTTTGAACACTGACCAAACCTATATGCTGAGAACTGGGACTGGAAAGTGGTGTAGAACCACTGGCCCAGGTGACAAGGTGCTCTAGCTTAATGGCCTCTTTGCACCAGTGGAGCATCCCAAAAAAGCTGTAGCAGTCACAACAATCATACCAAACAACCTCACTGAAGACGTAGTTGGTGGAGGATGTTTCAGGTTTCCTAATTTTGGTAGTGGCTTTAATATACCCTTTATTTATTTATTTTTAGAAACTAGGTAATTATGGTTTTGTTCTTTTTGTCAGAGGAATGAACTTACCCTGTCCTTTTTCATTTTCCATATTTCCCTTCTCCAAAGAACAAAAAAAATTCTTTCCAGTGATCTCCATCAAAACACAGGAAATATCTTTTTAAAACTTCTTTTGCCAATGTAACAACACAGAGAAACAAGCACTACAACAGTTTAGCCTGAATAACGGGAAAACATCCTGACAGAGAGATCAGTTAGATTTTGAGATTGGGGCAGTAATGGAAGCTTCATGATTGAGATGTCTTAAAACTAAATTGGACAAGGTGTGGCATGGGAGAATGATCCTGTAGTGTCAAGAACAGGGAATGGGACTGGTTGACCTAATGAATATTTTTGATCCCTAAGATTTTAGAGAGATGAATTTAAGTTTTTCTGATGGGCTTTTATCCAGAAATGACCATGTATTCTTTCCTTCTCTCCTTATATCTTTAAGGAAGTAAGGTCAAGGTGGTCTTGTATCTAGAAAATATTGAAGCAACATTTCATATTGCTCCAGACTATTTTAGAGGATAGTTTCAATAACTGAAATCAAGAAAAGGGAAGATAGAGAGCATAAGTAGGCTGTAGATTTGTTTATAATTAAAAAAAACCACACACACACCAAAATTCTAAAACTACTAGGTGTTGATCTACCACTAAGAGCCAGCTTCTATATGCTACACTCTCTATTTAGTTATTAGCCAGTGGACAAAGAAAGCATCACACATTTATTTGTAAAAAAAGATGAATAGCAATCTAAATTGCATGTGTATCTTTGCAGCTTTAAAGAGCACCAACTGGTTGGGTTCAATTGTCAGGATTGATTTCTTTCTTCCTCCAGTTCTCTCGTGTTTTTAATTTTTATTTCTTAGTACAAAAGATATATTGATTTATTGATCCACTTGCTCCATCTCCCAAAGCCATTGAAAAGGAGAGAATATCAGCCAAAAGATTCAGATTCAGGAAAGGTACTCCAGACAACTAAATTTAAACAAGTTGGCGACAGCTGATTGGATCAAAGATTTTGTTTTATTTTTCTGAAGGCTGCAAACATTTGCTGAATTGTATTAAGAAAAAAGAGACTTTGTGCAGAATTCATTCCTTTATTATTTGTTTTATATCTTCCTATTGTCCAGCGATAAAATTATTTTAGGTTATAGAAAGGAAACATACCAAAAGTTGCTGATCCACAATGATCTAGCACCCTGATTAGGACAAGTAATGACTGTACCTCATAAAGCTGTCTTTTTTCAGAAAGGCTTAGATAAGCCCAAAAAATATATTGGTAACTATCTGAACTTTCTGAGCTTTTTCCACCAACTTATAATACCTGAACCCACAACTGTTTGTACAGTGTCAGGAAATCTGCCTGGCAACCTGATGAGTTCAGCTGGGCCCAATAAGCTCTGAGCAACTGTGCTCCTTGATTAGACAGACAAGCCAGCAGATCATGTGGTCTCTATACAAGCAGTTATGGCAGTTATGGCAGACACTTTTTATTCCAGTTCTGTCTTCATCTTGCACTTGTTCCTGCTTCAGCCCTAGTGTCTAGCTTCCTCCGAACCTCCTGGCTCTGACCATCAGCGTGTCTCCTGACTGACTCCAATTCACCATCCAGCTCTTCTCTGATCACTAGTCCTGACTTCTGGTCTTATCATGAGATTGCACCACCTACACACCAGTAAGTGAAAGTTTGAGCAGCCCACTAAAAGATAAGAAGGGACACTGGCCCAAGGCTTGGAGATCTACAGAAGGGCCCAAGAGGGAGCCCAACTCATGTTATTGGATGTTGTTGGGGTCTTGCAGGAGCTGCAGGCTCAGATCACGACACTGCATGACCAGAATTTGGTCCTTCAAGCCTAGGAAGTGGCTCCTATTCTACCAACTCTCACATCAATATTCTATGAGCCCAAGGTGCCATGGGTTCCTTAATCAATGCTGTCTCTTTTGTATTACCACAGATGTACCCCACGGGTCAGTCCCAAATGACATTAGTAATTAGTCTGCTCACTGGAGAGGCCCTGAAATGGACATTTCCACTTCTGGAGGGATCCAGTCATCTCCTCAACATGTCAAGAACTTTGTACAGGGAATGTCAGGGATCTTTGTTGGCCTTAATTGAGAATGTATCAAAGAAGCTGCTCTCCACTCCAAGCCCTTCAGCATGCTCCCTGGTTCATCGTTAGGTATCCAGATGAATTTTGATGTCTGGCCTCAAATACCCACTGGAATGAGGTCACACAGTGACTCTATCACCAGTGAACTAGCATATGTGGAACCTCCACCTGTTCTGGAAGCTTTAATTGATCTTTGTATTAAGACTGATGGCCAGCCAATGGAGTAGGCCCAAGAAAGACATTAATTACCCTACCCCTGTCAGTCAGAATTCTTCCAACTCCTCCAGCCCCAGTTGCCCTACCAGACCCCAAACCAATGCAAAGTGACCAAGTCCACTCCAACCTCTTTGCCAATTAAAAGAGCCATCCTTAGGCATTAGGGTTATGCGTGAGATGTGGAATCACTGGACATGTTACACCACAGTGACCAGCTAAGGGCCGGCGTACCCTGGGTTGTGAAACACCAAGTACAGGGGGCTTGGATTGGGGCCATGTCATACTCCTCCCCACAACAAATCGTGCTACCATCTATTTGCCAAAATCCTGGCAGCCTCTATTCCATACACTGCCCATCTTGGTGGTCTTATTTGTCTCTGGCATTCTGCTATATCCAACATTGACTTAAAAGTATTGCTCAACTTTGCCTCCAATTTAATCCACCAATATTTTAAAGGACATTGGATCCCCATCCTCCACAAGGACTTCTCTGAGCTTGTTGAAGCTATTGACAGGTAACCCATTTCTTCAGGCCCCCTCACACATCAAACAGCTCCCTTGGAAGTCATTATCCTTATCAGATAATCTTATAATTTGGGGTTCATTCACTGGTTGTTTTTGGTGATCCCTGGCTAATCACTCATGACCACCAAATCCATTGGTGATCATGGTCTTTAATCTTCTGTTCCACATGGTGCCAATGAGCATGCCTTCCCAGTTCCAGCCAATGACCATTCTAGCTCTGCAGGGTGCAATATCCTCGAAGGGATCCAGAGTTGCAAAACACAGGTTAATCAGCAGTGACTGAAATTCTGGTCAAATACCAGCAATATCCCAAGGCATTAGACAAAGAAGGCAGTAATTCTGCCACCTCATTGCCTCATTGACCTCCAACTGGGAACAAAAGTTCCTTTCAGGTGCATTTACATCCTATATGAACCCGAGCTGCATATCATAAAGAAAGAGCTGGGAGTATCATAAAGAAATTTTGAGGAAGAGTTTCATCCGTCCTTTGACTTCCCCAGTAGGGGCACTTATTTTCTTTGTGGCTAAGAAAGATGGATCTCTCTGACCTTATGTTGATTACTGACACCTAAACATGATAACCATCTGTAATAACTACTCACTTCACTCAAACTCCTGGAAATAACCATTCAACCTGGGTCTTCATGAAGCTAGATCAGGGTCGGCAACGTCTGGCACGCGGCTCGCCAGGGTAAACACCATGGCAGGCCAGGCCAGTTTATTTACCTGCTGACGCGGCAGGTTCAGCCAATCGCAGCCCTCACTCTCCGCAGTTCACCGTCCCGGGCCAATGGGGGCGGCGGGAAGCCACGGCCAGCACATCTCTTGCCCGCGCCGCTTCTCGCTGCCCCCATTGGCCCGGGACGTTGAACCGCGGCCAGTGGGGGCCGCGATCAGCCTAACCTGCTGTGTCAGCAGGTAAATATACTGGCCCGGCCCGCCAGGTTCCTTACCGTGGTGAGCCACGTGCCAAACATTGCCGACCCCGAGCTAGACTTACACAGAGCATAAGCATGGTCAGAATCTGGCAAGGGGATGAATGGAAGATGACATTTTGAACCAGGTGTGGCCATTTTGAATACTTGGTCATGCTATTTGGCCTATGCAATGCCCTACTACCTTCCAGCATTTTACAAACAACATCTTCAGAGATATCCTCAACCAATTTGTGATCATCTACTTTGAAAAAAAAATTAGAATATTGTCTGAGAATCCAGCTCTATGACCACCATGTGTGCACTGTTCTTGATCAGATTTGCCCAAATCACCTGTACATGAAACCTGAGAAACATGAATTTGATATGGCTCCCCTGGAGTTTCTGCAATATGTCATCTCCTTGGTGGCACTTGCTATGGATCCCTACAAGGTTGCCACCATTAGCCAGTGGTAGGCACCCTCAAATGTACACAGGTTACAGCAGTTCCTCAGGTTTGAACATTTTTACTGGAGATTCATCAAAGTCTTCTCCAACTTGGTTGCTCCTATAATGACCCTCTTAAAAAGGGGACTAAGTTAATCTGGTCTACTGACATGTAGGTGGCATTTGACCTTCGGCATTTGAAAAAGGCATTCATTTCAGTCCCCACTTTGACCCATCCAGACCACAAAAAGATGTTTATAGTCAAGACCAACATATTAAATTTTACAATAGGTCCAGTCCTCTCACAATTCACATGCCCCCACCAGCTGCTCCAACCCTGAGCCACCTTCTCTCAGAAACTGACCCATACAGAGAAAAAATATGTTGTATAGGACCACCGTGGGGCAAGTGCACCCTGTCCACTCTTTGGGCAGGATGAAGGCTATTATTTCCCTGCAGCCATATCTTTACAACCACCAATAAAGATGAGGATTTTACCACTTTTACCACTAGACCTCGGGGTAGCATGACCTAGTGATAAAAGTCAATGGCCACTCTCTCTCTCTCTCTCAGGGTTGTGTGGCCTGGTGGCCATGGTCAGGGTGATGGCGTCTCTGGGCTCCTAAGTCTGTGCGGCTCCCAGAAGCTCCGTCACTCCTTGGGCATCCACAGGAGCTGGGATGGTTGCCTGGGTCTCAGCGTCTCTGGCATCCACCATTTGCTGCTTGCAGTGTGTCTTCTCCCTTTTCAACAGTCAGCCCTGAATGAGCTGAGCTGTTCTCCAGCCAGAACATGCCCAGTTGAGTGAATAATGGATTTTTCAGTTAACTGATATTCAAAATGTTACAGTACAAGATTCTTCTCCTTCCATACTTAACCTACCAAAGGAGATACAAAATTCCAGATCTGAGAGAGATGATATGGCATGATTTCAGTCATTCGTAAATATAGAACTTCACCAGGTAATTTTAGCTGATGTAATTTGTTTCTTGTTTAGTTGGCTATTAGGCAAGTGTTAAAGAAGAAAATTTGTCAGAGAGAGTCTGATTCCTTACTCAAGAACCAAGAATTTGTATGTAAAAACATCTTTAATATTGGAGAAATTTAGCAAAACAAACTATAATTACAACCTTGAATTCCCTAAATGACATCTACAAGGTGAATTCAACTGAATCTAAAGGTAGTACAAACTACATTTTAACTTACTTACTAGTGATGCAACTTGATCTTCGTTCTATTAATATACACAAAAATAATTCTTAAAATCTCACTCATTAACAGGGTGCTGGAACGATCTGTACAGTACAGGTGCTGAGAGCCATTGAACCAAACTATATACCTGGTCTATGATGGAAACCACTTCAAGTTAGGGGGGCTGGCAGCACCCCCAACACCCCTAGTTCCAGCACTTATGTTCATTATTAGTAACAATTTCAAACTCAAAGAGGAACAATAAGTCCATCCTACTCCTGAACTACATTTCCCAGGATACCATCGGGCTAGAGTTGAGATTCACTTCCTCATCCCAGCACTAAAATCTCCAGCTTCTAGGCATGTATTTCTGTTACAGACAGGTATTTCCTGCTGTATGGAGGACACCCAGTGAAGGCAAAACCTCTCAATGGCCATCCTGTGGCATAATCCAATACATAGACTCAGCTTCAATGCCCCCATCATAAGTTATTGTTTTGACAATCAATAAATTGTATTGTCCCATAACATAATTTCTCACAAATATTTAATTTTTGCAGAGATGCTTTTATTTATAACTCCTTTAGTAATCAACTATAAAATTGTAAGTTTTCTTTTTAAACACTTCTCCTTCCCAATATGTTATCTGTGTTAGGGTCAAAATCTGCCTGTTTTGGCTAATCCCGGGTCACAACAAAAAGAGAAAAATACATAAATAAAAGTGTGCATGTATGCACACACACATTCTACTTCACAACCCAGTACTAATATAGCTTGTGTTTCCTGTACAGTTTAGTTCTAACCCAGTCCAGGCAACAATTGGAGACTTTCAATATAAAGAGCTAAATTGTGACTTGTAGGCACACACTTATATTGGAAGCAATGTGGAACGCTATCATTCCAGTGGGAGCATTAGAGGTATTCTGCCTATAAGAGCATGGCTCATTCTTTAAACACAATACATTCTTTATACTCTAGTTGTGGAGGTAATGGACGTGGGAAGGGAAACTAAACATTTTCATTGTCTTTATATCATAGGGTTTTAATTTTATATTCCATGTTTTTAATAATTCAATACGTATTTTTTAAAATTACTTACTTTTGAAACTGTACGTTCCTCAGCACATTGATGTGTCTCCTTGGCATTGCCACCTGGAATGATTACTTGTGTAAATGAAAATGAGGGGTGGGGGGAAAAAAGAGTTCCATAACATAATGTCATATTGGGTTTTTTTGAGCTCTTGACATGATATCTGACACTTCTGGTGAGTAAATAACAGTGGGCCATTGAGCACTATAAGCAGGCTAATCTGTTCATGAATTCAAGGTGATCCTGCATTGTTTCTTTGGCAGCGAAGGACAAATGGTTAGCTTCTGTCTTTCTCTCTCTTTTATTATGGTTATTAACGGCCACGATAGCGTTAGTGCTCACTGATGAGGCTGAAAGGTTAATGCAGTCACATCTGAAAAAATAGGCTTAGTGTAAACTGAGCATGAAAAATATTTCTGCAGTGAACTGATTCCACAAACTCCTTTCATAAAACCATACATCAGAATGTAGACAGTAACTTCTATACCAAATTAGTATGAACCATGTTCTACACAAACTAATTGATAAATTTTACTTTAATTGACATCCAGACAACAGAGAGAGCCTTGCTGAAAATTGTTGGCAGACTCATATCCAAATGACCTTCAGTGTAAGACAGAGGTACTCCAAATATGATGTGAATTTATTACTGTCTTCAGCACTTACTCAAAGAGACATAGTGAACAATGAAGTCAAAAGAAATAAGACTATCCATCATCTCCACATGGGGGGGTGGGGTGAGGAAATGACTGATGTTGTAACTGTACTTCAGTGGTTCTGCAAATAGGTAAATGTGGAGATGATATAAAATTAAAAGAATGGGTTACTGGGTTAAACAGGCAAGTGACTGATTTTTTTTGCTTCAAGATTCATATTCATATTCCAATGTATGTCTTCCAATTATGGGACCTAATCTTGCCAATACTTATGCATATGCTTAGCTTTACCCATAAATTGACCCACTGAGTTAAACTGGAAGATTCAAGTGTGCAAAGTTAAGCACATTGAGCAGTGTTTGTTGAATCTGGACCTTAGTTTGCAGGCAGGAATGTTCCAGTGGCTGTCTGTGCCATACAAACAGTAAGAAAGCACAGTGAATGAGTAAAGCGCGTTTCTTCTTACCCTGGAAAATTGATTCAGGTTGTGCCATTTTCTGTTCTTGTTACAAACTTTGCCATGAAAACAGGGCATTGGGATTAAAATAAAGGCTTTGTTGATGTAGCAAAGTACAGAATCAGAATGCTTCACCTTCTTAAATATTCTAGAGTTCTCAGACTCTCCTTTTTCCTCAGCTGAGTCTGCTTATCTTAAAGGGGTTGAGCTTTATCCAACTTTTGTCCATACTCTTCTTTCAGAGTAGTTTTACTTTTGACTAACCAAGCATTCTCTGGCTCACTTGCTGACTGCTGCTCAGTTGTCATCAACAGCCCATGTGGGGAATTTTCCTAAAGTTTTAAAAGAATTAAGTGCTTAGCTATGCATGTGTTTTCATTTTAAGAGGATTATACAAGAAGCCTAAGAAAATTCATGCAATAGTTAACACTGCATATCACAAGTGGGCAGCAAGTCAGCATCACTTTATTAATATTTACAACTCAGTCAACCATCTCCGGGAAAGGCCTGTGCAGGAAATTTCTGCTTCATTTTAATGGGTACATCCTGAATTCAGAAGCAAGTACCCAATTTCATCTGAATCTCTCTCCCATCTCTCCTCATCACTACTACTATTATAATTCTTTGTATGTACTTTTCTCTCTTCATCTTTAAAGTCTATTTGGCAGTACATTGTTTATTATGTTGGACAGATTCTGCAATGATTATTTATTTGAAGTAACACTCACATTGGTAGTACCTTTTACTTCTAGGGGCTTTTCAGGAAGTAGCACTCAACATGAGTAAGGCTACATCTACACTACTGGGGGGGTCGATTTAAGATACGCAAATTCAGCTACGCGTATAGTGCTTACCCCGCTGTAGGGACGGCGGCAAAATCGACCTCTGCGGCTTCCCGTCAACGGCGCTTACTCCCACCTCCGCTGGTGGAGTAAGAGCGTCGATTCGGGGATCGATTGTCGCGTCCCGATTCAGGCGGGTAGTGTAGACCCAGCCTAAGATTTGCAGAATCTGGCCCATAGCTAATAAACAAAATCAACTACCCAGAATCAAAAAGTATGTTTTTTTTTCTAAGGAGTTTGTATTCTACTATTAAAATTGTACTTCTTTATTATGGCAATTTATGTATAATAAATACACAATGAACATAGAGGAAAGGTAAAAGTCTAAACATGGCCTATTCTATTGATATAAAAAATAGGAAAATAATATTGCAAATTTTAACAAGCTGGTTTGGCTTGCAGTAATTTAAATTCCTCTAAATAAAGAATGTCAGGTCACCTAGCTGTACTGCTAGTTACCTGAATGAGACCTTCCATGTGTATTGAGCAATAGTTGGTTAAGCTATAGAAACTTTAATTGGCCTGATGTAGTTTGGGCAGCTCTCAAATGTCAGACTTCTACCACTGCATTCTCTTTAACATGGTTTTAAGGTTGTCTTTGGCTATTATAAAATAACAGGTATCTTCTTTCTGACTCATCTCTAGATAAAAGAGGTTTCTTTAAAACCCCTTAAATACAAACATTCTCTTTAAATATAGACATCTGGTAGCATATGAATATGAAAGATATAGACCAGACAAGCCTGAATGTTGCCTCAGGGCTCTTTTTAGTCACATATTTGTGACTTTCAAAAGGACTTCAGGAAGTTAAACCCCCAAATTCCATTGAATTTTAAGGAGTGGGGTACCTCATTCCTTTAGACCCCATTGAAAATCATAGGATTAATGTGGCACAATGGCAAAATCTCAACATGCTTCAACTGGCAAATATGAAAGTCTGTGTTTTTTTAACACTTCCTCCCTGGGTTAGTGAGGACCCGTGTAGTTGCTTCTCTTCTCATGTTCACATATAGATGAGGTCTCTTCCTGGAAATAGCAGGCACTCTCGTCTGAGGGCTTGACTACTCTTGCGAGTTACAGCACAATAAAGGAGACCCGGGTGCACTAGCTCACCACCCGTCCGCACTGGCAAGACACGTAGAGCGCTCTGACTCTGCGGCTACAGTGCCGCTGGTACTCCACCTCGGTGAGTAGAATAACGTTTGCTGCACCCTTGCTGCAGCGCCAATATGAATGAGGTGTTGCATTATAGCGCTCTGATTGATCTCTGGAAATGTCCCATAAGTCAAGTGGCCACTCTTGTCATTGTTTTGAACTCACTGTAGGAATGCTGTAGGAATGCAGACATGCCCTTTCAAAGCTCCGTTTCTGACAGCTGGCTGCTTATCTGCTCCGGGACAAAGGAATGCTGCTTGCTTTGAATGAGTGAGAGAGCAGCGGGGGCAGGCAAGGGAGGTCTACTGCTGTCTGAACTTACAAGACAGCATGCTGACATGCTCTCTGAACCCTGCCCCCCCCAAACCCACTCTCTCTTCCTCCACATACACACAACACACTCCCTGTCACACTTCACCCAACCCCCCGCATTTGAAAAGCACATTGCAGCCACTTGCATGCTGGGATAGCTATCACAATGCACTGCTCTTTGTGGTGTTGCAAGAGCTGCTAATGTGGCCACGCCAGTGTGCTTCCAGCTGAGAGTGTAGACACTTGGCAGTGTTTTCCCTGCTGCAGTCTCCGAAGGCTGGTTTAATTCCCAGTGCTCTACAACTGCAAGTGTAGCCATGCCCTGAGCCTGGTCAAGAACAGCTTGGGGTCTGTACTGCCAGGAAGTGCTGTCTTTCAGATGAAATAGTGCGGTTCGGGAGTCATGTCATTAAAGGTCTCCTGGCATTTTTCATAAGAATGGGTGTGCCCTGGCCAAATTCCCATTCATGTTGCAGTATTATTCCTTCCTAAAATTCCTCTGCATTTTCAATGGAATAATGTATTCTGCTTCACTTAATATCATATCTGCCTTATTATAGAGCAGCTCTGGGCTATTAATCTGATGCCATGCTGCTTTACTTATATGTCTGCATTTCAGCGATGGGTGAAATGATTGCTGTATAATATGTAGAAGCCATTTCATGGACAAGTACTTTAGGTTATTTGAACCTCTTTTGCTTTCAGAAGTACTTACTGGCCCTTCTGTTGCACTGCACGTGAGGGAAAATCTCAGCATTCCACATACCCTTGACCTTCAGACCAGCTCCTCATGCTTACTTTTTTTCTGGAGAGGACAGAGACCCATTTCCTTTGAGATCACCCAGTGAGTAATGTCTCCAGCCTAAACTTTGAAAATCCAATCATTCTTAGATTAAACAAAAGCTATATTTATTTGCATAATAAAGAAGAGAAGACCCCCCCCCCCAGCAGCTTTTAAACTCACAAGCTTAATATGGAATTTATGATAAAATCCTGAAAGCTGACACTTAAAAATAAGTTGTATAGAAAAGTAGACTTTTAAAAAAAAGTCTTTTTCCCAGCTACCATAATGGACAACTCTTCCCTCTATCTGTCACTGCAACATTTGGAAAATGACATTTTGCAGAGTACAGCCCAGTTCATTGCATAGCTTCCTAGCATCTGAAGTAAAGGTCTCTCAGATTAAAGTGCATGCATTATTTGGAGGACCCCATGTGTTCTTCACTTGCCAGTTTGCCCAAATGTCCCATGCTGATAACAGAGTCCACTGGCAGGCAGCATAGTTGAGTGGATAGAATCTTGGACTAGGAGTTGAGTGATATGGAGCTCTATGCCTGGCTCAGCAGCTGACCAGTTCTGTGACCTTGGTTAAATCACTTCATATTTCTGTTTCCCTTCTCACCCTTTGTGCATCTTGTCTACTTAGACCAGGGGTTGGCAATGTTCGGCACGCGGCTCGCCAGGGTAAGCACCCTGGTGGGCCGGACCAGTTTTATTTACCTGCTGACATGGCAGGTTCGGCCGATCGTGGCCCCCACTGGCCGCGGTTCGCCGTCCCGGGCCAATGGGAGCGGCGAGAAGCCGCAGCCAGCACATCATTCGCCCGCGCTGCTTCCCGCCGCCCCCATTGGCCCGGGACGGCGAACCGCGGCCAGTGGGGGCCACGATCGNTCCTCTCTAAACGATGAGCAGAGCTACCAGTTGTGCTTAAATATCAATTTCTGGGAAACACTCAAAGTATATGCATTTATGGAAAGAAAAGTTATATTACAACATGAAAATTATTGCTCTGGGTTCAAATTGTTTGCAACAACAAAGTGCTGTTATTGGTCACTTTGTTGTTGTTCTTATTTTTTTACTTGGATTAAGGTAGGACCTAGAAATTGCAACTGATATCAGGGCACTGTATAAATGCATAGACACAGTCCCTGTCCCAACCAGCTTACAGTCTAAGTCAGGGGTCGGCAACGTTTGGCACGCGGCTCGCCAAGGTAAGCACCCTGGCGGGCCGGGTCAGTTTTATTTACCTGCTGACGTGGCAGGTTCGGCCGATCGTGGCCCCCACTGGCCGCGGTTCGCCGTCCCGGGCCAATGGGGGCGGCGGGAAGCAGCGCGGGCGAATGATGTGCTGGCTGCGGCTTCTCGCCGCTCCCATTGGCCCGGGACGGCGAACCGCGGCCAGTGGGGGCCACGATCGGCCGAACCTGCCACGTCAGCAGGTAAATAAAACTGACCCGGCCCGCCAGGGTGCTTACCTTGGCGAGCCGCGTGCCAAACGTTGCCGACCCCTGACTTAGACTGTAAGCTGGTTGGGACAGGGACTGTGTCTATGCATTTATACAGTGCCCTGATATCAGTTGCAATTTCTAGGTCCTACCTTAATCCAAGTAAAAAAATAAGAACAACAACAAAGTGACCAATAACAGCACTTTGTTGTTGCAAACAATTTGAACCCAGAGCAATAATTTTCATGTTGTAATATAACTTTTCTTTCCATAAATGCATATACTTTGAGTGTTTCCCAGAAATTGATATTTAAGCACAACTGGTAGCTCTGCTCATCGTTTAGAGAGGACTTGTGTGCTACAGACATCCTCCAAAAAAAAGATAGCAAACTTGAAAAAAATTGTTTGCTATATTAATACACATTTGAGTAAACCATTCTAATACTATTCTATGGACATTCAAATATAGCATAATTGAGATCACCTAACTGATCATAATGGTCTTCATTATTTGGTTCAGAACAGCAGCAAATGCCTACCTATTGCTAGCCCTTGTTCTAATTTTTTAAAGTACTGGGGCACCCAAGCTTATCATTAGACTTGGGAACCCCACTCAAGTGACTAACATTGTGATTATTCAAGACGATTTGTTCAGTCGTACCTCTGCATCCTCATGAAAATCCCCTGGCTTCAGTAGATTTCTGAGCAAATGTTTTAAAGCGACAGACAAACACATATCTAAAATGTAACAGGTTATATCTTAGAACAGCTTGTGTAGGTTTGGAAAAGATCATAAATCTACAAGCAGGAACTACAGAAGCCTAAGTCCAACATGTAAGTGCCACTCAGGTCCTGAAACCTCCTGCTTAGCTTCCACCTAGCTCTGTCAGTGCCTAAAGTCCCGAGGTGGCTAAATTTCTGCCAGTATGCATGAATAATGCTGCCTCACTCTAGGTGCCCAGGCACCTATGTCACACCTAAGCCCCAGAAGAATCCTCAAACTAAGCGTTCCCCTGCCTATCTCACCTGCGGGGTATGATCTGGTAGGCGCGCTCAGTCCACATAAAACAGCCAGCGGAGGAAGTGGGGGTATTGTGGGCCACTTTCAGTTTCTTCTGTTGAAGCTGTTCCACTGTGCCAAATAATTACATATGCATTGGGCATGAGACTGACTCATGAGTGGAGGTGCCCAATGACTAGGGCACCTCCACTCCGACGACTTTATTCATACACAGTGGAACAGCTGCCCCAGAATATCCCATAGTGACCAGGTCACTCTCGTGGGAGGAGGGGGAGATATGAATTCAAATCACTTCTCCACATCAGGCAGCGGGGGAATTTAAACAGGTCTCCCACGTCCCAGGTGTGTGCTCTAAACACTGGGCTAAAAGTTATAAGCAGAGCTTGTAATGCCACCTTCTTGTTTTTCGTTTGTTTTGTGCAGAAAGGACTTAGGTGCCTAACTCCAAGAGAGGGTTCACAGCTGTGAATCCTGAGTAGAGATAGGTGCCTCCCTCTTGCCCAGACTTAGATGGATTATTACCTTTGAACAGTGGGGTTTAGGCCTACTGGCCAGGTTAGGCAGCTCCCTGCTTCTTATGCTGGCTTTTGTGAATCCCTTTCTTAGGTGCCTCACTCTCTCTATGCATTGTATGGGGAACCTAACTCAGGGCTGTGGATTCCCCTGGGTGACAAGGTGCCTAAATATTGGGTGCTGCAATGCTGAGTTGTGCAATGCCTAAGTTCCTTTGTGGATATAGTCCAAGAGACATAGAAGTACAGTTTCTGTGATAAAATATTTGATTATTTTAGCATATCTAGCCAAGATTTTAATAAAAGATATGCATGATTGTGGCTTACACATTTACAAACATTCAGTCTAATTCTTGATATTCCGGTCTTATTGACTAACAGGTTTTGGACTTGTGATTTGGAGCACATCTGTCATCCTGTAGGCATTTCCATTGGATTTGTTTGATAAATACTCTGGACCCTGGAAAGAGGTCATGTATAAAGGTGAGATCAAAAATGTAGACCATGTATATATTCAGAATTGAACTTTAAATTGTATAAAAACTGTTTTAGTTAAATTGATGCAAAACAATGTGGACAATCTTAATTCAGTGTAGCCCTTTCTTATATCAATGTAGCTTAAGTCAATTTTTGTTAATGTGGCTTGCACTGGCTTAACTAAATTGGCTTCAAATCACACCTTTAATTAAACTTCTGCAACTTTGGTTAGAGAGGCCTGAGTCAGAATTTTGCCAAGTGACTTGCTTTCTCTGTTGTGAGTATACATTTGTATCCTTTGCTTCTTGTTATGGATGCCATGAAATATTTTAACTGCTGTTTCTCTGGCAGGATTATTTTAAATGAGACAACATGCTTAATATGAGAGTAACTGAGATACAGTTTATAAAAGAAAAGATAATTAAAACCTTTCAGAAACACCTCTTCTATCTTCACTTGATATACCATGGCTACTGGAGGTAAAATGTGTTATATTAGCTTTCATAGCATAATTATATTATCTAAGCTAGCTCTACAGTTGACAAACTAGAAGTGGTGCAGTTTTGATAAATATGCCGTTCATTTTTCAAATACTGTGACCTGGCAACTTTCCAAATAAGCACACTGATTTTTATGACAACGTGCAATTAGAAAAATCACATCCTTAGCTTGAAAGAAACATTGATACCTTTGAAGCGCTGAGGTGGGGATTTCAAACTGTCGTCATCTATACATCCAATGTCCATCTCAAACCCCAAGATTACTACTGCAGCTTAATGGATTCTATGTGTGCTACAAGCACCTCCAGCAGAACATTTCTTGATAGGGGAAAGCAGAGAAAGCCCATTCTTTCCTTGGAGCACCTTCCTCTATTGCTAGCCTAAGATACAAGATACAATTTCTTGAAAGTGCCTAAGTCACAGTGAATATCAGTAGGACTTAGGCCATGTCTACACTACAAACTTTGGTCAATACAAGTTATGTCTGTGTGAAGTCGCCACAGTTAATATACTGCTCACATGAATGTTTACTTATTTGCTTGCATCAGTGCTGTGCATACGAGTGCTTGTGTCAATGCAAAGGGCTGTGCATCATATGTAGGTATCCCAGTATGCCATGCACTACCATCCAATGCAATGCCTTTTTGGAAAATTTTCTCAATGTGTTCTGGAATAGAAATGACTTGCCCACAGATCTCTGGGAGTACAGAGTCAAATTCCCAGCATTCAGCTTTCTCCATCCTATAATGACACCTATATCCCATAATTTTCACACCTGTTTTAAAAAATTCCACAAACCCACCTGGCACATTTGAATGTCCACCACCTCTGGCAGAAACACAGATCCTCCATAACTCTGTGCTACTCTCATGAATGTTACAAATACAGGATGCATGATTCTCCTGTATTTGCAGGACCACAGGAAGTACTGCAATAACAGGGTAGCCAACAATGTCTGCAAGAACAGTTTGCTAAAGGACATCATGGAAAAAAAAAACGATTCAAGGTTGTCAGTGGTGTTCACATAGCAGCTGCACATGATGGAGCACCACTTTTGAGCCTGAGAAAAATGCACTGACTGATGGGTTGAATAGTAATGCAGGCTTGAGATCATGAACAGTGTCTGCATAACTTCCATACGTGAAAAGCCAACATGTTCCTGGATCTGTGTGCTGAGTTTGGCGCAGCCCCCCACTCTGGGACCCCAGACTGAGAGCTGTATTGACAGTGGAGAAGTGAGTGGCAATCTCACTCTGAAAGCTTGTAACACCAGATTGTTTCTGGTGGTGGGGAATCATTTTGGTGTTGGAAAATCCACAGTTGGGGCTGTTGTCATGCAAGTATGCAGGGCCATTAGGTCTCTTGCTATACTGTGATTCTCTGCTCTGTGCAGTATATAGGGGATTAATTTGCATCAAGGAGATTCCCAATCTTCAGTGGGATAATAGACAGCATTCATATCCCTATTTTGGCACCAGCCACTTTGCCATGGAGTATAGCAACAGAAAGGGCTAATTCTTTATGATTATGCAAGCACTGGTAGATCACAGGGACTCTTCACTGACATTAGCGTGGGCTGGTCAGGGAAGGTGCATGACAGTTGCTTCTTTAAGAACAAAAGACTGTTCAGAAAACTTCAAGAAGGGACATTTTTCCTAACTGGTGATATTGAAATGCCACTAGTGATTTTTAAGGACCCAGCTATCCCTGGCTTCCCTGGCTTATGAAGCTGTACACTGGCCATCTCAAAGCACCAAGGAAGGATTCAGCTACTGGCTCGGGAGGTGCAGAAAGACTGTTGATTGTGTGTTCGGTATATTGAAAGGAAGCTGGCAGTGTTTACTTACTAGATTGGATCTCAGTAAGAAAAATATGCCAATAGTTATGCTACCTGTTGTATATGGCACAATATCTGTGAGGTAAAGGAGTAAAAAAAAAAGCAATCACCAGGGTGGAGGTGGAACAGCTGTCTGCTGACTCTAAACAGCCAGACACAAGGTCCCGTGCAAGATCTCTATGTGGAGCTATGTGACTGAGGGATGCTTTGAAAGAACAATGTAATAATCATACAAAGTAGCATTCTGTGCTTATCTGTTCTCTGGGCATGGCACTTTGGGTGCTGCTAGGAATTGTGTAATGCTCTCTGTATGTTTATAAGTATAACTAGGTGTTTTTTATGAAGCTATGAATTATGTAGTGCTTGCTATATATTTACAAGTACCAAGTGTGAACCAATGAATGTAATTTTATTCTCAAAAAATAGAAATATATGGAGTGGCAACAACAGTGCAGAAAAACAATGTGCAAAGAAACATGGGTAATGTAATACAAACTTTTAACATAAATTAAAGGAGCGTGACTTTGAAACTGTAAAGGTAGCAAACATTTCTGTAGTTCGTTGTGACTACACATGCACCACCAATGGTTCTCAGAGGTCTGTGTATGTGAAGCTGTGGTTTTCCTTGCTGTCCCTTGGCATGGAGTGGTAGGGGTAAAGATGCAGCCCATGATGCCATGTGGTATGTTGGGCAGCTATAGGGAGCAGTGACAGTGGAATTCTTCAAGGACTACAAAGGGGGCTGCCTGGGATTTTTGGACTCCTAGGTCACCCATAGTCAGCAGCATTTGTTTTTTGCTGTCAGAGAAGACCTATTATGTCCTGGTGCATCCTCGCTCCTTGTCCTTCTGGGACTCCTGGACCTTTCTCCTGTCTTCTCTTTCTTTCTCCATGCTATTGGTCATATTGGCCCATTGTTCACAGTTTGTTGCAGCACTGACTTTCAGGATCTCGCTGAACATGTCCTCCATCATCCTCTTCTTTCTCCTCATCATCTCACACACACACACACACACATACACACACACACACCACCTAACCAAACAGGGTAAAAAAAAGCAGGTGTCCTCTCTCCCTCTAGTTGTAGTACATCTTCCTTTTTCATATGAGTAAAACAATGAAATATTTGTACTTGTGTTTCGTTAACTTGAGGATGGGCCAGGCACCATTTTTAAATATAAATGCTCTAAGGAAAAATATATCCACAAGTTTAACCAGGGTCCCTTCCCCTTCATTGGGCTCATCCATTCTCATCTGGTAGGACTGGCTAGACTGTGGCAGATAGGTTAAATAGGTCCTGGCTTGCAGCCTGGCTTCAATCCAGCTGAGGATTGGCCCCACCACTTTTAGTACAATGGTTGTCATTAAAAAAGAAACATTTATCTTATGGTAATATAAATGTTTTGCCACAGCATTCATTATAATAGGATATATCATGCTAAAAATAAGTATTGCAGGAAAATGAATCCTTTCTTTTTGCAGTTATCAATGGTGGTGTTTTTAAATCCAGTTTGACAAAAGGGAAAGTTAATACTTGAAATGAAATCTAACCAAAACTTTGAAAAACATTGAATCAGACACAAATGCAGGCTATCATATCCCATGCGCCATTAACATACAGCGAATACTGGTGTTTTATAGCCTGTGTATTTGCATATGACTGTTGAACTCTAGCATGCTAAGAGTCTGTCTTACGCCATTTAGAATCTTGACTTTAGCAATACAGTACATTAAACAAACACTAGCAGAAAAATGATAGCTGTTATAAAGCTTTTGAGCAACTGTTCAGCTTTATGTTCTTGGGACACTTACGGAAAATTGCTTCTAATCTCCCTCTCAAGAAAAGAAAAGAAAACATTCAGAGATATGGAAACACACCAGCATTATTCTGTTTTCTGTGCTTGGACAAAATAATTTAGAAAAGAAGAGTTTAACTGAAAAACAGTGATCTGTTTTACCATTTTTTTTAAATAAACGTGATCATTTGCATGAGGCTTATTATTAGGAATAAAATGTTTGCTTTCATGTGTTGTCTCCATTTGACCTCATTTAAATAACTCAAAATGCTTCTAGGCTAACAAAAAACTGTGTGTGTGTGTGTGTGTGTGTGTGTGTGTGTGTGTGTGTGTGTGCGCGCGCAGGGGAGGGAGAGAGGAGTTTAGTTTAATTTTTGGCATGTTGCATCATGGGTGATGTAATGACTCCGTGATGCAGAACATAGACTGATATCGACAATGTGTCAGAAATAATTTTAAAAATCAAGTCAAGGTCAGAATATTTTTAGCCCACCTCTAAGCATCACGTATTTTATAACAGCTTTTGTCTTTTTGTTCTAACAATTGCAGAAATTAAAAATGAAGAAAGTTTGGATGTATAACTTGTATTTCTGTAGGTCATTCTACTTAAATAGTCTGAGTAAATCTGGTGTGTTTGTTAGGTACAAAAGATGTGGCCGAGTCCAATATATTAAATGAATCCTAGGTTTGTAAAATAAAAACTTAATTCATTAATAAGAAGCCTCTTTGTCATTGGCAAAGATAGCACTCTGGGAGCCTTAAGTATCTTCCACTAAATTATTATTGAATCACATTTAAACTGTCATTTTTGTATTATATTTGTAATATAATTGTCTTCTTCTAATTGCTATCTATAATGTCATTGATGGTTTACAAGAGTTTACTGTACACTGTGGCTTACAGACCACAATTTCCGTAGCGCACAAATAAATCTTTATTTTTCTTCCTTTACTGAAAAGCTCAAGCCTGAAAATCAAGATGAGATGGAGAATTTGAATTAAAGCATTTACAAGTGTGCCATAATGAAAATTTACTATGGACAAAAATGAAAACAATGGACAAACTGTCCTATTAAAAGGATTGTCAGGAAACATGTCATCTAAAGGCTTTTTAAGGAATGTGTAATCCTTTTGAAAACAGCTGTTTTGCTGAGCTGTTATGTGATGCTAGGACTTCCATTTTATCCAAATTCATTAAAATGCAAATGAGTTTTCCAATAAAATGAGGTAGTGTATGACCAATGTAATGGAGGGCCAGTGAGTGAAGGCCAATTTGTAAAATGGTATTGCTGAAATGGTGATTGCAGAGAGAGATGGGCTGACCCGGTTTGAAAATGCTGAAATTAGATCAAATGTTGATGAACATGGGCGGGGGGGGGGTAATAATTTACTGGTAGTTTTTTGTTTTTTGTTTTACTTTTTGCAGCCAATAAGCTTCATAGTACAGTTCATTTATTGAAGCAAATATGTACATTACTGTCATGGAAAGGAAGGGACTGTACAACCCAAGTAGAGTTAAAAATGCCGCACCCAGTCCATTCATACACCTGCTTCACTGGTCACAGCTTACATTTATTTAGGTATGCTTTACCACATTTTTAAATATGTCAGTGCACTGCCTTTTTTAACTTTATCATTTTATGATGAAAACACACTCATTTTTATTTAAAACCTCCAGCATTACAAATAAAACATAAGAGGTAAAATTCTGGCCCCACTGAAATCAAGGGCTAAATTCTCCAGGACTTCAGTGAAGCCAGGATTTCACTCCAGAATTATCGCATAAATTAGTTTATAAAAGATATCTCCAAACATGGAAGTACAACACACACATCATTTGGGTATTTTCCTAACCCACAAACTCCAGTCCTGAATAAGGAAAACATCCTTATTCGGGACAGCAATTAATCACATGCTTAACTTTAAGCAGATACTTAATTCCCATGGTCCTGAAGCATTCCCTTACATTTAAGCATGTACTTAAGAGTTTTGCTGAATTGAGGCCTAAATGTGCAATATCTTGTAATGAATGGGTAGCATGGACTGTTAGTCCATATCTGCTCTAAAAGAGTAGCCTAGGAAATACTAGCTTTTCCCTTCCAACTGAAATTTAAGATGGACTCTGACAGATAATATTTTGCAGTCCTGAAATACACCACCATGTAGAGGGTAAGGTTTCCAACCCTCCAGGATTGGTCTGGAGTCTCTAGGAATTAAAGACTGATCTTTAATTAAAGATTTTGTCATGCAAATAAACCTCCAGGAATATGTCCAACCAAAACTGGCAATCCTAGAAGAGGGTCACCACAAAGATTTAAGTGGGACTTACGAAGTACTCAGGTGCATAGGCCTGGGATGAATTCCACTTTTAAAATATTCCTAATACGTTTACAAAAAAATGAACAGTTTTGCATGTGTGTTTAAATATTTATTTTAAAGTTTTGTCCTATCACACCATTGGCACAACGCCTTTTTACTGCAAAAAATGGTGTAAGTTCTCCATGAAAATGCTGAAGTTTCACCTGGGATAAGCGTGTTAAGACATTGTCTGCTATGAATATCTATATTCCCTGGTGGAAATGACAATATGTCTACTTTGAACTAATCCATGTCAAAAATTGTGAAGATGAAATAGTTAATTTCACACAGCTCTAATGCTTTCATCATGTATACCCATGCATAACCAATCAGTTTTACACACATTTGACCATGCCACTTCATACCCGAATAGTAGCAATCCAAGTGTGTATATACTACCTCTCTTTCTGGTGGAAAAATCTAAAAGAAATCTTGTCATGTTGCAGTCAACATGGTAAATTACAACTAGCTAATAAGTGTTTAGGTACCTGAATCACAAAAGTATTTGAACCTTGAAAGGAAATAATATGGGTCAACAACTTTGCTTTATATGTATTTGAGAGGAACAGGCCTAGGGATATTGGGCAAAATCCTAGCCCCATTGAAGGTGAAAAATCTCATATTGACTACAGTGAATTCGGGAGTTTGCGTATTGACTAGCAAATGTATATTCTCTTTGGAGAGGGCCTAGTTTGAGGGCTGAAATGGAACTTCAGGCCCCCTTGCTGCTAGGGTTGCCAACTTTCTGATTGCAGAAAACTGAACACCCTTGCCCCGCCCCTTCTCCAGGGCCCCACCAGTGCTCACCCATCCCTTCTCCCTCCCTCCCTCCTTCGCTCTCCCCCACCCTCACTCACTTAATCATTTTCACAGGGCTGGGGCAAGGGGTTGGGCTGGGTGCAGAAGGGGATGAGGGCTCCAGCTGGGGGCATAGGCTCTGGGGTGGGGCCGGGGGATGAGGGGTGTGGGATGCAGGAGGGGGCTCCAGTCTAGGGGGTGGAGCCATGAGGTTTGGAGTGTGGGAGGAGGCTTCACATTGGGAAAGAGGGTTGGGATGTGGGAGGGGGTGAGGGCTCCAACTGGAGGTGTGGGCTATGGGATGGGACCAAGGATGAGGGATTTGGGGTGCAGGAGGGGGCTCCAGGCTGGGGCAGGGGGTTGAGATATGGGAGGGGTGCAGGCTCTGGGAGGGAGTTTGGGTCTGAGAGGGGTCTCGGGGCTGGGGCAGGGGGTTGGGGTGCAGGAAGGGGTGAGGGCTCTGGCTGGGGGTACAGGCTCTGGGTATGCAGAAACACCTGACTGTGCCTCTGCCTAGGGGCCACAGGGACATGCCGGTTGATTCCGGGAGCCTGCCTGCCTTAGCCCTGCTGTGCTGCTGACTGGACTTTTAATGGGTCCCTTTTCAAACAGGCATTCCTATCGAAAACTGATGCCTGGCAACCCTAGTTGCTTCCCCTCTGCACAAGGATGGATTTTACCCAAACTGCTCAAGACCTTCTTCCTTCCCCACTGTAAGGAAAAGTATATTTAATACACCAGGATCTAAATTCTGGTGCCTTCACTCAGTTTTCACTCAAGTCAATGGCAGCTTTGCTGGTAAAGATTGACTAAAAATTAAAAAATAGTATAGAAGATTATCTTTTATATTGTGATAACAACACTTAGAAATTCCAATCGGTATTATTGTCCCATAGTGTTTGTTGTTTTACAAACATATAGTCCATGACTGCATGTTTTTTACTATTCCTCATTTAACATTTGAACAATTTTATCTAGATGCTTATTTCATATACTGTATTTTTTATCTTTGAGCTCAACCACCCTGATTTTTATTTGGAGTATACTTGTACGTACTATGTGATGGCATGTTAGCCATATATACTCTTAGGCCAGGTCTACGGTATGAGTTTAATTCGAATTTAGCAGCGTTAAATCGAATTAACCCTGCACCTGTCCACACAACGAAGCCATTTATTTCGAAATAAAGGGCTCTTAAAATTGATTTCCGTACTCCTCCCCGACGAGGGGAGTAGCGCCGAAATTGATATTGCCATTTCGAATTAGAGTTAGTGTGGCCGCAATTAGATGGTATTGACCTCCGGGAGCTATCCCACAGTGCACCATTGTGACCGCTCTGGACAGCAATCTGAACTCGGATGCACTGGCCAGGTAGACAGGAAAAGCCCCGCGAACTTTTGAATTTCATTTCCTGTTTGCCCAGCTTGGAAAGCACAGGTGACCACAGAGAGCTCATCAGCACAGTTAACCATGCAGTCCGATAATCTAAAAAGAGCACCAGCATAGACCATACGATAGGTACTGGATTTGATCACTATATGGGGATAGGATTCAGTGCTAGCAGAACTACATTCAAAAAGATGAAATGCCAAAACTTTTGAAAAAATCTCCAAGAGCATAATGGAGAGATGCCACAATAGGGACTCAGATCAGTGCCGCGTGAAAGTTAAGGAGCTCAGAAAAGCCTATCAAAAAATAAAGGAGGCAAATGGTCGCTCCGGGTCAGAGCCGCAGACATGCCGCTTCTACGCTGAGCTGCATGCAATTCTAGGGGGGGCCGCCACCACTACCCCACCTCTGACCGTGGATTCCGAGGCGGGGGTAATCTCAGCCACACCTGGGGATTCTGCGGATGGGGAACAGGAGGAGGAGGAGGAGGACGAGCTTGCGGAGATCACACAGCACTCCCTTCTCCGCAACAGCCAGGATCTTTTTCACAGCCTGAGTGAAGTATCCTCCCAACACTCCCAAGGCAGTATCCAAGACCATGACCCCATGGAAGGGACCTCAGGTGAGTTTACCTTTTAGAATATAAAGCATGGTTTAAAAGCAAGCATTTTTTAATAATTACTTTGTCCGGAGGACTTGGGATGCATTCGCGGCCAGTACAGCTACTGGAAAAGTCTGTTAACGTGTCTGGGGATGGAACGGAAATCCTCCAGGGACATCTCCATGAAACTCTCCTGTTGTGATCTTCTAATCGCCCTGGTGTCTGGCTGTGCATAATCAGCAGCCAGGCGATTTGCCTAAGCCTCCCACCCCAATTTATGTACAGGCGTGACTACCTGCCCTTTCCTGGTTATTATACGCGGCCAGTCCGCATCCACATCCAGTAGTTAAAAAAAAAAAATAAACTAATAATTTAAATTGGAATTTCATCCAGTAATAAGTATTTATTATATAGTTAAAACCATTCTATTGAAGGACGGATATTAAATAACACTAAATATGTTAATGTTCAAAACAATATTAAAAATTTGAAAATTTAGAGCATGGAAACCAAAATAGCTAAAATTTAGTTTTGGCAAGATACACGGAATGGAAACTCCGGGATCTTTACCTGTCACTGAATATAGCCATCATACCAATAGTGAAATATAAAACAAGTCTACATATACTCTCCTTAAAATTTTTACTTCTGTCCATTCCCAATAATTGTAACAAATCATTATTACCTTCACTCCACTTGCCACGCGCCCCAAGCACAAAACCAAAGAAGTGAATATTTTTACCTCCCGTTAAGTTTTTAATTTCTTCCTCTAACTCAAGATAATAAGCCACCTTCTCACTGTGGGCTTGTTCCAAACTTCCGGCATTATCCTCCCATTGCACTGTAACATCAACCACCACTGCTGTATCTCCTTTTATAAATATAATATCCGGCTTTCTTAACTCACCCTTACTATTTCTCAAATGGGGCTCTATCATTGCCTTCCACCCTAATTTACCAACCTTATCTACAACTGCAGACACTACTCTATTATGCCTTTTTATCCTAGCATTCTTAGTCTTATAACATTGTCCTGAGATATGGGGAACAGTCTCCCGCACATTACCACACCATCTACAAAGAGCATTCACACCTCCTCTTCCTCTTGCTAATGTCTCCCTAGTAGGATAAATATTTGCCCTAAGCTGCAATGCTGCGATATACGCTGACGATTTAACTTTACTAGAGTTTCTAAAAATCGAATTACTAATTAAATCATTTTTAAAATATTTTATCCCTATTCCCTGACATCTCAGTTCCGACCATCTTAAAAATTCCTCTTCCCTCCATTTCTTGGGATGAGATGTTACTGCACTAAATGACAATATTTTATCCACAAGATTTTCTCCTGCATATAGATAAGATAGGTCCATCCAATCATCTCTCGAGACAATATGTCTCCTCCATTTACGAATTAACATATTTGGGATTTGCACACTAAACTTAGTGAGAGCTAAACCACCATCCCTACCTCTAGAATAAAATATCCCATCTGTGGTACACTGAGGTAAATGTAAAATCCCTTTAACTATTTTTCTAACTAACACATCAAGATCGTCTAAAAGATTAAAAGGGGGTTCTATTAAAAGAAGATTATAAAATAGCTTCGGTAAGATATATGTCTGTAAAATTAATATTTTTTGGGCCGGTTTTAATGGGGCCTTAATTAAATTCTCACTCCAATCTTTCAATTTTTCTTTAAGTACCGGTCCCCCTACACCTATCCAGGGATCTATTCTAGCCCCTAAATATTTTTCAAAATCCCCTGGTTGAACATATTCAATCTCCTCTGACCCTATCTGCCAATTATCCTTAGGATTAACTACATAGGTTTTATATTTAGTTAAAATATGAAAGCCTTTCGTTTTCTTCACATTAACAGAAAAATTAGTATTTTTACAAAACTCCTCTAAGATACCCAAATTTTTGATCATTCCTTTATATGAGCTACTTAAAATTTCCACATCATCGGCAAAAGCCAATGACGTGACACTATTACCCTTAACATAAAAACCACTTCCTTCTACTTCTAATCTAGTTAAAAGGGGATCCATAGCAATATTAAACAAAATTGTGGACAACGGGTCACCCTGCTTGACCCCCCTCCTAATTAAAATAGACTCAGTAGCTTCATCACCCACCCATACCCTAGTTGTGCAATTATCATAAAGGTCCCTAATAATATCTATAAAATGTTCATCTATACCAAATCTTCTCAACCCGGCTATTATATGTCCGTGTCCCACAGAATCAAATGCTTTAGCCAGATCTACAAACACTATTGCAATTTCATTCCCATTTCGTTTAGCCCCTTTAATCAAATTATCTAATATAGCAATATTTTCCTCACACCCAGGGGCGGATATAAACCCTTTTTGTCTACTACATATCTTAACTGTTTCCACCAGTCTTTTTGCTAATATTTTGGTATGGATTCTAATCCAAACTGACCCAATTGTCAATGGTCTCCAAGATGTTAACTTCTTCATTTCCTCCTCATCTTGTGTCTTTGGTATTAAAATCGTTCTATTTTTCTTAAATTCATCTGGTACCTGTCTATTTAGAAACCATATATTAAAAATTTTTGTAAGTATTAAGGAGTCTAAATTAAAAATATCCCACAAATTGCTCACTTTTACTTTATCTGGGCCAGGAGCACTATCTTTTCTTATTTCTCTTAAAGCTATTCTAATCTCATCCACAGAGATCGGACTCATTAATATATCATTATCCGCATTCTCTGTGGATGATGGCCACCCTATCATATTACCATGTCCAATTGTTCCCAAAATATTTACATAGTATTCCTCAATTTCTTTCATAGGGATAGCACACTTAGCCTTATCTGGCTCTCCCATTATAATGCGAGTCAATCTTCTTCTATCCTTATCAAATAATTGTTGATAGAATTTATACTTAGCTTTCTTTGTAGCATATCTCCTAATTGCATTAAATTGCTTCCTTCTCCCCTTTTTTCTCATCTTCCCTTTTCCTTTATTCCTCAACTCTATTTGACTTTCATTTCTAGGGTCCTTTCCCTCTACTAATGAATAACATAATTTTTCCAACATTGCCCATCCGAGAGCTTTTGTTAAATCCTCCTTTAATAATCCTTCAATTTCCCCTAAACTATTTATTATTTCTCTTCCCTCCCTACTTTGTTTTCCCCGTTTACATATTTTCTCCACTAAATCCACTTCTGGATGTCCTTTTAGTGGGAAAATCCTCTCTCTTGGGGGCGGAATTTCTAATATATTTACTCTAATGTCCTCTACCTCCGTCACTTCCTCCCTATCTCCTGTTACCACTAACTTCTTCTTTGCTAATTCTCGTCTTTTATCTGATATTTGTTTATTCGTTTTGGTCCTCATCTCGCTCTCAATACATTTATTTATATTCCTTTTCCCAATATATTTCCTTTCCAACTGTATACGCAACCTCATCTTTGGTCCATATACGAGATCTAATCGATCCCTCTTTGATTTTACTTTTAGCAGCCATATCTTCTTTTCTTTGCTCATTCCTCACAGCAGGGTGTCTATGTCTACAGTGTTGGCTCAATCCAGATCTAGTATGAAAACCAAGCCCACAGACCGAGCACGTATGGCTCTTCATTGGGGTATCCGCCTTCTTGGGTATGCACTTGGGGTAGTGGCAAGCTATATTATGATATTGAGAAGATTTTCCACATTTACTACATACAACTCATATGGCTTTACTTTTATGAACCACATTAATGTGTTTGGCCCATTTACCAAATGTTGGTAATATCTGGGGACATATTGGACAATTAAAACTATCAACGGGATACTCTAAATAAAAAACCCCATCCTTCCACGAACTACTTTCTAATATATTTATATTACTACCAGTACTGTTAAGATCCTTATTACGATCCCTATTAAAATCAGTACTTGGTCTAAAACTATTTAATAAACTAGACCCATTAACTAAATGAGCATTAAGATATCCCGATTCCCTAACATATGGATCATCAAATGTACTTAAATACTTAAAATCTGGATTAAAACTGTCCATAGTTAAATCATTAAAAGTGTCCCTTGTAAAAACCATCGGTAAGATAGATAAAATCTCCTCACCATGATCATCACAAACATTCTCCTCTACCTCCTCTCCATGCTCCACTGGGAGGACTTGATTCTCACTCTCATGCTCATGAGACTTCATTATAGTCCACACCATTTTATCCATTGGTCCAGCGACCCTGATCACACCCCTAATATATTTAACACTGTCAGCCGGGGCATCAAAGCCAACAGCGGGGGCGTTATTAACCCGGTCCAGCGCCAATCCGGTATAAAAATATAAATTACTTTTTTCCATAGCTAAAAGATTTACCCTTCTCAGGGGGAAACTAACCCGTACCTGGGGGAAACTTACCCTTTCCAGGGGGAAACTAACCCGTGCCTGGGGGAGACTACCCTTACCAGGGGGAATCTAACCCTTACCAGGGGGAGTCAACCCATACCTGGGGGAGGCTACCCTTACCAGGGGGGCATCCATGTGGCACCATATGGGGCTGCCCAACCCCGTCCCACACCCCACTGAATGTGGGATGTGGGTTCGTCCTCCACAATCCGCCTGGCTATCCAAGCCAGTTACCGACTCTCACCACGAGGAGGTAGCGGTTGGACTTGCAATAAAGGTCTCCCCCTTACTCTCACAGAGATTGTGGAGCACACAGCAAGCAGCAATAACAATGGGGATATTGGTTTGGCTGAGGTCTGACCGAGTCAGTAATGAGCGCCAGCAACCTTTTAAATGTCCAAATGCACATTCTACCACCATTCTGCACTTGCTCAGCCTGTAGTTGAACAGCTCCTGTCTACTGTCCAGGCTGCCTGTGTATGGCTTCATGAGCCATGGCATTAAGGGGTAGGCTGGGTCCCCAAGGATAACTATAGGCATTTCAACATCCCCAATGGTTATTTTCTGGTCCAGGAAGTAAGTCCCTTGCTGCAGCCGTTTAAACAGAGTAGTGTTCCTGAAGACGCGAGCATCATGAACCCTTCCCAGTCAGCCCACGTTGATGTTGGTGAAACGTCCCTTGTGATCCACCAGTGCTTGCAGCACCATTGAAAAGTACCCCTTGCAGTTTATGTACTAGCTGCCCTGGTACTCCGGTGCCAAGATAGGGATATGGGTTCCATCTATCGCCCCACCACAGTTAGGGAATCCCATTGCAGCAAAGCCATCCACTATGACCTGCACATTTCCCAGAGTCACTACCTTTGGTAGCAGCAGCTCAGTGATTGCTTTGGCTACTTGCATCACAGCAGCCCCTACAGTAGATTTGCCCACTCCAAATTGATTCCCGACTGACCGGTAGCTGTCTGGCATTGCAAGCTTCCATAGGGCTATCACCACTCGCTTCTCAACTGTGAGGGCTGCTTTCATCTTGGTATTCTGGCGCTTCAGGGCAGGGGAAAGCAAGTCACAAAGTTCCATGAAAGTACCCTTACGCATGCGAAAGTTTCGCAGTCACTGGGAATCATCCCACACCTGCAACACTATGCAGTCCCACCAGTCTGTGCAGTTTCCCGGGCCCAGAATCAGCGTTCCACGGCTATAACCTGCCCCATTAACAGCATGATCTGCAAAGCGCCGGGGCCCGCGGTTTGATAGAATTCCATGTCCATGTCCTTATCACTCTCGCCACCACGCTACCGTAGCCTACTCCTCGCCGCCTGGTTTTGCAGGTTCTGGTTCAGCATAAACTGCACGATAATGTGCGAGGTGTTTACAATGTTCATGACTGCTGTCTTGAGCTGAGCGGGCTTCATGCTTGCCATGGTGTGGCGTCTGCACTGTTCACCCAGGACAAAGGCGCAAAACGGTTGTCTGCCAGTGCTTTCCTGGAGAGAGGGGGAGGATGTACCCAGAACCACCCGCGACAATGTTTTTGGCCCCATCAGGCATTGGGATCTCAACCCAGAATTCCAATGGGTGGAGGCAACTGCAGGAACTATGGGATAGCTATGGGATAGCTACCCACAGTGCAACACTCCGGAAATTGACGCTAGCCCCGGTACATGGACACATACCGCCGAATTAATGTGCTTAGTGTGTCCGCATACATTCGACTTTATACAATCTGTTTCCAAAATTCAAATTCTGTAAATTTGGATTAATCCCGTAGTGTAGACATAGCCTTAGTTTTCTTTCTAATTCCCTTAACACTGGTACATCAAAGTCACTGGGACTATTTCAAACCACAGGCCCTTACGCTATTTTACAGTGACATTATTGGCAGGGTCCATAGGATGAAGAATTGACCTTTAATGATATACTAAATTAGTAAACAAGTCTTTCCTTTTGCAGAGCAAAGTCATAATCCAAATACATACAATCACAGAGACAGGGCTGGAAACAATGGATGCTTCTTTTGTTAATGAAATTAACCTCAAGAGATTGGAGCACATAGAAAGGTCAATGTTATGCAGAAAGGAAAGACAGGAATGGCTGTTTGTTGCAACTCTCTAAACTGTGTGTTTGTATCTTTCCCTGCTTCTTACATCCCACTGTCCTTATTCTTATTCATTTTACTGTAATGTAATAGAAGTGAAAAGTGATTAATCCTGAATTAACATGTAAGCCACTGGTCAGATTGTGTTACTGACCCCCCCGGCCCCCTACCCCCCGCGAGTTTGATCCACAGAAGGTTCGGGTCTGCTATAGTGCTACTTAGCCCACTAGAGCTGAAACCATAGCCCCTTCATGCTTCTAAGTCTCAGGGTCCCTGGTTTAATCCCTGGTGTGTCAGCCAAAATGGTTGCTCTCACAAATATTTAATTTCACTCTGATCAGTAATTGCTCTAGACTTATTGGGCAAAACCCTAATTTCTGCTCTGTCCTACTCAAGACATCTGACATAGGAAGCCCTGAGCAACAGCAGGACTGGAGACAAGAGAGCATTAGATTTGAGAACCAGGTAATATTCTGGCTACCATGCAATAAAGATAAAACAGAATATGATAGATCAAGAAAAAGCATGTGGACAAGTGCTTGCAGGGATGTAGACTTAACTTGTAAAAGAGAATGAATTTCCATCTGGAGATGCGGGGTGAGGGGAAGCAAAGAGGAAGGTGAAGGGAGAGAGGCAATAAACCAGCAGTTTTAAATTTCCCACTCCCATTAATGTGCTGTGTTGATGAGTGTGACTCTTTCAACCACTTTTAAGTGATTTTCTAAGGTGAAAGCTGAACTGGAAAACCATATTCCAAATTATTTTCTTCTTTATAAAAAAAGTGATTTAATATTGCTTGCTGGTGACACACTTCTGCTGAAATGACATCAGGGATATAGAGAGGGAAAGGTCCTAATAGTCCAGATAATTTGATAAAAAGTATCAACAAATCTACTACAAATAGTCATAACACTTTCCCCATTTTCTCATTATTCCAATAGGAAGTACTTTTCACAGTGGAAGGACACATTACATAAACTCCCCTAAGCTGCTTTTTATAAAGCTTATAAAAATGCAGTGTAAAACTAATGAGCCATCTTTTAATAGCATGAAGTCCTTAATATGGTGAGAATTAGTAAGGTATTGGTGAACTTCTTGCGTGGTTGAAGGCTCTCTGCCTAATGCATTGAAAGCTTGAGTTAATAGCTTGCTAATGCACACCCAGTTCTATCTGACTGCTATCTTCTTGCCTATCATCCCTGCTCCACTGATTATTCTAGAGTGAACAGTCTAGTTTCAAATGACTCATGGCAACTTCTGTCCCTTTTCTTGTGAAGCTGTTCTGCCGTCCTACTCACCTCACTGTTAGGATTTTTTTCCTTATTGACAACCTCAATCAGTCCTTGCCTTTCTTGTAATGGAACTACTCTGTTCATGTCATTATTCTTCATGTAATACAGCCCTTCTTAAGAAACTTTTCACCCTTCTTATATTTGATGCTTGGTATGTCTGCTATGTCTAAATCAAGTCAAACAGAAATTACATCTGAGTTCTGATCAGAGAGATCTGGCAATTTTGCTACTACTCTTCCCTGCCAGATACCTATCAAATCATATGCAGCTTAAAAACCTCTCTCTTTACCAACAGTGCCTGATTTTCTACTTGGTTGACATTGTTCAAGCACCAGGTGCAGATGTTTGATAAGTGTTATACTGTAAGCCTATACTATCAGCACTCTCTTGTAAAGTGATGATCTCAAATAGCTGGAGGAGGGAATTAAAAAAAAAACAATGAAACTAAAAGCTTGTGTTAGAATGAAATAGAGGAACAAATAACTGTAATTACCTTCTACTTAGCAGTACTTCATAAAACATTTGTTTCTCTTCTAGAAAGCATATATAAGCAAAGACTTTAAAACATGGACCTTAAAGTTACCTGGTACCTAAAAGGTAATGACATTTTCAATGCTAAGCACCCATTGGAGTCAATATGAATTTAGATGTTTAACTTTAGGCACCCATTTAAAAAAAAATTGTGGTATTTAGACTTAAACTAAATGACCCATTGTCACAATTCAAAATGGAGATTTCCTCATGATTTTTTACAAAAAGTATGACTTCAAAATAATGCTATTTTTGTCAGCCAAAATAGTGCAACTTCATGTTATGTGCTTACCTGCCAGGTTAAAAAAAAAACACTTTTTCTACCTACACTAAAGTTGAATAGAACCTCGCTCTGTGAATACATCATAATCTTATTTTCATCAATGGACGTACTTGTAGGAACAGTTACTACTTAATATGAGTAAGAATATGAGAATCTGGATCAGAATTCATTAAGTCCTAGCCAGTGATCTTAGAAAAGTTGTGTAATATTGTTTACCTCAACAGTTGAGTCAATAAAAGCCATACCATAGTGTTATAACTGCAGCACTAGTGATAAGTTATAGTTAAAGCATTTCCATTACAGCCTTTCCATCGCTCATAACTTTCTGAATGTTTCACCCATTAGGTTGAAATTTTCCAGGTAAATTGCATATTTATGTGTGTGTAAGATTTTAAGCAAAGGAGTATTAGCCATTTTTGAATAAAAAATTGAAAATGAACTATCCTCCTGGTTTAAAAATGAAAGAAAATTGTGCATCCATTTTTGAACAGCTCTCATGCCCACCATGACAAATTCCATGAAATAGCAAATAATTCCCCCCTCTGAATTCAACATTGTAGTCCAAAGTAAATGATATTAGAAATGTTGAAAGTTCATGTGTAACTAGTAATACCTTAATTAAATTGCAGCCATTATATTAAACTATTATTATTAATTATTATTATTTTATTTATTATGCATTACTATGTTTGCAGTGTATTAAAAAGATGCATCTTCTGTAAAGACCTTTCTCTTAGGAGATTACAATTTAAAAACCATTACACAGAAAGGCAGGTGTGTTCTTCATGAGAGAGGACTTTTGTGACACAGGAAGAGTTTCTGCATATTGCTGTGGCACAAGGACTAATGGATAATGAAAAATATTAGTAATTTTGTTAGGAATTATTGTCTTGTGTATATACAGGAGTTGCCACTAAACAGTCAATGTCTGTGCAATGGAAATGTATTCCAAATAAAAGATTCCATATATGATGAATTCTTTATTACCTAAGTAGAGGAAATATCACTGGTACAAAGCACAATATGTTTGTGTATTGCTTTTCAGTAGTACTGTCACTGCTTACCACAATATTTTTACCCAGCAGCTAAACAACTAATTGTCTCTGAGTTTATGGTATTTGTGTTAAATATAAAGCCAGGTTTTTGGATTTAAGTGTTTGGGGGGCAGAAAGTGGATGGTATACAGTTGTAATTAGTTTGGACGTGCTCTTAATTGGTCTGGAGACAGAGTTCAGAAGAACTGTGCAGAAGAACAGCTTCAGAACTGCCAGCTGTGCTGAAGGAGGAACCTTATCACCTGGTTAGGTTATAGTTCAGAATGCATCAGTCAACACTGATTGTTAGAAAATTGTTTCTCGTTGCTTAATAAAAATTCAGAATTTTCCGTAGGCAGCTCAGGTTGGTGCTTTGTGATTTTTCAATAGACTTCACAAGAATCTGTAGTGGATATACTTTTCACTCGAGGTAAAATTCACCCATGTGCTGATGGCCAGCACAATATCTATGTCCCTTTTAAGCTTTCAAAATAATAGTGTCTAAGTAGAACACTAGGCTTTGTCCTGGTCCTCTGGGTATAGGGCTGAATTTCACTTGCTGAGTCCTTATGCACATAGCTGTTATTTTGAAAGCCTAACAGTAATTAACTTCTTTTTCCAAACACCACAATGAAAGCAGGTTTTTCCAGAGGCTGATGTACTGAATGCATGTGTTTCTGCATTCTGAAAATTTAGCATAGATATTTTAAATTATATCAATTTACTATGAATATTACAGTATATTATTTTCCCATAGAGGATACTTAAAAAGAAATGGTGCATAAATGGTTTGCCTTGTAGCTTCAGAGATTATTTATTAATGATCCATTTATCTTCTAATGTTCTTCTATGGAAAAGCGCTCCAATATGTTTAGAATAATAATTTGTAAATTCAAAAACATATTATTAGAGATATAGGATTATTTTTTGAAAATGATACTCTAAAGTTTCCTTAAATTTCTTTGTTGTCCTCAGGAGATACTATGGACAATTTATGTATTAAACTGATGCTGTCCTCATCAGTCACCATACAAAGAACATTATATTGATATAATTTAAAATATCTATGCTAAACTTTCAGAATGCAGAAACACATGCATTCAGCACATCAGCTTCATGTGCTGGAACTTTTTGCCTTGAATTCAATCAGATGGCCTTCAGGTGGGAAACTGGGAACAAAGAACTCAAGAACTATTAAAAGAGAAGCCCTGAGAAATAGAGGAGAAGTATGCTCTCTAGAGAGGCAGTATGTATAATTTGATCCCCAGAGAATGGGCAGTACGAGGGCTGAGTTGGGCCTACCATAGTGTCGAAAGAAATGCTAAGCTAAGGCAAGATTATATGCATGTAGATGTTTTGTTGTTTTAACCCTTTTTGTTCTGATTGCAATATTTCTATGGATAAATAAATAATACTTTTTTTTTGCAGAAACTGGTCAGTGTCATTGCTCTTACCCACTATTTACAGATCCCAAAGGAAGTGTATAGAAGGGGCCAAAGACAGTTGGACCTGCTGAGGAAACCCTGGCTGGCAAACAGTGCTGCTGTAACTGGGATACTCTGTATGGTAAGTCATGGGATTCAACTTTGAAAGAAACGCAGGAGTTTTCTAATGCTGGCCTGTCACTTGTCAGGGTGCTCATGAAGAGATTCAGAGATCAAAGGTATATCTAACCTTGGAACTCTGATGTTTTACATCCATTCTACACTCACTTTCCACAGGTTCAAATGATTACAAAGAGGAGAATTAGACCCTTTATGTTTGGTGTGAGGTATACATTTTTTGATGGAAGTGTCTAACTTCCATCAACAGCTCCCTTTTAAAAATAAATATATTGAAAGTACATGTTCTAACAATATGTTCATGAAATTACTGGGCTTCATCCATCATTGTTCTGATGTTAAATTATATTTGTTATTTCAGGTCATGTTTTTTCTCTCCTACCACTGTAACCTAAACAGCTTACCATGTTTTCAGATTGCCTTTTTCAAGGCCACTGTAGTGGTGTATCTCTGCCCCTATAGACGAGAGTTCTGTTTCCTCCGTTCACTAGTGTTTGACCTTCATATAATATAGTTCAATACAGATTATAGTTGGCCTGGGGACTTTATTTTACTTCTACTCAGTTTCCTTTGTAAAATAATTTTGTTTTGGTTGGGAGAGTAAATCCCTTAGAATTGATTTTATCACCGTTAACTTTTTGTTCAAGATAGCAAGACTCATTCACCTTGCAGGATATTATAGCAAGACATAGGATTCAAATGTCCTCCTGCCCTATTTATTCATGTATAGTTGAAATTCATCTCCTGCAAAGGACTAACACAAGGTCTATGCACCAACAAAATCCCTTTTAATTCCTCAAAATGGATCTTAAGCAGCACTTAAGTGGTACATAGATTGTATTAGCCCTATGCACCAAAGTGAATTTTATCCATCAGTGAATAAACATGGCAAGAGTTTTAGCACTGTAATATGTAAAAGAAGCTACATATCAACTGTAAGACAAAGTACCTTGATGTTTAATGTATATTTTTGATACAAGGCCAGTTCTTATAAATAATTATTTAAAAGAGTGTGTCAATCCCATTGCATAATCTATCATATCTTTTCAGCCTGCAGTCATATTGCCTTGCGCTGAGATCTTGATACGTCTGTTGGCTAGAGAGTAAAGCTACAGTACTCTGTGTGATCCTCATCTGTTCCCAGCCTCACATCACAGTGTGTTATTTCCAGTGAAAGGAAGACAGCACTTGCTGTTCCTGGCACACCCAGTAGATCAAGGGCTGACAATTTTTCCATTTAGTTCAATAAGAATTTATTGGCAGTACAAGCAATATAAATTTGCCAAAGTACAAGAGAAAGATAGACCACTCAGACCTGTCAGAGGCAGGTATGACCCACCAAGGATAAGTTTACATACTGTGTTTGGGTTTGATCTCCTGAGGTCATGTCTCGTTATTGACAATTCACAATCCGGTGGAAGGTTGCTACATAATATAAAGTTCTTGTGCACAAGATGTACACATCTGCTTCCCAACTTTACACACACAAACCAGCTCTCCAATTATTTGATGTGTGCGCTTGCTCAGCCTCTCCGCTTCTGCTACTATCAGATGACTTTGAAGAATACATCCTCCACAACCTTAAAGGTGTGGCGTGTTTGGTTGGACTGGCAGGATAAAGGAGTAATGTCTCCTTTAAGGATATTCCCCTGCCCCTTCAATGTTTCCTCTTCCTCTTTGTGTTCTCTGCTTAATGGCTTAATTAGCCTTCCAGCTTTTCTTCACCCATCAATTAAACATAGCTCTTCTTAATAAGGTGTGTTCTGCAGTAATTAATTGGAGCTGCAGTGACCAGAGTGCTGGCCTTGCTGCTATTGCCCAGCACTGTTACAGGAAGGTATGTTTATGCTAAGTAGTATGGCTTATTGCTTTGATCTCATTGAGATTAGATGTGAACGCACCCTTCCGTTAACATAACAGAATAAATTAGTTACAAGCTGTCACCTTGGGTACATAGCATGTTTTTTGTCTTAAACCTAGGAGTTTTGAACTGAATGTGAAGAGGGGTTTTGCTGTGTATTGTTTCTGTTAGGGGGAGGGAAGAGGAGGAGGCAGAACACACAGAAACAGAAAGAGAGGAAGAGGCAAAAAGCAAGAAAGCCAAGCAGTGCACTGTGCTCAGTATGAACCCAAAAAAAGCTAGAGAGGGAAATTTGGGGTCTGGTGTTGGCTAAAGAGGCTTGGGAATATGAGATATAATATTGCTCCTTTTGTTTTTGGTTCCTTTTGCATTCAGAGATGTGGGACTTTGTACATTTCTTGTACATAACCAAGATTGCATGAAAGAAAAAATAGAGTCCATCAATTTATGCTCCCAGCTGGAATATCCCCAGAGCCCTGAACTTTGACTAGCTTCTCAGGTAAGAAAGGGGAAGCAGTATATAAACCTTGTTCCTCCAGCTGAAGCCCCCTTTCATGCCCAGATTAGCAGGCAGAAAGTCTGCAAGGAGGCTACCGTAGTTCCATGCCGGTGTGGGGGTCACCAAGGGCATCATTGTGACTAACAGGGTCCAGCAATGATTGACTGGAAATCCCCGTAGAGTCTGCAGGTACTTATCTTATAGGGTCTGGTTTCCTGAAGAACTGGGATCTGAAGTGCACTAAAGAAGCTGGGGAATGGGGTTGCAACTCCTACTGTTTGGTACAGCTAGGCGGCAATGCCCCTTCCCCAGCTTGCTAGCCCTCAGATGAGAAGAGGGTGGAGGGATCTCAGCAATGATATGGGTACCAGCTGTGGAGGGGCGGGGACTGACGGCAGCCCTCAACTTGGTGGAAATGATTAAGGAAGGATCATGATCTGGATCATGGAAATGATTAAGGAAGGATCATGATCTGCACTGTACAAGTTATTGCTGGATAGTTCCCAGATGAGTTAAGTTAATACAGTTGCAGCACAAATAGACTACCTTGCATCTTGTCTGCTTTCCTGGGTGTCCAGGATAATGGACCTTTACCTGGTTTCCCCCCACCGTCCCGCCACCAACCACCCCCGTTTTTTTTCTTAGGATTCCTTCCTCAGTTTTGTCTTCATGTATCTTTTGCTATCAGCCCTCCCCGTCTTGTTGCTTATAGAAAAGGAATTCCCCATCAAAGTTTGGAGGATTCTCCTTAAAAAAAAATAGCTATCCAGATCTTCCCCTCCCTCACTAAGAGCTATATGAAAAAATAGGGTTGTTGTCCTGTAAGTTGACCACCCTTTCTTTCTCATCCTGACTCTCACTCCAGTACAAAGTAAGTCAGAAAAAATAGATTTCAGCTGCACTGTAATGTGATAGTGATTCAGAGACTGCAGATTTGCAAAAATGAATGTAAAGGTTTTAAAGTTCCTACAAAGTGTATTGCTAGTTTATCTACTACCTTGCATACATCTCATTATAATTATATGTACTTTACAATCTTCTCTGCTTTATCAGTCAAATTGTGAGAGTATGAAGGATTATCCTATATTTTTGACAACACATCTTTCCATAAGTAGAGCTTGATGTTAAAGCAAAAGGGTATGATGTGCTTGACATTGTCAAAGCATTAATTCAGACTCCTGATCAAGACCAGTTCTTTGCAGATAATCATGCTTGTGCTTTTTTTGTTCCAATTTGGCTTCAGATTTCTTTGTGACACTCAGATTTGGAGCTGGCAGCCTTGATGTGGTCCTTCAAAATGATGTATGATAACATTGTAAGTAAAGAGCATTTACATGGTATTTGTCCTTAAAAAATTAGTTTGAGAGATTACTTATTAGTTCAATAGAATTAATAAATTAGAAGATTAGTTATTAGTATCTATGGAATTCATGAATCAGTATCTGATAAATCTTTCTCTCAATTATATTTTCAGCAGGAAGATGCCTAAACGTGAATTTCTCTCTCTCTCTCTCTCACACACACACACACGATTACATTAGCTTGAATGCATAGGGATAATATGAAGTTCCTGCTCATTTTCAGCCGTGCCTAATAAATTGTTGTAACAAATGCATGGACAGTAAAATCCTTGAAGGTGTCCAATGACATCTGAGTTATTCCACTGTCTTACAGGGAGGTCCACTCTACTTTTGTCTGACTACAAAAAGCAATACAATTCAACGTCCACATTTTCCAGGGATAAGAAAAGAGTCAGGAAGAGTCAGAGACTGGACTGTTGGTCTATCCATTCTGTATATAAATCACCTTGACATACAAGTTACTATAACAGATTCTCTCTGGTCACAATTTGCTTTTGTGGCTGTAGAACCAGTAAAATATCTGAGAGCAGTTATATACAGTGGACTTCATTCTTACATTGCTACCCAAGCCTGGTTCTCTCCCAGGAAATCTAGTCTAACTCTGCCTAGCCTACAATCAAACAGAGGAAGCCTGTGAATATGAACAGTTACCTTTTCCAATGTCACACGGCAGGTGCTTGACTAAATAACTCCTGTTCATCAGGACCATATTATATTGGGGCCTCCTCCAGTGATATTCTTAGTAGTTAACTTGCCATAGGTAGGGGGAGGGATAGCACAGTGGTTTGAGCATTGGCCTGCTAAACCTAAGGTTGTGAGTTCAATCTTTAAGGGGGCCATTTAGGGATCTGGGGCAAAAATCTGTCTGGGCATTGGTCCTGCCTTGACCAGGGGGTTGGACTAGATGACCTCCTGAGGTCCCTTCCAACACTGATATTAAAATAATAAGACTATCTGGAGTCAGATTCCATTCCTGGGGAAGAGTGGAGCAGCTGTTATACAATGCTGCAAATTAGTGTTGTGGGAAATGATCTAGGTATCATTTAAATTCCACTTACATCTTCAAGATGAGACTTATATAGCACACAGACTTTGTGTGTAGGGCTGCCTGGAACACAACTGTGTTTCACAAAAAAAAAAAAAAAAAAAAAAAATCAAGGTTTTGAAATGTATTTTCATTTGGATGCAGAACAAAAATGTGACCTTTCAAAAGGTTACAAGAAAAAGAGAGCCCTGTCTCAGAATAGATAATTGCCTGTGGGTTGGGCCACAGTTATGTGGTGTGGGAGACTGGGGTTCAAGTCCTTGAGCTGATTCAGGTACCCCAGAGCACAGACTTGAGCCTTGTGTCCCACGTTGCAGCTCAGTGTACCAATCTCTTGGATCACCCACAGCCACGCCAGTCCCCTTGTCACCAGACTATTGGCTATTCAGGGTGGAGTGTCCCTATCACAGAAATTCTATGTTGGGCCTGAGATAATTTTCATCAAAATTGATACAGTTCCACAACACAATTTAGTTTTCATGGAAAAAAGTTTCATCAAAAATTCTTTGAAAGGAAAAAAAAAGTCCCTGTTTGGCTTTTTTCAGGATGAAAATAATTGTCATAATCAGAAATTGATATTGCACTAATATCACTGTAGAACAACAACACATAACTCTACCACTTAGTCTGATTTTCTCTTTTTCAGAATTTTCATCTTTAGTAACAGCATTGGCCACAACCATGTTTTTTTTCTACACAATATGAACATAATTGTGTACACCAGCTATTATATGTATCACCAGCTCCTCTTAATATAACAGTTCTTCTTGTTCAAATGAGTGTTTTTGATGCTGTTAGGTAGTTGTTTGGATTTCCTAGAGACTAATTCTGCATGTACTTACGCTTTCATGTTGTCCGGTTGACTCTGATGGTCCTATGCATAGGACTAAATATACATAAGTAAAGAAGAGTGTTCCAGGATATAGTCTAAAATATAAAAAACCTGGTAAGAAAAGAGTCCCTAAAATTGGACATTGCTTCCATAAGCGGGATATTGCAAGCAGAGCAGCCTTGTACTCTATAGTAGCATGGAGACAGCAAGTGGACAACAATATCTGCAATTTTCAAACAACAAACACAGCAAATCTGTGACCATAGCAGCATGTAAAAAGTAAATGAAATAAGAGAGATGAAATGGGAGCATGAGTGCAGCAGTTCCAATTTTGTTAATTAGTCTGTATTCATGCTTCAGTGAGGCTGCAATTATGCTACCTCATCCTCCTGTAGCCCTATTGTGCAAATGCTGCCATTATGCTCCTAGTAGCACATAAAATGGTGCATGATATGAGCTACCTACAGAGATGTCATTACAATTGTGTCAATTTAACAGTATGCTTTTTAAAATTTATAATTATTTGCCTGCACAGAGAAGCTATTTGTGAACCTATTACCAGTCTTTTTGAAGTTAACTTGGTAATTTCCTTTGTATTATTTTAAACACCTGCCACTAAAGTTCATATTATTGCAAACATCTAGTTATAATGCTTTATTATAACAAACACAGCCTCTCTGTTCATTTAATAATATAACTTTTAGTATAGAGTTTAATTTTAGTTATGGTATTTTTCATGCTTTCCAATTAAATCATATTGCAGTAGAACTCTGAAAACAACAGAAGAACCAGGAAGCATCAGAAAACATACAGCCCTGTGCAGTGCAAAGTAGTAAGACACATTATGCATTTTGATCTTACTGCATTAAGGCACCAATGTTCTTTCCACTGCAATGGCAAAGCTTGCATTGACTCCAGTGGTTAAGAATCATGCCCTAAATGCTTTAAGCAACTTGTTTTCCAAAGAGCTTTTATATATATATAAAAACTGCACTTCAAATATATAAGACTATGTAATTTGGAATGACACCTTAAAATTGAGATCTTATCCAGTGAGAGCTGAATCCAGGATCTTTGGATCAAAATGTATGTGTCTCTACCGTTTGAATTAAAAGGCCAGTGCCATTAACATGAGTTCAGTGGCAGACTCATGAACATCTTATGTGGTCAATCCACCTCTCTCCCATGCTTGTTGTAGTAGCCACTACATTTTTTTTAAGTGGAAAGATTTATAATCATAACAATAGCCCCTCCATCTCTTGGAATATGAAGGAATGTAACAAAAATATCAATTTCAGTTTAGTTTCAATCAATGCCTTCCTGCAAAGCACTTTCTTCTTGGACTGTAAAAGGATATATAGAGTTACACACAGAACATAGAAGGTTGGGTTGTCAGTTTATTGTGAGAATGGAAGCACTGAAGAAAAAAGAAGGGGAATTTGTGGTGGCCAGTGTAAATGGACTAACAAAATGCAAACAAGAGTGTCAAATGCATTTGCTTAAAAAAAAGTTAAAGTTAAAGACACCTTTGCATCCCCACCATAAATTAAGGTCTAGCCCAGGGAAATCAGAAACTATTTAATGAAAGCCAGTTCAAAGGAGCAACTGGAGTTGTTCCTAAGTTGGCACTCCAAGGAAGAGGTCAGAGAAAGGAAGAAGAAATCCATAAATTCAGACTTTTCACCTGTGCTGAAAATGAACCATGATGAGGTAGGTGACTCTGGAGAAAGAAACAAAGAAAAACATCAGTCACGATAAACAGGAAGAGGGGATCCAATAAACATTATATAATGGCCTATTGGACAGAAAAAGGAAAGCAGAGCAAAGTGGAAAAGAGAGGAAGAGTCTGGAAGTGATCAAAGTGACCGTGGGAGTATCCAACACCATCAGCTTGGCTCCCAGTTATATGGAGAAAATAAGGGACGAGTCTCCAAAGGAGTATGTATATATTCGTCAGGAGAGAGCCAGGCTTCAAAGGAAGATGGGGGATAGCACATGAAGTGAAAGATCATTGATCAAGGTACATTTCTTAGAAATGAACTGGGAATTCTAGAGAAAAGAGAAGAAAAGAAGAAGAGAAGGATGCAAGGGTTGGGGAAAAATTGGCAGAAGGACACTGCAACAGATAAATCAACATATTTGGGAAGAGTGAGAGGAGGAGTGTGCTGGTATGAAGAATGTGCAGATTTGGGAAATATATTGTCAAAGACAAGAGCAAAGCAGCAGAGTTAGAACTGAGCTAAGGCCTTATGAGAATGAGGAGGAAAAGAAAATCTGATACTGCATTCTTTTCTCCTGTCTTTCTCATTGTAACTGGAAAAAGTGCAGAAAGGGGCTTGAATAAAAAACAAAATAGTTCTTGCTTTAGGAAGAAGAGGTCTGTAGTGGCAGATGTCTTATCCAAAGTTCCAGCGCCTGTGTTTTGATTTCTTTTGGATTACAGAAGCATTATCAATGTAAAGATACTTCTGATAAATTAACTTGTGTGTGAACAGAAGCTGTTTCTTGTGATGGACTAGCACTTAATTTAGGTAGCCTGGATACAGACGGTTCAGTCTCATCAGCGTTTAGGTCCATTTATTTAATGCGAAGAAGAACTGTATATGAACTATTTTTTCTGTCACAGCTGAATCCTGTTTCCAAACCATGCCAAAATAAGAGACTTTTATTTTGCATCTGGATCACTGATTATCAGTAAAACATACATAACTACACACAGGTGTTTGAGTTTTTAACTGTTAGCTAGCTAGGCAAAGAGGAGTCAGCCATGGAAGCCCCAGAAAGATTGGTCCACCCACTGCAAGTGCATTTAGTCATAGTGACTGCCTTGCAAGTTACATTTTAGAGAGTATAATCTGTCAACATCATTCAGACTCACTGTTGTAAATGAGACATTCAGCACTATCTGCACTAAGCAGTCTTTTTTTCTGTAATAATGCTTCCAGTGCTGAAGATGCACTCAAAGTAAATGCCAGATGGCCAATAAGTCAGGTTGAGAATCGTAATTTTTGTCAGACCTGTCAACCGCTGGCATCAGTGAAGTATCTTCCTTGATACCCACAGAAATTTCATCATGGAAATACCTTTCCACTGATCTCAAAGCGGACTAAGACAGTGTGAATTCCAACCCATTAGAATTACTTTAGAAATAGCATAGGAGTATATTATTTTTGGGCCATCAGGCTCATTCTGCTAAATAGTTTCAGGGGCGGCTCCAGGCACCAGCGCAGCAAGCACGTGTCTGGGGCGGCAAGCCACGGGGGGCGGCCTGCCGGTCGCTGTGAGGGCGGCAGTCAGGCAGCCTTTGGGGGCATGCCTGTGGGAGGTCCGCCAGTCCTGCGGCTTCGGCAGCAATTCAGCAGCGGGCACGCCGAAGGCGCGGGACCGGCAGATCACCCACAGACACGCCACTGAATCCCGTCACCAGTGGACCTCCCACAGGCATGCCGCCAAAGGCCACCTGACTGCCGTGCTTGGGGTGGCAAAAAACAGAGCCGCCCCTGATAGTTTAGGGCATTCTGAAGAGTATACCCCTTTTCACTCCTTTATATAAGGAGTAAATATTAATCAAAGCACAAAGGTGGTAAGTTATGAGTAAAAGTCATGAACAGCAGGGCATTGCATCAAAATATCACCTTCACTGAGCAGGAGAGATTTGGGTTAGGAAACTCAAAAATTAACAATCTTCCAAATTAAAAGCTCTACAACCCTGACCTAAACTGGCATATTAAAGAAACACAGCTTTCTGCAAGGCAGATGATGTAAGATTGAGTATGTGAGTCCTTGAGTGCATAGCAAGAATCAGGGATACAACAATGTTCCCCATCTTTTGTGAAACATTTTTTTTTGAAAAATGTCCCTTTTTCATTTAAAATTTTGAAATGCAATATTTTCCAACCAGCTGTAGAAGCAGCAGTATTTACATTTTTGGGTAAGTGATCCATATAATTAGATACTGATCTCTTTAGCCTACTTATCACTTTTTCTAGAGACTCCAAAAAGAGTAATAACATGTCTACACTCAGATGGAGAATATAGGCAAAGAAAAAAATCTAGGAAATGTGACCCAAAACAGTTCAAAATATCTTATTACATTTTAAGGCATTCTCATTTAAAATTTTGAAAAAAATAGAAATATGTAGACTTCATGAAGTATTTTTTACCTCAAATATAAACATTTGCTGTGCGTCACTGGTGGATTAAATTATTGAAACACATAGGTGTGTAATCCAAAAAAGAAACATTAAAAAACCTATCATATATTCAGATGAATGACCTGTTTAATACTTTAATTTTATCCAGACAAATATCCAATAATACAGTTCTGATCCATACTAAGTGGATGTTTTGTTGGTTGAATATGATAATATTTCCTATAATTCTTGTTTCCACAATTTTTCAGAACTACCATAAAAAGGTCAATCCCCAGGAACAGGAAATTTATTGCTAAAATTAAAGTTCCAGGTTTGAAGGAATCAGGATTCATGTCTTTGCATAGTAATACCAATAAATTAATAGTGTTCTAAGTGAAAAAACATGTTCAAATGGATTTATGGTTTCATTACTGCAGCAATTTCCATTGATCTTTCTTAAAAAGGCAGTTGACATCATATATAATGAGAATTATGTGCTATCCAAAGTATAGAGTTTTGACTTTGTGTTGATCTTAACTCTATAACTGTTTTCAAGGCCAAAAAAGAGCAATAATTAAAGGAAAGCACACATGTTCCTCCATTTGTGCTAGAAAAGGGCAGCTGCCAATCATTAGAAAATCATAGGAGTTTGTAGGACTGATCCCTGAGTTGCATGCATTCAGCGTCTAAGGATTAGATCTCACCTGACTTTGATACCATCAATGACATGGATCTGGTTTTTCAACTCAATTAGCTTTTGAAAATCGGATGGCTCGGTGCGCTTGATGCGTGTGTGTATTTGGCTCAAATTAGCAAAGAATTGTGAAAAAATCACTTGCGGATGGAGACATCCCCAGCTGGATGGATTGTTCTCACTGATCCATAAAGGGGGTTTTATTCCACATGTGTAGAGTCTGGGAAATTTTCCAGATTTGTTTGAAAAACTGTGAGGTGCTCATCAACATCAGCTCTAGTCAATATTCAAAAATTGAAGCACAATCCCAATAGCTTTCCCCCTGTAGCAACTGTGCTAGCAGCATGTCTGAACTGGAAGTAACTATTCTGGACATTTGCGGATAGATGGGGATAGTGTGTGTATCTGTGTAAGTAACTTGCACTGTTATGTTTTCCTACTATAAATTAGGTTTTGTATGAATAAGACTCTCAAAACAATGACGATAATTACCATGGTATAAATTACCTAGGGATCTGGTGGATTTTCTGTTGCTTGAAGTCTTTAACTCAAGATTGGATGTCTTTCTGAAATATATGCTCTGGATCCACCAGAAGTTAAGGGCTTGATGAAAAAATTACGGAAATTCTATGGCTTGTTTTATGCAAGATTTCAGACTAGGTGATCATAATGGTTCCTTCTTTAAAATATATGAAGATGTGCATATTAATAATGAGTCAGGCATTATATAATGTTCTGGATTTCAAAGGTAAGATAATGCAATACCTTGAAGAGTAAATCTTGTAAAATGGGCTATATTGTGCCTTTACTGCTAGCTCTGTATAATGAGTACTCTGTTGCTACGCTAGCCCCAGGAGAATAACAGTGTTTGGGGTGTCACAACTCCTTTTCTGTTGACTCTGAATTATTTCAGATCACTATTGTACTGCCCTATGCCAGCTCAGCTCTGCTGGCTGGCATGTTGGGAATGCAACCAAATTCCCATCAATTCCCTTTCTATCCCCATCCCCTGCCCAGTTGAGCAGGGGAAAAGAATACTAGGCATACATCTGCAGGCACACATGCTCTCCCCAACATGCCTCGTAGACAAGAGGCAGGAAGTGGGAAGGTGGTTCGTGATTCTTTATTTCCCAGGATGACTGCATAGGGTTGGCCCATTGTTCTCCCTAATTTTAGTATATTAATTGAATGTGTTTAAGATTAGTCAAGAAATATTGAGAGAGCAGTTTTAATGTTGAGAAGTTGAAATTAGTTAAATCTAGAAACACCAGAATTTTAGCTGAAGCCCAAAAAGGTTGCTGCGACTCATTTTCCCCAAGAATGATACACAGTGTCTTAAGCTGAATAAGCTAGATGTAGCTAACTAGAATCCACCCGAGAGTTTGTGATTTTTTTTTTTAGCATTTTATAGTGCTTTATATGCCCATAGCACTATACAGACTGTAATTAATAAGGTATTTTCTTGTGCAGTTGAGGGAAGAGATGTATATAATTAAAATAACTAACTAAAATTACTTATATTAAATGACAGTCCAGTATATTAAAAATTAATATAAATAAATGTGTATTGCTTGTAAATTAAAATTTACTAAAGAAGGCAAAGGTAAATTTCATGATCTGAGTATTAATTCTTCATAGAAATGTTTTATTAGCGGAAATGCTATCCACATTGTTATATAAAGCTTTGTAAAGACTAGAAGTAATTCTTTAAATGCTTCAGACAGAGTAGAATAACAATTTCATATCTAATTATCAAAATTGATTACATAAAGGAGAGCTAATTAAGTTAATTTCAATACAGAATTACTACCTAGAGATAATTTTGAGCAGAGATACTAAAATATGTTTAGGTTTTATTTTAAAAACGATACACACAAAAAGGCACCTTTCTGACATTCTCAGTGATTTTGACATAAATTAAAAAGACATATAATCAGAGTAATCAGATTAAGCCCAGTCCACCAACACACCAACAATTCCCAACAAATCTTACTCGGGTACATTTTGTTATACTTCTCTTTCACTATATGATAATAAAGAATATGGTGCCTTGAGAATTCTCTACTGTCTGAGGCAGCAACCCAGACTGCTCAGAATATCAGGCAGTGTTCTGAGTGTCTTTTGAGGAGCTAGTAGAAGCTATTTTTTCCACCCCGATTACAGAGCTGCTCTGCAGAGACTACTTAACCCCAAGGCTGAAATAGTTTCCCAGACCCCAGTGTCTACTTGCTGCCTTGTGGTAGCCCCATATAGATGACATCTGTTTTTAATATGTGTTCATTGAGCATGGCTTGTCTGATATATCTTAGGAAATCTGCCTTTTAAAGCTGTCTAAGAGATGTCAGGTCTAGAGGGAATATAGCAGAGTTGGGCAGTCCACAGTTGCTTGCTTGTATATAAAAAAAATCCCCAGAATGTCGTGTTGTATTGCAGCATAAAAAGATGCAATATGACTGTATGAAGGTCCTTGTTCGGGGGTTGGTTGGTAAGGTAACATCACCTAGTGATCGAGTCCTAAGTCCCTGACTTGTAGGGGGATTGTTGGTAGGGAAGCCTGAGCTGTCCCAGTCCATCAGGCTCCAACCCAGGGCCCTCTGATGGCGCTCAGTGATTTGACAGCCAGGGCTGCTTAAGGCTGCCCTCCTGGACCATTTCCTATCTCCCCGCCCTCTCCCCCCGTGATTGTTCCAAAGTCACTGTATGGGTGAATGGTTCCCACTCACCACAAGTCACATGCTGGTGGCTGCGTATAGCATGGTAGCTCTCCCTCTTTTGTGCAGCAACTGCCTCCTCCTATGGTATGGCCCACCCTCCTGAGCCAGCTCAGTCCTGGTGCATTCCCCTGCTGGCATAGTCCAAACAAAGCCAAGGGGATTAACCAAGTCCAGGGTTTGCTTGGGGGGGAGAGGCGAATGCTTCCCTCTCAGGCTTTCCCTGTAGTAGGTCCTCCCTTCCCTTAGGGAGGAACCTTTTGGAAGTCATTGTGAGGAGAGATTCTGCCTTTCCCTCTGCTGGTGCTGCAAGTAGCAGATCTGCTCTTTTCCCTGGTCTGCTGCCAAAGGAGCTGCTCCCCTGCCTTTTAACTCCCCTTCCAGTTGGTGCATTTTCTACAGGTGTGGTGGGGCAGGGCTGGCTGAGCCCAGCATAGTTCCTTAACTTCTTGTTGCCCAGTGTGGGATTTGTACACCCTGTCACAGACTGCAATGGTATTCATTTTTTGACTAACTGTACTGCTTACATGCACTCGCTATATCTGGTTGTTTTGAAATGAAACCTCTGCCTTATTTACTGAAGTCCCATAGACATGAACTCCCTTCTTGACCTGATGCGCCAGACCTTCATCCTCTTTACTTGCATATCCCTCCCTACGACACGTTATTTCAATCAAGCCTATAAAGCCTAGATTTCACTTCAGTGAAAAAGTATTACAAACCAAGGAAGAACTTAGTGTAACTTTCATGATGTGTGCCTTGCTATGCATAACAACCTCCATTCCCAACAGTGGTTGCCATTACTCATCTTATGTGGCTTAATTCTGATCTCACACTGTCGTAAAAGAAGAGAAACTCCACTGAAATTAGTGTAAAATGGTGAAAGGAAGAAGAGAATTGGACATGTGTGTCAGGGCAGAGTCCTCACACCCTTCATTGTATGAGAGTTCTTTACTAGAGCTGGCTGAAACTTGGAATTTTCAGTTCTTTGGCTGTCATAAGACATACAAACCCCACACTGGGCCCAAAGGGATTAAAAAGCAATATTGGGACCAGGTAGCTCTGCCCCTGCTGATCTGCCATGCATGCTCCTGCTGTAAGAACTAACTTAATGGAGCTCAGAAGCCCAGGCAAAGGGTGGTGAACAAGCTGCAAAAGAGATGATTCCTTACCAGGAAGTGATATGGAGGGTTGAGTCTCAGAGGGGATCACAGAGCAGTTAAGGCTCCTAGGCAGAGCTTTCTCTAACTGCCACGCTCTTTGAGAATCTGCAGGGGGTGTTTTTTATTAAGTGAGTGAGTCATTGGAGGCTAGGGGGCCATGACCCAAACAGAAGTGATCTAGAGATCAGAAGTGGCCCAGGGCAGCAGACTTGGATTTGCTGCCGAGAAGACCCTGCCAGTGTTGTTTCCCACACAGTGCGGAGCTGGAACCAACTGCAGAGGGAGGGACTGGGTCCCCCTACCCACACCCCCTTAAGGGCTGAGGCCTTTCGAGCACCTGTCCCTATCACTTTGACATTTCAAAATTTGGTTTCATTCAGATATGGAACAAAAATCAGGAATTAAAAACAAAAAGAAAATTGAAAACCCAACATGAAATATAGTTCCCAGGACCTTAGTGACTTCGGAGTGAAATTGTCATGATTCTAGTTAGTTTCAATGCTGCTCATCAGTGATTAGAGTCCACAGTGGGATGCTCACCCAAAAGCAGGGACCCTGGAAGCAATAGGGTCACAGTCCCCAGGGCAATCTATATGCTAGCACTGCCCTAGACCTGCTGACCCTGGAAGTCCAGGCTCCCCACTGGGTAAACTGGCAGAAAATTATCAGAGCAACTTTTCTGATGGGACCCTGCCTATGGTTCAGTGAAAGTTTGTCAAACCCAATACATTATGTGAAATGTTCTGGGTTTCACAAACGGACATTTTCTTGATGAAACCCCATTTTGTCAGAAAATTCCCAATCAGATCTACTTCTTATTCATACGTAGAACGTCAAAGATACAAACACCAGAGGTACAGAGCGACCGGTCAACAGGACACCATGTGAAACTGGAAGTAACCAATCAGGCAGCAGCAAAGACCAGGAAAAAAACAATAATTATTGTACTGTGCCTGTATTGTATCTTAAAGGTAGGCACATCTGGGCTGCCTATTCCCATCCTACCCCCACTTATAGCAAAACACACTGGGGCTGCCAGCCCAATGCAGCCGGAGCCGGCAGAGCAGAGGCACGTGCTGTTTTTATACACACACACACACAACCTGCTGCTGAAACCTGGTGGAGTTCTAACTGCACTTTGTTCAGAGTTATGAACATTTCAGCATTACAGTCCATCTCCATTCCTGAGGTGTCTAACTCTGAGGTTCTACTTTATAACCAGTCTCTTGCCTGCAATGGGACTTTTCATATAGGTAAGGATTCCTCTGGCAAGTAAAAGATGCAGAATCAGGCTCTCCTATCATAAGGTCTTCTGACACTGTTATTTATTTATCTATACACCAACAATTATGGAAAACTATTTTTTCCTTTTATCACATAGTAACATTTCAGAACTAAGTGTAATGCATGTCTAGTGTTCATTAGAGTCACATTAGTAGGTCTTTGCTGATAAAATAAACTATTGTATACTGTATTAATGGCACCAAAGTGCAAATTGTTAATCATGAAAATTGTATTCCAACAGTTAAGACTTCTAAGTTTACAAAGTTGGACAAAAATAACTCAAGACTATCTCATTATTGTTGAAATTAACTGTATTATTACTCAAGGGGTAGCTGTGTTAGTCTGGATCTGTAAAAAGCAACAAAAAGTCCTGTGGCACTCTTTGTCACTGTATTATTACAGTGACTACAGTTGAAACCTACCTTCTTCAGTAGAAAATTAGACTGTTTCATGTATTGTTTATTATTTAAATAAAACACACTCAGTTTAAACTATAACAGTTCTTAAAAAATTTATACTCCTCCTTTGAACATGAGAAGACAGCTCTGAATCCACTTTTTTCTCACAGATAATATTCAGTCAGTACTCTTTTGAATGCTATGGTATATTTGTCTTTCATCCACCTACCTTAGAATGTCTGTTTTATATAAAAATTTATTTCATTTTGTGGGAATCTGGAATAGTTTGTCTTAGAATCTGACATGGTTTGATGTATGGTAACTTGATATAAGGAGCTATTGCAACTTAACAACATTAGGCTGTATTGCAATTGTTTTCTTCTAAGTGTCATCATGCTCTACTCCATAAATCAGCCCCATTTAAATTCTGTGAAGAAGCAGTAATTTGTCTTGCTGAAAAACGGTTTCACATTGACTTATATTTTCCAGCATTAGCCATACATTCATCTAATGCATGTCAAAACTGGTCCCTAAGTGTTTTGCAAACTATCTACAATAGTTAAGATGCAAAATCACAGCCCTGGATGAATAATCTAAGAATGACAATGGAGCTAGCCCCTAGGGAAATCAGTTTTAAAATATATTTTAAACTGTTTTATTATACTAATATTGGAACTGCATATTCTTATTCACAATTCTTCTCAAAAGAGTGATTGCTGTAAATGAGCAATGTAGAGTAAATAATTATTTGAAAAAGTAGACATGAAAATAAAATACTACCAGTTACTGAATCTGGAGGTGCAAGCATCTGATTTAGGAGTATTCCTTTAGATTAAGCCATAGGTATTCTGAAATTTCCCTCTTAAATGCAATTTACCTTGCCAAAGAACCATTATTTCCTATTTTTGCGGATACAGACTAACACGGCTGCTACTCTGAAACCTGTCATTATTTCCTATACGTTTGATCAAATCAATTGCATGTTATGTATATGTGACACCAAACATGCTCCACTGCTCACTGTAAGGAGTTTGCTGCATTCTTCCTTTTGAACTTTGTAAAGATACAGCTAGCATACCTTGGATGCAGCTGTAATTTAACACTGCCTCATACACATCTTATTCTCCACCTTGGCCACTGACATCTCTCAGTCATGTACATACCACTTCTCTTAACTGATATTTCTAAAGTAAAATACAAGGGAAAAAAATCCAGAAACAAAATAAAAACCAATTTTAAAAAGCCATTGAAGGTCATTTTTAAGCAATGAACATGAAAGAGAATTTAAAGCAGCTTCCCAATATACCCATATCTTGGCAAGTAAGTTACCCTTTGTGACAAAGTTCCTCCTCTACCTTAGTGGGTCCTGCGCTTATTGGTAGATTTGCTCCCTTCACAGATTCACCCTATGGGTCAGGAAACAGTACAGAGACCTTCCCCTCTGGTAGAAGCTATAGTCCAGGTCAATTCCTCCTGTGTTTGATCAGGAGTTGGGAGATATGGGGGGAACCCAGGCCCACCCTCTACTCTGGGTTCCAGCCCAGGGCCCTGTAGCTGTTTAGAGTGCCTCCTGGTACAGTTGCACGACACCTACAACTCCCTGGGCTACTTCCCCATGGCCTCCTCCCAACACCTTCTTTGCCCTCACCATCGGACCTTCCTCCTGATGTCTGATAACACTTGTGCTTCTCCGTCCTCCAGCAGTACGCCTACTCACTCTCAGCTTCTTGCACACCTCTTGTTCCCAGTTCCTCTCAAACACACTTGCTCTCCTCTGGCTCCCCCTGGCTTGACTGGAGTGAGCCCTTTTATAGCATCAGAGGGGCCTTAATTAGCATCAGATGCTTAATTGCCTCACCTGACTCTTAGCAGGTTAATTGGAGTCAGGTGGTCTATTAGCCTGGAGCAGCCCCTGCTCTGGTCACTCAGGGAACAGAAAACTACTTATCCAGTGGCCAGTATATCTCCCTTCTGCTACTCTGCTGTTCCCAACTGATCTGGGTCTATCACACCTTGTTTTGCACACTGATTGAATGTTGTCAATAGAGTGGTCCACTTAAACCAGTGGTGAATTTAGGTCTGGATTTTGCACCCTGTGTTTTCACTTCCATTTTTCCCCTGCACAGTGCCCCTCTCTGAAAACTTTCCACACTCTCTACTAATACCATATTTTAAACTGAATATTGAAATCTGTGACCTTTAAGTTTGAAATTAGGCAAAACAAGATCACTCATCTGTACCACAATATCAATGTTCATCACAATTTGATTTGTGATGGATCTGAGCTGCCAAGATTAGACCAGGATCCAAATCTTGAACACCCAAAAGTTTGAAAGTGTTTTAGATCTTTAATCTGACCCATTGTAGGGATAGATGCCAAGTGCAAAATTCATCTGCAGATTCAGATTCTATATTCTCTAAAACTCAGTTGTGTACAGATCTGCAATTTTGTTCTGGGCCCACCCTTCTCAAAGTCTGATTCTTCTGATTTGAATATACTTTATCTCTTATGTTGTGGTTTATCATTAACATCTAACAGTCAAAACACTTCAAAAGCATGATTATAACTATAGATGCACAGAAAGTAAGGAGAGATGAGAGAAAGGGTGGAGCGTGGGTGTGAGATACCTCCATATGATTGTGAGCAAGTTTGTGCTTCTCTGGTATAATTTCTGGATGACACAAAGCCATCAAGTGCACTGAAATCAGGTAAAAAAATACTATGCTGTTACATCTGTAAAATTATCTTTCTGAATAAGGTTGTGAATGTATTTACTTGATATATTTAATTAGATTTATAAAAGATTAACAAAAAAGGCACATTCTAGGCACCTCTAACACAAGCTACAAAAGACAAATAATAAAGATAGCAGCTGACAACTAACCCCACCTGTCAACAGGAATCATCCTCCCCTCTCCCCCACCAACAAAGATCCCTTCCCCCTGCAATACACTCTACCCTGATACAAGGCAAGCATCAACCTACATCAGGTAAGTGGATAGTCTCTCCAGCATGCCCTGAGGTAAAGTAATATTACTTGTTCTCCCTTCTTTTTAAAGCTTCCGATCATGCATAGTTGTGAATGTGGTGATATTCTTTACTGCTTCTGAACAAATGTAAACAGTTGGGGATTGATTTAGTAAATATAGATTTTATTTTTAAGAAAATGCTTTTTAAAAAGTGGCAATAGACTGTTTCTTGACTTAAAGCAAACTTTGATATGATTTTTATTAACTGAAGGTTATAAAAACACTTCCGTAAGAGATGAAGGAACAGTAATGTTCTGCATGTGTCAGTAAATATCTTGGAACTCCGGTGAATTGACTGGAATTAAATATAGACACACTGATTATTATCAATGTAACTCCTAAATGCACCAAAGAATATATATTGTCAGCTGTTCAGGATTTCTTTCACTATCTATTCTGAACCATGAAGTAACTGTTTGGGTAAAGAGTAACTTCTGTTTACAGTTATCCATTAGACACAATCTGAGGAAAAACAGTGCAATATAGTGACTATAACTATTTTGCACTGTATCTAGAATGTAAAGTAGCCAAAGAATAATACAATTTATTAGGAAACAAATTTACAGATTGTCTATAAACTGTGTTAGATTCCTTCTATTGTAAGCTTATGTGAATTTATTACAAACATTAGAGGGAGCAGTTTCCATAGAAAAACCCTTCTGAAAATGTCTATAAAATCTCTGTAGAATGGATGTAGATTGGAGCAGTGTCTGTGGAAGAACAATGCTTACAAGATCTAGGTTTTCAGTCCTGCAAAAAAGAATGACCGCAGTGCACGTGAAGTGGAAGGAACGTTGTCTGGGCTTGCCGAAGGAAGTCAGCAGTGCTTTATGCAGTGGGGGAGGGACAGGGAACAAGATCAGAAACTGCTGCAAAAGGTGAGCAGTGGTCAGCTTTGCGGTGCTGACTCACCCCCCTAGGAATGTGAGGTCAGAAGGCTATGAAGGAGCAAGCCCTGGGCATTGGTAGCCCTTTCTCCACACAACAGGGAAGGCATCCAGTGACTAGATAAATGCCCTGGTAAATGACTTAAAAGAAGGTGCTGGATAAAGGAACAGAAAGGGGGAGAGAGGTTGGTATGGCAGGGAGCCAACTCCACCCCCCCATCCTTATAGCCCACCTTCACCCTCCTATAAGGGGGGTGGATGGTAAGGTCCAAGCACTGGGTTGGCTGGGGGACCTACATGGAAAATGAAGGGGGTCTGGTAGAAGCCCCAGGTAATGATTTGAATAAACATGCACTGTACACTTTATCTGCCAGGTAGTCCCAGACATCTGCGGTCTGATTAATATCCATATCAGCTGTCTCCTGTCCTTCTTTCGGTATAGCCAGACAAAGGCATAGGTGTACCCCTCCATCCACATGGTTTTCTCTGAAGGATAAGAGCCTAAACAGGGATTTAAATCTGATCCACCACTGGAATAATGCAGTGCTGAATGAGGGTCTTAGGGTTTGGTTTTCTTCTCACATTAGTTTTGCACTACTTGCTCTATTGGTTTCAGTGGAGTTGCTCCTGATTTACATCAGTATAAATGAGAGGCGAACCAGGCCTAAGGGTATGTCTACACTGCAATTAAACACCCACAGCTGGCCTGTGCTAGTTGATTCAGGCTAAGGGACTCGGGCTAATGAGTGTTTAATTCTGGTGTAGACATTTGGGCTGGAGGCAGAGCTCTGGGACCCTCCCCCAGCGGAGTGTCCCTGAACTCAGGCTCCAGCCTGATCCCAAAAGTCTACACCACAATTAAATAGTCCCGCAAGCCCTGTGCGCATGATTCAGCTGACACAGGCCAGCCACAGGTTTTTAATTGCAATGTAGATATAGATTCTGTAGCACTTTATACATATTCAATAGAATCATGTTTCCTTTCGGCAGGGACATCCTTTTCCATATTCATTTTCTTCAATAGGGATCTTTTGATCCATTCTTTGTTTGCTTTATTCTAGGCACGTTCTTCTAAAATGGGGTATGTCTATACTACAGTGGCTACAGCAACATAACTATGGCACTGCAGTTGTGCTGAAGTGTAGACACTTCCTACACTGACAAAAGATTTTTTCTCGTCATTGTAGGTAATCCATCTCTCCAAGGTGCATCTTCAGGGTTAGATTAACCTAACTTCATCGCACAGAGGGCAAAATTTTTCACGGCCATAAGTGATGTATCTAGGTTGACCTAAATGTTAGATGTAGACCAGACATTAGTAAGCAATAAGTCCACCTGGAGAAGATGTGAAAAAGAATCTGTTAATATATACATGGGATAGTAGGTACAAGTTCAGTTTTTGAAAAATACCTGATCTGAGTAGGGAAGAAAAAGATTAATGTTGTTCTTTAAATAGAAAATGTATTTTGTGTTCCAAGTAAAAGCTCTATTATGGATATTGTTAATGACTAGTTATTAATTGATATTTACTGAAAAGTGAAGAAATGTAACAATTGTGTCTTTCTCAACAGGAGTCCAAGGTTATGTCTCAGGTTTAATGGGAGTAACTTTAGGGGAAGTTAAATAAATATTTTATTATTCTGGTGAAGTCAAAAACATTTTGCAATAAAAAATGAAAGTGCCTAACCTAATACAGAAATTGAACAAGGACTATCTGGACTCTGAAGAACAATAGAAGTCAAAACATTTCTCTCTGCCTGATTTCACTTGACTGTTTGTTTTGTTTATTACCAGGCAATTAGTTAAGATTATAAATTGATAACTGGAGTTCGTGTTTGTCACTATTCTCTCTTTCATCTTCTTTAGATTTGATTACTGTTTAGCATGAAAGGCATTCTTATTCTTATAGTGCTTAGTTTTTAATAGCAATTTCTACTTGAAGATCTCTAGTGCTTTACAAGGAAGATATGTATCATTGCCTTCATTTTACAGTGTTTTTTTTCAAGAACCTTTCTATTTTTAAAAGTTGCTTAAAGCACAGTTTAAAGATTTCTTCCTAGAAGGATGACAGTAAGAAAGAGGAGCAGAAGGGTGAACAGACTGCCAGCCAGAGATGGAATTCATTTCAATAAGATGTGCAAAACCTCCCAGGACCCATATATAGTTAAGGAGTGGAAAATCCAAATAATTATTATAATTTATATTCTTGGGAATAGAAACTGAAAACATTTCTTGAGGAAACAAACACATTGAGAACAGATATATGAATGGGGATAGGTAAATTCAGCTAATCAATCTTCTTACACAAAAACAAAATCATTAGAAGAAGCTTTCAATCTGACCTCTGTGATCTTTAGCTAGAGTAAATCCTTTATAAATATGTGGGCTCATGCCTAAGCAAACATATGTATTGTAATCCTCAACAAACTGAAACCCCACCTTTCTCACCTTGTATTCCTATATCCTCTTTTCAAATGGGCAGAAAGAATATGATCTAGAAGGATTTTTCATCACGCCATAAAATGGGACACGATAAACATAACAAATCTTGCCTTTTCATCCTCATTAAATGTTAATAATTTTCTAATTTGTTTAAAGCACAGGTCTAAAAGGAAATACTTTGACAAGCAGATGAACTTTGTTGTTTTGTCCATCGAGCCTCTATATCCACAAATCCATTCACAAGAAATGGGGAGGAAAATACTCACTTTCAGACTGGAACATCCTCTGAGGGGACTGTGGTTAAGAAAAGAGTGGCCTTTCATGGGGTTCTGAGAGTTAATTCTTTGGTTCCTATTGTTTAGGCCATATGCTTTACTGCCAGATGGGTCCAGTCTATCACTAGAATGACCCAGCAGCATAAGTAGTCCACAGGGAATCCAAATGGCAGCAGTGTTAGCATGAAGAAGTTTTGTATTCTGTAAATACCATTTCTGCCAAGGATCGGAAGGAGGTGAGTGGAAAGAGAAAGGGTCATTGGGCTAGATTCACAAAAGGACTTAGGTGACATACACCATGTTTGGTGCCTTAATCCTAGAATCAGGCCCTACTGGGAAAAATCCCGCTCAGCTGCCCTTGAATCCTGTAGGTGGTTACATTTGTTCAGCTCCTATTGTTGAGCAGTAAGAGTTCCCTAAGTACTTATGTTTCTCCTTCTGACCATGTGCACTGCAGCCCCATGTCAGGCATCCAGACACCTAAGTCCCAGTGTGATGAATGAAAGAGGGGAAGGAATACGTTTATCTGACTAACTTGCCTACGGGGCCCAATCTGGTAAGTATGGTCAGACCTTGCTTACTAGATAAAGCTCCTGTAGGCAATCTCACACAAAAGGGCCAGAAGAGGACTACCTCCCTCCTAACTTTTAGCCCAATGGTTAGGGTATTTACCTAGGACATGGGAGAGTTATGGTTAAAGTCCCCTCTCCAGCTGAGGGGAAGAAGGTATTTGAAGAAGGATCTGACACATCTCTAGCGTGGGCCCTAGCTGCTGGGCTATGGGATATTCTGATGTGGGGCTTCCTCAGTCTTGTCTGCTGAAGCTGTATAAATAATTTTAATGAGCTATTAGAGCGGGGGGTGGGGGGGGGGTCAGGTCCTGGGTCTGCAACCTCCCAGGTGAGGGCCAAAACCAGGCTACAAAGTCATTCTCATGTGTGCTCTCTCTCTTTCTATTCCTGAGGGGGAATTCTGTGTTGCCTAATGATTGTAAAGAAGGGACAATACACAGTACAAGGCTTTTTTCAGGCAGGTTTTGGAATAATTGATGGAAACCAGGCTGTAAAAGCCAATTGGATACCAATACATCTCAAATTACATTTTATGTGATCCTGATGGGTAGTTATGTGGACTGGTGCATTTCACTTGTTTGGGTGTGGTCTCAAACTCCCACTAAATAGTAGTTAATTGAATCCTGTGCTAGTACTCCTTGGCAACTTAGCACATTAGTTGTGCTAATTTGAGCAGAAACAGTGTTTGAGCAGAAACAGTAGATCTCCAAAATTAAAAGCTCTCTACTTTGGGATTTAAAATAGAATACTGGCCATACCTCCTGGATCAACCTCCATCCAGAGGGTGAGGAACAACCACAACCCTCTTAAGAGGGCATATCCTTTTCTCCGTTCTTCAAACTGCCATGTTAGATGGCTGATGTAGGGCCATGTCCTGCCTTCTCCCCTGTTCTTTTGGGTAGGTAGCAATACAAACCTTGTGCAGTCCTTGTGTTCAGCCTCTGAACAGAGACTTCTAAAATGTAGCAGGTGTCAGGGAGTGTTCCTGTGTCTTCCCTTCATTGTACACCCGTAAAAGGGTTGTGTAAAATCTGGAACTTAAATTAAGACCCAATGGACAAATGGCAGTGTACCACCTCCCTCAATTAACCTACTCTTGTTTTAACTTTTGGGTCCCAAGAGACAAAGCAACAAAGAGGGGAATGGTCTAGTTGCAGAATCTATATTCTAAAATCTTGCAGACTATATTCAGTAGAGATATTATCTGGCATAAGCTAGCATTTCCAGCAGGATGATCTCTCTGTTGGACAACTGTTAGAGATTACTCTGGGCACAAAGTGTTCTCTAGTTTTCTGTATAATGTTCTCCGTCTCCCCTTGAAGACCTTCTGGGAGTATGACAGAGGAAAGAGAGATTGATAGAAGGAGGGAACTTTCATCCTGCAAATACTAAGAAATGGGTTTTTCTGCTTAGTGATTCAGCTTTCTTAATTACTTGAGTGCTGCTCTACACTTTGTAGATGAAGGAAAATGAATTTCCAGTGCTGCTGCTTGTATCAGGCATGTCCTCAGTTAAGCATCAACAATCCAGAGGAATGGTGAGACTCATAACTTTGTCTGAAGGAAACTGAAGGTGACATGGAGTCCCACAGGGAAAAAAGTTAACATCTTACAGTCCAAGAGAGAAATCCTGGCCCCACTGAAGTCAATAAGACTTTTGCCATTGACTTCAATGGAACCAAGATTTCACTCAAGGAGTTTATCCACTCATGCATTTTTGAAGAAATATATAAAGTAACTTTTGTGATCAAATGCAGAATTTCCTCATGTTGAACAAGCTGAATAATGTTTGCTAATGAAAAAATATGATAGGAATATTTACAAAAACAAATGAAGCAAACATAACCTTGAATAATGACTTTTGAAATTATGTTTACTAACCTCCAAGGCTTATGGGAGCAGCTCTCAAAGGACTGACACTACGGATACACAACACACATTTGTCAGACAAGAAGAAAAAAAGGACATAAAATTCAGTAGCTTAAACTATAAAATACATTACATAAGGCTTAATTTTCCAGCATTATACAGTACATCCTCAGTGCCTTTTTTAAATTTTATTTTAAAATTTCAAGGGTTGTATCTAAGAACAATTAATTTAAAAATGAGAGATCTAAAAGCTCACAATACTTGTCTGGTTTTGACATCAAAAGTCATGCTCTCACAACGCTACTCAAAGTCCAGAAAAAAATTTCCATAGGAAAACGATGTTGATGTGAGGCATTTTAGAATCCCTTTTTTAACCAATATACTGTCTTGAAGTCAGAAGATAACAGATATACTAATATAAGTGGAGAAGGGGATTCTTATGAGAGGGAAGACACAATCCCAGAAAGGAAACTGAAGCATAGAAACCAAATTACAGCAGACTACATATGACAAAAACCAGACATCAGACAACCACATTGCACTGCAATATAGTGATAGAAGTGGCAATACATTGGAGTTGCACAGAGAAAATGAAGATTTGTGTTTGTTTTAAAGAAGTGAGAAAATAATGTTAATCAGAACATTTCTTGATTTCATATGAATACTTTCTAAAACATGTTTTTTTTCTTCCTGTATGAAGAAAAAGGAGCTAATAAGTGCAATAATAATAATAAACTACCCTTTCTTCAATGCTACTCCACAAGGGCTTCATTCTGACACTGTGATTCATGCTGCACAGTACCATACTCCAGTAGTCCTATTCGTGGAATAAATCACATTGGATTAATTAAAAGGTCTTTTTCCTTTTTATTACTAGCTGTGTATTAATTAGCACTGTAGCACAAAATTACACTGCAATAGAAAAGGAGTGGTAAAAGCTACAGCTTACTTAGGCCTGGTCTACACTACGGGTTTAGGTCGACTTTAGCAGCGTTAAACCGAATTAAGCCTGGACACGTCCACACAACGAGGCCCTTTCTTTCGACTTAAAGGGCCCTTTAAACCGGTTTCTTTACACCACCTCCGACGAGGGGATTAGCGATAAAACCGGCCTTTGCGGGTCGGAATTGGGGTAGTGTGGACGGAATTCGATGTTATTGGCCGCCGGGAGCTATCCCACAGTGCTTCATTGTGACCGCTCTGGACAGCGCTCTCAACTCAGATGCACTGACCAGGTAGACAGGAAAAGACCCGCGAAGGTTTGAATTTCATTTCCTGTTTGCCCAGCGTGGAGAGCACAGGTGACCACGCAGAGCTCATCAGCACAGGTAACCGTCATGGAGTCCTCCCAGGATCGCAAAAGAGCTCCAGCATGGACCGAACGGGAGGTACGAGATCTGCTCGCCATATGGGGAGATGAAGCAGTGATAGCTGAACTCCGTAGCAGTAAAAGAAATGGAAAAGTATTAGAAAAGATCTCCAAGGCCATGAAGGACCGAGGCCATAAAAGGGACACACAGCAGTGCCGCGTGAAAATTAAGGAGCTACGGCAAGCCTACCACAAAGCCAGAGAAGCAAACGGAAGGTCCGGGGCAGAGCCGCAAACTTGCCGCTACTACGCGGAGCTGCATGCGATCCTAGGGGGTGCAGCCACCACTACCCCAACCGTGTGCTATGACTCTCTCACTGGAGAAACACACAGGGAAGACGGTTCGGGGAACGAGGAAGATGACGATGGAGGTACTGTAGGTAGCTCACAGCAGCAAGGAAGCGGAGAAACCGGTTTCCCCAACAGCCAGGATATGTTTGTGACACTGGACCTGGAACCAGTAACCCCCGAACTCACCCAAGACCCTCAGGGCACACAGGAGACCTCTGGTGAGTGTAACTTTGTAAATATTTGTAAACATTACAAAAAAAAAGCAAGCAAGTCTGTTAACGTGTATGGGGATGGAGCGGAAATCCTCCAGGGACATCTCCAGAAAGCTCTCCTGGTTGAAATGGGGTGATTTTATTAAGGGGGACATTCAGAGGCGCCCGTTCCTGCTATTCTGACCAGAAATGTTCCCCGCTGTTAACCACGCGGTGGGGGGGAGGGGTGAAGTGATCATCCCAAAGAATCGTGTGTGTGTGTGTGTGTGGGGGGGGTTTACTTGTGTTTGTGCCGCATGTTAACCGGGAAACCGCAGCCCCCTCCTTTTACATTGAAACCCCATTTTAAATGGACAACCCAATTCATCCTTGATATGGGAAATGCGCTGCTGTTTGCAACCTTTCCCGCATGTTAAGAAGGTTAAAAAAGCCAAAACACTGTGGCCTACGATGGCTGCCTGCAAGCCGAAATATGCGACCTTGTAATGAAAGAGTGTATCCATTGTTCTCTAAAATGTGTCTTTTTTAACCACCTCTCCCTTCTCCTCCGCCAGCTGCAAATGTTTCTCCTTCGCAGAGGCTCGTGAACATTAGAAAGAGAAAACGTAGGATGAGGGACGAGATGTTCACAGAGCTGCAGATGTCCGCCCAGGCTGATAGAGCACAGCAGAATGCGTGGAGGCAGTCAATGTCGGAGATGAGAAAAGCCCAATATGAACGAGAGGAGAGGTGGCGGGCTGAAGACGATAGGTGGCGTCAGCTTGCAGACAGACGGCAAGAGGCAATGCTCCGTCTGCTGGAGCATCAAAGTGATATGCTCGAGCGTATGGTTGAGTTGCAGGAAAGGCAGCAGGAGCAGAGACCGCCGCTACAGCCCCTGTGTAACCAACAGCCCTCCTCCCCAAGTTCCATAGCCTCCTCACCCAGACGCCCAAGAACACGGTGGGGGGGCCTCCGTCCACCCAGTCACTCCACCCCAGATGATCGCCCAAGCATCAGAAGGCTGGCCTTCAATAAGAGTTAAAGTTTTAAAATGCAGTGTGTCCTTTTCCATCCCTCCTCCCCCACCCATCCCAGCTACCTTGGCAATTATCCCCCTACCTCTGTAAGGAACTAATAAAGAATGCATGAATGTGAAAAAACAATGACTTTATTGCCTCTGCAAGCGGGAGGGGAGGGGAGGGTGGGGTGGGGTGGTTGGTTTACAGGGAAGTAGAGTGAACCGGGTCGGGGGGGGGGGGGTTGGAGGGTTCATCAAGGAGAAACAAACAGAAGTTTCACACAGTAGCCTGGCCAGTCACAAAACTCGTTTTCAAAGCTTCTCTGATGCGCACCGCGCCCTGCTGTGCTCCTCTAACCGCCCTGGTGTCTGGCTGCGCGTAATCAGCGGCCAGGCGAGTTGCCTCAACCTCCCACCCCGCCATAAATGTCTCCCCCTTACTCTCACAGATATTGTGGAGCGCACAGCAAGCAGCAATAACAATGGGGATATTCTTTTCGCTGAGGTCTGAGCGAGTCAGTAAGCTGCGCCAGCGCGCTTTTAAACGTCCAAATGCACATTCCACCACCATTCGGCACTTGCTCAGCCTGTAGTTGAACAGGTCCTGACTACTGTCCAGGCTGCCTGTGTATGGCTTCATGAGCCATGGCATTAAGGGGTAGGCTGGGTCCCCAAGGATCACGATAGGCATTTCAACATCCCCAATGGTCACTTTCTGGTCTGGGAAGAAAGTCCCTTCCTCCAGCTTTCGAAACAGAG